>NC_136483.1:101880500-102115500 GCF_053919585.1 Euprymna scolopes | reverse complement strand
ATTTTGTGCTTTTTTTGTATTTGATTTTATGAAAATAAATCAATAATTGTAAGCTGCTTCCTAATAATATGTACAGTTGCTAATTAACTAATTACTTAACTAATTTACTTAACTAATTACTAGAAAAATGTTTATTTCCTCATTAATTACACTGTGCAACAAAATTCAGGTTAAAAAATGTTCATGCCACATAAAATCTGTTTTAGTGTAAGGAAAGTATCCTGATACTAAATCGGGTCTTTACTTCTCTAGAGTAAGCACTGTTTTTCTGTACTATAAATCATATCTTATTATTATTGGTTATGAATGAAAAACTACAAAATTCTCAGTTTGAACATTTTTCTTTTTAATCCTCTTGTATTGGCTGTCATCCTCCCTTTTGAAATTCTATGAGTAATCTGTCAACATGACAGGGTTCTATTTTTCTTTAAAACGTTTCTCCATCACTAAAATATCCTTATGGAAATTTTCATGTCCATCATTCCCATCACTAAAATTCTCCACGGAATTCTCCAAAGTGACAATTTTACAAAAAAAACGTACCTAATTTGACAAAAAGAAAGCCAGAAATGGATTTTCCGTGCCATTGCGCCATATAAATATGGCCGCAAATGTCCTGTATATATTTGAGTGTTGCACAGTGTCATTTAAGAGTTAATTTATCTTAATTAATTAAAGCTGCACCAGACAGTTTCTCATTCTGTCACAGTTTTATGGCATATCAACACTTTTGAGGCCATTTAATAATGTTAAATTCAATCATTTTGGTAAAAGATTGGTTCAATTATTCTAAATATTTTTAAATATGTTTAGATTAACTTTTTTTTTTGTAGACATATATTTTGTAAATAAACAGTCTACAAATGGTTTCAACTGACAACTCTGTGTTTTTCATCTATAACCAATAATAATAAAATCTGATTTATAATACACTAACCTGGGTGCCCGGTGTTGCCCGGGTGTTTGGAGGTGTGTGTTGAGCAAAAACAAAAAAAAAGTGGTAGTAGGCAGGCAGGCTTGAACCCATACCTCAAAGGCGGAAAAGAATGTGAAAAATAAAAGTGACGTCTTTGCCGTTGCAGTGGTGAAGGTTTAAATTAAGCCTAGTCAATCGAAAAAAAAGCGACCCTCTCCTTGTAGAAAAGTGCCCAGTTGAGGGTGAAGGAATTAATGTTTTTAGTCAATTTTCTGATGTTTGCCGTTCGAAGCGTCGAGCTTCAAAACGATACTGATCTCGTGAAAATCCGTCGCCTATGTCGAAAGTTTTAGGCAGACATACATACATACATACATACATACATACATACATACATACATACATTTAAACAGACAGGTGAGATTTATATAATAGATGAAAACGGTGTCTAATCTTGAGAAATAAAGGTCAAATTTAGTATCAGAATATTTTTCTTACACTGAAACAGGTTTTTTGTGACATGCACTTTTTTAAACCTGAAATTTGTTGCACAGTGCAATTTGGTACATGTGACAACATACACGTGACAACAAATGTATTAAAATGATTGAAATAAATTGGAATTTGTGCATAAAATATCACCAAATATTGTTAATTTGAAATGTCATATTTCACACCGGGGCGATCCCTGGAAGACCAAGCTGTAATGAAATACAGATAGCAGCCATAAAGGGAACGGTATCTATTCTTAAAAGAGCCCTCGGATATAAATTTAAATAATAATGGAATCAAGTGTTAGCTCCAGGAAGGAGCTCCTTGATCTCTTAAAGTTTACTGAAGTAAAATACAAAAAAAAAAAAAAAAGGTAACAAATGGGCCCTTGAATTATGTTTTAACTGTATGTGACTAATGCATAACGGAAAAAGGTATGATACCTGCATTTGACTTTACTGACAATTCTCGATTTCTGTTATGAAAACTTTCAAAGATTAAAGACCCAGCTTGCTTATTGCAAGTTGACGATGGTGAAGGAGTGAGTTTTTTTTTTTTTTTGAATGACGTTTTTTGAATTGAAAGACATTTTTGGTTTTAGAAGAAAAGAAAAAAAAAAGAAGCTTTTTTATGAAAATGTTACTTAATGTGTCCTATGGAGAAAACCACCCGGTGTATGTTGATTGCAGTTGTTGAAGAATTGAACGTGAGAGTTAAAATTCCTTTGACATCTTGTATGTCTGGCTATCTTAATATTGTTTCGTGATAGTTGCTTCCATTATTCTTAACTTTTTTAATTTTATTGGTACCCCCCCCCCCCGACAAAAGGAAGGTGGACCTGTAAATTCGCCCTTGTCCATTCGTCTATCCGCACTTTTCTCAATAACTACACCTTGGAATTTTTGAAATTTTGCACAAACATTAAACATGATTTTCCGGAAAAATTCTGCCCCATCCCCCCCGGGGGTACATTTCGGGTTAAAATGGCTAAAATTGACACTTTTGTGCCTATTAAAAAAATGTATGTCTTGGATTTTTATAAAACTTTCTAACTGATTTCTATATAATTTTGTTTGTCTATACTTCGCAATAACTCTTGGGTGTGCACCAGGGGCTCTTTTAGGGCTCATAAAAGCACTTCATTTTTGGGACTATTTTACCATATTTGTCCAAAATTTTCTGTGTATGTCTATTTAGCAGTTTTGCATGGTGCTGAACCCAAATTTAAATATATTAAGGCCTTGGAGACTTTTGGAGCTAAATAGGTTGGGGGAGGGGCAAATGATGGATAGTCATTTCTTTTTTTTGCATAGTGCATAACTCAAATTTACATATGTTAAGACTTAAAACTGCAATGTTTGTTCATTTTCACCAGGATTTGACGTCCCCTGGAGACTTTTAAGGCTAAATAGGGGGTGGGGGAAATGCTGAACTTAGCCATTTTTTTAATGCCTCGTTCACTGTGCACTCACGGGGGGGGGGGGCATGCACGATTCTCTTGTTTACTTTTAAATCTGAATTCAAAGCCATATTTTGGTTGCAGAAGGAATGAAAACGTCTTGTTTCCAAACAAAATAACAGTCGTTAATCAGAGAAACTTTGAATTGTAAAAACAAAGACAAAGACGAAGAATAGTCAATCCGTACATGTGTCGGATTGTAAGTCTGCAGATGGAGAGAAAATTTCTTTTCATGTTGGACACGAAAAAATCATGTGCGGAAATGCTGAAAGATTCGATATTTTGATGGAGCAATTCTGGTTTCTGATTGGTTGCTAGCAGAACATGGCTTCATTTGATTGGTCAGCTCCTATCGCCAGTTTCTATAAATAGAACCTTCCGATTTTCTGTAATCATGCCCTTCATTATATCAAAAGTTTTACAACAACAGTCTGTTCACATCGAAGAGTCATGAGGAAGAATGCACTCGGAATGCGCAGTTTATTTTCATCTAACAGCGTTGGTTGATAAAATATTATAATATAGTAATTAAGAACAGTAATAAGTAAGACAAAATTTACTCAATTTTTTTGCAGACTTACCCCCTGCCACACACAGCACACAGTTAAGGATCACAACTTTGGATGAAGAATCCACTTTATCAGAAAAAAAACCCCAGAAAATAAATGTTGACCAGCCACTTACTCAAGTTTCATTCTAGCGATAGCAATATCACAGTTTTACAAATCTTTAGAAAGTGTTATTGACAGAGAAAATGGCCGGCATGCATGTGATCCTCATTGAAATGGACTCTAACTTGGACGATCATAGAATGATAATTTCATATTTAATGCTGTAGTGAGTGAATAGAGATGCGATTTTGATGAATGCTAAATAGCGAATGGCTTGCATAGCCACTCCTTTTCTTTCTCTGGTTCGCTACGATATGCTTCCCTCTTCACTTCTAACCAATAAAAACCGTTTTATACCCAACAGTAACACGTCTGTCAAATTATCTAAACCTATAAAAAGAGTGATTTGGTCAACAAAATATTAGTTTTCCCCATAGTGACTCCTGCAATATGCCTCGATTCTCAGCACCAACAACGCCCATCCTAAAAATATCGACTGGAATTCTTTTGAGTCCCCTTAAAGGAATTTCCAGTGAATTCCACTATCCAAAAGGTAAACTCTCTCTCTCTCTCTCTCTCTCTCTCACACACACACACACACACACACACACACACACACACACACACACACACACACACACACACACACACAAGGAAACTTTGAAACGAACTTCATGACGCTTTTATCTAATTCTTAAAAAACTTCTCAACGAACTTTGACATTTCAAAGTATATTTTAAATTTCTGCAAACTGTTGATATATAAATCTATCTTATTTGTCAACTCAGGTTTTCTTGCCTTCACCCCCCCCCCAAATCCCGTTAAGTTCGCACGTGTATAATGAAATTAATCTTTTACAACATTCATGTTTTTATCCATCATTTTTATTTGCTGATTTAGCTATATTTATATTTATTTATATTCACCATAAAAATGCCAAAATCATACAGAACACCACACTAAATTACACACCAACCTATGATCGGATTATAAAACAACCAGTCTAAGTATGAGATGAAATAAAAGCTTACTTGTAGAGGAAGATCAAAATGATTGGACTGATGGCATAAAACTGCATATCATTGGCTAAATACCATGACCAGGCCATACACTGAGAATAAAAAGGAAACATTCAATCAAATATATTTGAGTGGGAAAGTTAACTAGTGCATACATATTAGTGGTTATAAAAGAAATGCTGTAGACAAAATATTAGAAGAAATCACTGTAAAAGCCAGGATCATGAGAAAAGGAAGTCGGTGATATGTAAGCAGACATGACTTCACAAAGGCGAAATATGATAATGGGATGAGAATCAAGTATAGGTTGGAAGAAATAACCAAGCTGAGAACACGTTAAATATAACCTAATGAAATTGCAATATAATAAGCAATGCGCTTAACATAATTGTTTCTCTCTTTCATTTTTCTTTTTCTCTTCTTCACAAATCGATCATGATTATGTCTGATGTGATTAGTCAACATTGATGCTTGATTGGAAAGCAATTATCGGTGTTGGCATTAATATTACAAGAAAATCTAGTACTTGTGTATTTTTGGTACCGTGTTGAAATAATAATGTTATTATTTTGAAAGCCATTCTTAACATGGAGAGGGAAGGGTGTTTTGTAACTATTCTGTGCTTCCACCTTACAATTGAATTAAAAAAAAAAAAGAAGATATTGTGAAACTTGAATTTAACCTGAAAAAACTATTTACAAATAGTGTGGTACCAAAAATGCATAAGCACCAAAAATCTCAATGGAGGAGCTTCTCTGTCAACTCTAACCAGGATGGTGTACACCATATCACAGCTGCTGAGATCTCTTTGACATTGCAAGCAATGTGCACTGGCAAGGTAACTGGTTTTGATGGCATCACAACTGAGGAGTGGTGTTCCCAACTCTGGGACTCCTCTGTGTTGCTGGAACAGCTATTCAACAAATGATTATAAAAACAAAAGTCCCCATTGGTTTGAACTGCAATGTAGCGGTGGCAAAGGGAAAAGCTGCTATAATTTGACTTTTTTGGACGTAATGAAATTTTTTTGTGCAAATCGTTCACATGAGTGATTGACATGATTAAATAAAATCAGTGTGGATTAGTTAAGAAGTATGATACAACAGATGTAATTCATGCCACGTGGTGAAACAAGTTCAGGGGTCGAAACCACTGCATATTGTCTTCCTCAACCTGGAAAACCCCTTTAATTGCAGGCCACATGATGTGATCTGGAACAAGCTATGACTCCATAGTGATACCGAAAAGCTTGTTAACGGAGTCATAGTACTCTATGATTCATGAAAGAGTTTAGTGCAAACTGATGCTGACATGTTTAAGGACTTTCCTATTATAGAGTACAACAAGGCTCGGCCTTTTCTCCATTGGTCTTCATTCTTGTCATGGACGCCATCACCAAGGACCTGCACTGGCCCATATCCTCGACATTATTTTACACAGATTATGTTCTGCTCAATTCCAACAGTAAATCCCTGCCACAACAGTCCTAAAATACTGATAGAAACACATCCAATAAATGTCACCAATTGTGCAAAAATGTAATGTTCTACCAATATTTTGTCTAATTTTCGATTTTTGAGCGATTATCGAGCCTCGACTGGCTCAAATAAGATCACTAAATCCGCTAGGCTACATGAACAACAAGAAGAATCATACAGAGAAGCTAACAAGAAAGTTAAGTCACTTGCACACCGAGAGAAGAGAGAGGCCATGGAACAACTTGCAGCTAAAGCACAAGGAGAAGAAGGGAGGCTGTATAAGATCCCCAAGTGTGCGGGAAATTTAAAGGGAGTGCAGATGGTCCAGTCAAGAACAAGCAGGAAAACTGCTGACAACTGAAAAAGAACAAGAAGAGGGATGGGCTGAACACTTCCGGGAAGTCCTCAATCAACCAACACCTGAGGAAACAGCTGACATTCCAGAAGCTGAAGAGGAACTGGATATTAACACCGACCCCCCCCCCCTCTAACTGCAGAAGAGATCATAACTGCCATCAAGACCCTGAAGAATGACAAGTCACCAGGTTCAGACTTCCTTGACGCAGAGCTAATCAACCTTGCAGCCAAAATCTTACTACCACTGTTCACAGCAATATGGGAAGGTGAGAAAGTTTCTGAAGACTGGAACAAAGCTGTAATTGTCAAGATCAAAAAAAAAGGGGGCGTTAAACGACTGTAAAAACTGGAGAAGGATCACTTTTCTCTCCGTAAGATCATCATAACAAGAATGTCAAATCAAATGTTGTGGAGGACAAACTGAGAAAAGAGCAGGTTCAGAAAACACCGAGGATGTAGAGACCTGATCTTCACACTCTGGAACATCATTGACCAGTGTACAAAGTGGCATAGACAACTATATGTGAACTTTGTTGACTTTGAAAAAGCCTTTGACAGCATCCACAGAAACAGCCTATGGAACATCCTATGGCACTATACTATCCTGTCCAAGCTGGTTCACCTGATCAAGAGCTTTTACAAGACCTTCAGATGCTCAGTAGGGTACAGCAACACGTTCTTTAATGTTAAAACGGATGTCGGGCAGGGATGTGTGATATCAGTGGTTCTTTTTAACCTGGTCATCGACTGGATTATGCAAAGGACAACAGAGAACTCCTCAAGAGGGATCCAATGGAGTCTTTTCTATACTCTCGAAGATCTAGATTTTGCCGACAACCTGGCACGACTATCCCATACACTTCAACATATGCAAGAGAAAACCAGCTGGTTGCAGACATTTGGGCAGCAAAGAGGTTGGACTCAATATTAGTACTAAGGAGACAGAGACAATGATACTGAACGTGAATAGACCAACTCCAGTTCAGGTGATTGGAAAGGACTTGCGCCAGGCAGACATCTAGTCAAACCATTTTGGACAAAACATCAACTATTGTAACAGCTTAAAAAGAAAAAGAGAAGAGAAAAATTCTTACCTCTTTGTCATAAAAATTATTTATATATAAAAGATTGTACCACCAAGAATTTCTACAATAATCAATTTCACTGCCATGGATCGGCCAAAACGGTCCATCGCCCCAGTATTGCAACAGTGGAACATACACCAGCATGACCAGCATATAAGGCGGAGTTAATCTGAACAAAATGAAGAGTACAAATAAATCAATAAATTAATAGAATAAAACAAACAAAAAAGTCAAGTTATAGGAAAACCATTCGCCCATGTATGGAGTATTGTTATCACATTTTGGCTGGTGCATCTGCTACTAGTCTCTCGCTCCTAGACGAGGTTCAAAAAAGAGTCGCCAACCTAGGCCCTGAACTGGCATCTAAGCTTCAGCCTCTGTCCCATCGACGAAACGTTGCATCCCTCTACCTGTTCTACAAGTATTTTAATGGTGAATGCTCTGACGAACTGCAGACACTTGTGCCCCCACAACGTAGACACGCTCGGCAAACCCGACAGGCAGCTAAATCCCACCCCCACGCAGTAGAGATCCCTAGATGTAAAAGATCTTTCTACTCCAGTAGTTTCTTCCCCAGAACCGCTAGACTCTGGAATTCCATTCCAAGTTCCTGCTTCCCCAACTGTACTGACATGCAGAAGTTCAAGTGCAATGTGAACCGACATCTTGCTGGCCAAATCCCAACACAGTTCCCCAGTAGTTGCTGCCGCTGATAGTAGCCCCCTACACCAAAGTGGCAATGTGCCTTGTTTGGGGTGAAAATATAAAAAAAACAAAAAAAAAAAACAGAAAGAAAAAGTGTTGTGTTTTTGTTTTGCTAGATATTGTATGTGTGTATTTGTGTGCGTGTATGTGTGTATGTGTATGTGTGTGTGTGTATGTGTGTATGTTTGTTACCTGTGGGTTATGTTGGATTGGTTGTCTGGTGGGAGGACGAAATAAAGTGCTTAATTATATTAGGATACATACGAAATTATGACAGTTCAAAATAAAATAACAGGAAAACTTATGGATATACTTATCAGTTGAAAAAATATATATTAGGGTAAACCAAAAATTACGGAAAATTATCGAGTAGAACTTTAGTAATAAGTAAAATTTATTTCTTCCTTGTATTTCTGCAGAAAGTGTGAATGATTCTACGCAAAAGCTTCACCACTATAAACAAATCATTTGGGTAGATTTTAGGCAATTTAGTTTGCTGAATCTCATACGTCAGGATTCGACAGGAAGGTCCTTTTTTTTTTCAATATAATATACCCTATATACATATAATATCTATAACATATTTATTTGCATATATCCTCGGTGAACATAGTGCAAGAAAGATTCATGCAATTGCACTTAAAGGAACGGTTAGAATTTTATAAATATCTCCCGATTGGAATGTATGAGATAGCAGGTGAATGTCTGTTTTCTGGTAGGATGCTTCTATCCCTAGCCAAAACAAAATAAGAAATTTTTTTAAAATGAGTGATATATATATATATATATATATATATATATATATGAGAATGTGTGTGGGTGTGTGTGTGTGTGTGTGAAAGGACACTTCTTAACCTATATACTCAACGAATTTTTGAACTACGGACTTGAAATTTGGTATAAAGTGTATTCAGAAATGTGGAAAACTTTTAAATTGGTTTTCACCCTGAAAAACGTGTTTCTAAGGAGTCAAAATTGAAAAAATTGTACTTGGAGGCCATCAGATTTTTTTCTGTTTGTCAACTGTTTCACAAGATTTGAAAATACTTTTTAAAGATCTTGACAAGCTGGTGTAATGATTATCGAACTTGACTCAATGTCTTTAGGTTTTGGTTTCGATCTCAGCGCGAGCATTTTTTTTTTCATTTTTTATTTACAAGAAGTGAACTTTGTAGAAAAAAATCATAATATTCGTATGCACCTGTCTCAGTTTCTTTCGTTTTTTTTGTTTTTTTTTACTTCATATTTTTAAAAGGAATTTTACGTTATGTTTAATACCGGGCAACGCTGGATACATCTTCTAGTATATATGTATATATATATATTACTAAATCCTAACCTCTGATGAGAAGGAAAGTATTTCTTCGAAACTCCGCGGATTAAGGACTATCCACTTATTTTGTGCTTCCTTTTTAAAATTAAATATGTTTTTAACTCTTTTTCAAAGTGTCTTTTAACGTTTTATTAACTACTTGTTCTTTATATATATATATATGTGTGTGTGTGTGTGTGTGTGTGTGTGTGTGTGTGTGTGTGTGTGTGTGTGTGTGTGTGTAATAAGTGATAAGTCGTATAGACATTATGTATTTTTTTTATTTATTTTGTTTATACAAAGAATACTCTAAGTAAAAAATTTATGCTATAACTTTTTTTTGTGTGTGTGTGTGTGTGTGTGTGTGTGCGTGTGCGTGTGCGCGCACGTGCGTGCGTGGGTTCAATTTCTCTTTGTTTGTCAACGACGATAATAGGTCTAACATGTGTTTTACATACAGGCATGTATTGGATGGCTTTTAGAAATTGACTTCCAAACCAACCTATTTCTGATATCTTTGATTCTCTTTCTCTCAAATCCATCCCCATTACTTCAAGGGCATAGCCCAAAAGTACCAAGGGTGTGGCCCAAACTTTCGTAGAAAAACTTTTACAAAATATAATGTTTCGTTCGTTGCCTTTTGTTTTAGTAAAGTTTCGTTTGTTTTGTTATTATAATTAGGGCAACCTAAAAATTGCAATAGATGCCCATTGAATGTTTTTATAACATGAAACTTAAATATTTTGATAGATTTATGAATTTTTTTTTATATAATTACTTTGTCAAATTACTAAACCTGATCAATAAATGCAATTTTTTGGATTGCCCTAATTATAACTTTTCACGTTTCATAGTTTTTTGTTAAGCGTTGGTACTTTTTGGCATATTCTGGTTATAATTAAATACTTATAGATGTACAAAGAAAAACAAAAAAAAAAAATGAACGAAACGAAGCGATACGAAAAGTTTCGTTTCGTTTTTGTACAACATATATAAAAATAAATTAGTAAATATTTTCAACGAAACAGATACAACCTTGTAAAATTCCCTTATAGGTAAGTAAACTTTGAGGTGTTGTTGTGAAATGGCAGACAAAATCGATTCACAAGCAGTAAATAATTCCACCATTAGCGGGCAATTTATTTACAAGGCAAATGCCTGCCTGTCTATATGTGGCTGCTCTACTGGTGCTTTAAATTAGGGGTAAAAAAAATTTCAGTAGTCTTCTCCGATAACGGGGGGGGGGGCACAAAAAAGCACGGCTGAATACACACTTGCATTACTTTTCGTGTTTCTGTTGGCTTTTCCCTGTCAACTGATTCTGCTACCCCAAAATGATGATGATGATGATGCTAATGATAATATATTAATTGAAGTCCAAGTATTTGAATTCTGATTCTTGTTACCTTTCAGTACATTTCTGCTGTCTAAATATTTCCTGCTTTTCTTGCAAAGAAAAGAAATAAAGAAAAAAAAGAAAAAAAGAAAAAAGAAAAAAAGAAATAAAAGAAATAAAAGAAAAAAAGAAAAAAAGAAATAAAGAAAAAAAAAGAAAAAAAAAGGAGTACAAATGATAGAATGAGAACAGAATGGAGAGAGAAAGAAATTTTTTGTCTTAATAGGCGAGATGGTATTTTATCTCGACACGTTCACTACAAGGATTCCTCATATAAAAAAAATGAGGTTTGTTCCTTATGATAGAAGAGCAATTAGTAAAAGCAAGGGAGATAATTAATCTTAAAATATAATAAACGTTGTATCAAGATTTTAATACAATTGCTTCACACCATAACAATTTAGCAGTCACATTTTGATGCACTATTTTCTCTTTGTGTAAATAGACAAAAGTTGGCACTGAGCAATTGGCCCATTGACCAATAGAATGACGTGGAGTATGAATAGAGTTTGTTGGACTAGTTCTTCAAAGTACACCCAAGCAAATGGTTTTTTTTTTCACTTTCTAACAGTTGCACAACTTATTTTCTATTTGGCAATTTAACATCACTTTCGAGTGTCGAAAATTATTATTATTATTGTATTAGTAAATTTCTTAGGGATATTTTTTATGAGAAATTCAAAAGTAAAGCCATTAAACTGTCAATTGAAATCTAATTTTACATTTGTTTTGCTCTTAAATCAAAGTAAAAGTTTATTTGTATTATCTGGGTTATTCGGACTATGATTTTCATCTTCGATGTTATTGCCACGTTTCGATTGATCTATATGGCATAATCATGTTGGCACACTGATTCTCATTAGATCACTTAAGTTAAGCAACGTTGAGCCTGGTCAGTACCAGATGGGTGACGATTTGGGAATACCAGGCGCTGTATGTCGGAGGATGTCGATACATTCCTGAAAGAATTGCAAAAACCTAATGTTGTCATCTCCCCTGACTGGGATATACATGTGATTGGGGGCCCCCTTCTGAATTTGATGTTCCCATGAAACTTTCTCCTTTGAGGGAATCCGGCTCAACCTGCTTAGGATGAACGTTTTGGCTAATATAACCTCCAACTTTGTTAAAGCTTAGGCTTGAAGTAAACATCGGCCGGAACGTTGTGAAAATAACACTCAAGATGAGAACAGTAGTCCGAATAATCCAAATTATCCAAATTATCTATCCACATCTCAACAATAAAATTTAGAACAATGACACACTTACCTCCAAAAACGATGGACATAGTAATAAAACCAATTCACTTTGCCATTATTAGTTTCCATATTATGCAGCACTCCATAGACAACTAACAATCCACTGTAAAAAAAAGAAAAAAAAAAAAGAAACAATTTGAAAAAGACAAAAACAGATGAACAAAAAAAAAACACAATTACATGTACAGCAACTGTATGCACAAAGAAAAAGGGGCAGAATTAGTCCCCCTTTTTTATTTATTTATTTTTTTGTTTAATACAGCATAATCACATTGACACACCGGTTCCTGACAGTCCACCGAAGCTAAGCAACAATGAGCCTTACCAAATGGGTGACCATTTGGGAATAATAGGTGCTGTATAGGGTGATGGGACAGCACTATCGTCAAAGAAAGTGTAAGGCGCCTCCTTCTTTTCGCTAGTCTTTGAGAAACCCTTGGGCAAGGTCGAGAACTCATTTCAGCCCCCTGAGCAGGGTAACGTGAGGCCATGGAAAGCAGGAATAATTCTGTTCCTGGTTTCGTATCTCATTGTGCTGGGCAGAAGATTCCTCTGGATACAATAGTCAGAACAATCGCTTAATATGGGAACTGCTCTGACAGAAAGAAACTGTCTGTATAATCGTTAAGAAAGCTGTGACAATACAACAAACATGAATCGGGTTATGAACGATAATTAACAATGAATTCACGAATGTCCCAAAGGAGATAGATAGATAGAGAGTCACAGCCATCAATGCCTATACTAGACAGGACACCGCTTGAATGATTGATTTTTTTTTTTTTTTTTTTTGTTAGTAAATTTTGTAGTGAAATTGATACACAAAATGAATTATCAACTGCCTCCACTGACAACGACACTAGGCAGAACGTTGTTATATTGTGTGCTGTGTCTCTGATGGGAAGCTGATGATGACTTTCTCAGAAAAAGTCAACATGGATCTGAGAATGTTTGGTTATGAACAAATAATTAGAATAGGCGTGCGTGTTACTGGCCATGCAGATGAGCTGTGTTGCTGGTTGTGCAGAGGAATCATTTTAGAAGCCAATCACTAATGAAAGCTGCTTGATTGTGAATGCAATATATAAGTTGGGTAAAATTTGGCTTGCTCTGCACTCGTGGATTTAGTGTATGTCCGTGCAGATGTGTTGGTGTTTCTCTCTCTCGTAATGTTATGACATCACGTGTCCCCCACCAACAAGTCGCCAACCTCAATGCTGTGCACTGTGGATTTTTTGTTCTTATCTTTTTATGGCTATGTCATCGTCTTTTATGCATTGGCAGCCGTTGAGAGCAGCACACGGGCTCACAAGTATAAAAATAAAATTACATGGAAAAAAACAAATAAAACCCACTGGTGCTTTACATATATGTCAGTTGAACTTTGTCTGTGTGTAACATCATTGATCCTCTACACGCCAAGGTCCACATTTACATCTACTGTCAAAACCAATTCTGTCAGTTGATCAACTCATATCGGTCTGCTCAAGGGCTGCTGATCTAGTCACAACCACCATCTGCTTTCGTTTAAATTCAACTGGCTGTTGTAAAGTCCCAACTCACGACTGTCATAAAAACTTATTGACTGTCATTAAGTCCAGCTTTGCTGTTCATCAATCGTTTCTATTGTCACTGGTTCATAGCCACTTCCAAAGGTGCCACTAACCAAATCTAAATATATCTACAGGCCCATTGTTTTAATAGTATTTAATGAGCAGAGCGGTCCAAAAGGGAATATATTTTCTATAGGAAATTTGTACAATTTTATTGTTTTTAACAAATGAGTCGCTACTTATTAAGGCCAAAAGTCACCCGATGATGTGCTGAATAGAAATGCATTGAAAAGTGGATTTTATTTCACCAGATGACAATCCATGTTTATTGATTTTTACCTTAATAAAAAGAATGTATCCACCGAAACTGTCGCATTTCCAATGGCTTGGAAAGTAAATCTCGCCATTAATTCTTGGCCCATTTTTGAATTGCCTGCAATAGATTAAAAAAAATTCAGTATCAATAACTATTTATTTTATTGTAATTATTTTTTATCTTCATTGAAAAACATTTTTAAAAAATAATTATACATATACATATATATATATATATATATATATATATATATATATATATATATATATATATATATAGTCTTTGAAGTTTTTAACCTTTAAAACTATACAAAAAATTTTTTTTTATCATTCGTTAGAAAACCATCTAGTCAATAAGTCATTCAATCACCTGCAATCATTGCATCAACTCGCTCTCGATTTTACTATAATACCAATAATTTATTTTTAATAATACCAATAATTTATTTTTCAAGGGATCATCAGTTGTTTATATATATATATATATATATATATATATATATATATATATATATATATATATATATATATATATATATATATATATATATATATACAGTGATGATCATATTTATTGGCACGGTAAAATAAAAGTTAAATTTTGTCTAATAAATTCTAAAAAAAGGGATTAAATTAAAGAAAATAACAAAGTATATTATGTATTTTTAACTGGCCTTTCCGATGCAGCAATCGGATTTTAGAAAAAAATAAATAACAAAGGAACAACAAACATAATTGCAAAAAATCCTTGTTCAAAATTATTGGCACGGCTTTGTTTTTCTTTTAGTATCAGTATAATATCAATCAATTTCCGGTTTACGTGCTTTCTGAACTTTTTTATAGCCATATTATGCTTGTTTAACGCTAATTCAGTGAATAATTTTTTTCAGATAATTTTTAGATAGCGATTTATTTAAACTATTATAAGTGACTAAATTATAATTTTCAATCGCCATGGTTAAAACTAAGGAACACAGCGAAGACGTCAGGAAGCTTGTTGTAGCATGCCATACCAATGGGGAGGGCTATGATAAGATTTCGAAGAAGCTAAACCTTCCCAAATCCACTGTTAGAGCCATAATAAACAAGTTCAAATCGCAAGGCCACGTTATGAGTTTAGAGGGTAGAGGGAGAAAAAGGATTCTTTCCCCAAGAGATGAACGGAAAATTGTTCGACAAGTAAAACAAAACCCAAGGATCTCTGTTGGGGAGATTGTTGATGAACAGAGCACCTCTGGAGTGAATGTATCTCGACATACAGTTGGTAGAGTTTTGAAGAGAGCTGGTTTAAAAGCATGTCGTCCGAGAAAGACTCCCTTATTGAAGCCTATGCACCTGAAAGCAAGGCTAGCCTTTGCAAAACGTCATATTGATAAAGATGTTGCATTCTGGAAACGTGTTCTATGGACTGACGAAACGAAAATAGAGTTATTTGGCCATAATAAAGTGTCTTATATTTACAGAAAATCTGGCGAAGCTTTCCTGCCTAAGAACACCATACCCACAGTGAAGCACGGTGGAGGCAGTTTGATGTTTTGGGGATCCTTTGCTGCCTCTGGACCAGGGCGACTTGTTAAGGTCACAGGTAGCATAAAAAAGGAAGATTATGTTAAAATATTGGATGAAAACCTGAAAGACTCTGCTAAAGAGCTCTCACTTGATCGTCGTTGGTGGTTCATGCAAGATAATGACAAAAGCATTCGGCTAAACTGACTAAGAAATGGCTTGAGGACAATCATATTAATGTTTTGGAGTGGCCATCACAAAGCCCAGACCTTAATCCAATTGAAAATTTATGGAGAACATTAAAATTGAGGGTAATGCAAAGGAAGCCTAAGAATCTTATTCAATTGGAGAATTATTGTCAGGAAGAGTGGGCTAAAATTACTACTGAAGAGTGCAACAACTTGGTTGTAAACTATGAAAAGCGACTGAGAAAGGTAATCAAGGCCAAAGGCTATACAATTGATTATTAAATAAATCGTGCCAATAATTTTGAACAAGGGTTTTTTGCAATTATGTTTGTGGTTCCTTTGTTATTTATTTTTTCTAAAATCCGATTGCTGCATCGGAAAGGCCAGTTAAAAATACATAATATACTTTGTTATTTTCTTTAATTTAATCCCTTTTTTAGAATTTATTAGACAAAATTTAACTTTTATTTTACCGTGCCAATAAATATGATCATCACTGTATATATATATATATATATATATATATATATATATATATATATATATATATATATATATATATATATATATATGCTGCAATCATAAAGGGAAGACTTTTAACATTCATGGTTAAAAACTTTTAAAATAAAGTAAACGGGGCGAAGAGGAGAAGAGAAGGAGAAAAGGGGGAATCAGCTGACTGGTTTAGCCCTCGCTTTCTCAAATCTGTATCCAGGGGTTTGTTTTGAAAAAAAAAAAAAGGGTGGGTGGAAATATGTACAAATGAAATTACGTTGCGTTATGAGTGGGGAAAAAAAACTTTTAAATGGGGAGAGCGATTAAAATAAAGCAACATTATATTACTCGAAGATCCTAGAGACTAATTACGCTCAAACCCAAGAGGTGTTCCTTCTGTTTACAGAGAGAAGGCCTTCTCAACCGAACGTGAACGGTCTCCAAGACCTTTAAATGGAATAATGAGTGAGCACGACTCAGAATTGAATATGATTTCGTAACCAATACATCAAGGAAAGCTATGGACGAGCCATGCTCTCCTTCATAAGTATACTGTAACGCAGGATGCATCCTATTAAGTATGGAGAAAAAATTATTTGCCTCAATTTGATCATTGAAGAGGCAAAATTTTGCCCTCGGAAACGTGAAGTTTTCAGAAATCAAAATGCCCCTTCCTAAGTCTAACATTTGTAAAGTGGCTAAGAACATTAACGTTGGTAAAATTCGGTTCTAAGCAACACTCTTCTAGAAGTTGAAGGTCCAATCTTCAGCGTGGATGACGCTTAAAAAAAAATACAATTGCGCATTACTTAGAACTTCTACCCATTTATGGCAGATGGAACGAGAGCATGCTGCACCATGGATTAAATAAAGGGCACTGTTCGAACAGTACTTCTAAGAATCCAAATAACACAAACAATCAAACCTCATCTCAAAAATTCAGAAACATGATATTATTTTTCTCTCTCCAACTGACCAGTAATTATTTCGCTCTTAATGTAGTTATCACTAGACGTCGCATACCTAATATGTTACCTGGCATCTTCTCTCCTCTTCTGATGAGAAGCATTGGGCTTCGAAATACTTAGGTATAAAGAGTTTACTTATCCTACACTCTTAATTTATGTAATCTCTATACTGAATAAAAGATTAAATACTATATGCATTAGTATATATTTTTATATTGTTGTTCTTTTATTTTTCATCTTCTATATAACGTCAAAACAATCTGTTGAGCTTTGCATTATCCCGATATAACTATTCTTAAAGAATCTATCTTATTCTTTTAACTTCCCTATATATATATATATATATATATATATATATATATATATATATATATATATATATGACTACTTCATTTAATCACATAAATTAATATACAAAGATATAATTTTATGCGTAAATTTTCAATATTTACTTCAACAGTGCTCAATACATATGTAGACCTAAGTAGTAAGTTATGTCAATTAAGCTACACAGAATATTCCGTGTTTCATTCTCGTGAGAATTCGTCAGGCGGGATACAGCATTAAAAATTAGTAGCAAAATACAGTACAGTATATAACACACACACACACACACACACATATATATATATAATGCTCCCTATTTTGGGTTCAGCATATTGGGAAGTGATATACAAACTGCCATTAGCGTATTAAACGATGTTCTTTGTGTAAACAAATCGAGCTTAGGCATTTGGACGATGGCAAAACATCGTTGATTCACTACCCGCACAGCAGCAGCCGAATAGCCTAATTGTTTGGGCAGTCGGGTTTCGATCCTGGCTTGAGGTAGTTGCCTGTCTAGCCGCACTGATGAGCTGTGATACAGCGAAACAGTACTGTATGTGGATGGATGAATATATATATATATATATATATATATATATATATATTTCTGTAGAAATATATATTCTTATATATACCAATCCTTATTTAAGAAGCTCAATATAATTACAGAGCAATATAGTGAATAAATGACAAACATATTGCATTCAAAATGGCGTAATGGAAACATATTAAAGGTATTTACAGCTTCTCTTCTAATTTTCGGATTTTAATCATGTCAAATCACTATTTCCTCTGGACGGATTAATTGTTACTATTTCTTCAGATGAGTTAAGGGCATAATAGATTCACTGATTGATATAATAATTAAGTGATTGAATTTGTGCTACGAAACAGATACTGTCAAGAAATGTTAAATGTCAACCGAATTAAAGGAATAAATTATAAAATGATCAGCATCGTGAATTTTGGAATATAGTTTTTTTGTCATTTATTCACTCTCACACACACACACACACACACACACACACACACATATATATATATATATATATATATATATATATATATATATATATATATATAGTAGATACGGCATTAAAAATTAGTAAAAAATACAGTACATTATTTAATACACATGTATATAATCAAATAACATTATAAATAACACTGTAAGACGGGGAAAATACCGTAACTAGGGGTCAGAAAAAAACATCGTATTCCACATTGTAACCTGAAACCGTATCCTAGGGCCACCATATCCCGTATATGCTTATAAGAAGACTTAATCATTATTAATAAAATAGTTATCCACGGACACATGTTTCACCATCTGAAAGTGTATTCACTAGGTTGCAGCTACATAATATTTATTCAGTAATACAGGTTAAGATTACTATAATGTGACATACAATCAGACGGCCTTTCAACAATAAATATTATTTTAAAAATCATCCCATCTTTTTATAATTTTACCTCTTCCCAATTTTAGAGGTTTCAGAAGTGACAGGGCCAATTATGAATACAGATACTTCAGTCGTCCAATTACAATACGGCAACGAGCAGAGTTATTTTCACTTCCGGTTGCTCTTTCATTTTTAATTGAGTTAGGTGAAAGTGCAGAATAGATAAATGAAGCCCCTCCTCCATACCGTATCGTACCGGATTGAAAGGGGGGAAGCTTCATGAGAGTATAAAATTCACAAGTGGTCCCCAGTTGCATGTATATTCCTGTCATGGGAGATGATGATGTTAGATTTTTGCAGCTCTTGCAGGGAGGTGTTGACGACCTCCTAAGTACAGCGCTTGGTATTCCCAAATGGTCGTCCATTTGATACTGATCAGACTCAACATTGATTAACTTCAGTGATCAAATGAGAATCAGCGTGACCGCGTTATTATGCCGTATACAGACCCCTTACCCCATGTTAAAAAGAGCTTTTATAAACAATTAGCCTGGATGTTCGGGTGTTTAGCGGGATGTGTTGAGCAAAAAAAATAAAAGTGGTAATAGGCAGGCAGGCTCGAACCCATGACGCAAAGGCGTAAAAAAAAGTGAAATAAAATCTGACATCTTAACGCAACTTCATGACGCGACCGAAAGTTCGGAACGTTAAAATTAGACAAAGTCAACCCAACTGATACGATGACTTGCAAAAATGGCTTGCAAAAAATCGACCCCTCCTTGTAGAAAAATGCCCAGTTGATGATGAAGAAATTAATGTTTTGGGCCAATTTTTCGATATTTGTCATCCGAAATATCGATCTTCAACATGATACTGATCTCATGAAAATCCGTAGCCTCTGTCGAAAATTTTAGGCAGACGTGCATACATACATACATACATACATACATACATACATACATACATACATACATATAAACAGGCAGGTGAGATTTATATTATAGATGACGTTATTATTTAGAAGAAGAAAAAATTTTGATATGGGGAGGGGCAACTGGAAGTGAAGTGGAAACAATAATCGTAAAAATAACCACGAGCAGTCATCTATATATGTATGCTCTGTGGGGCATTAAAGGGTTACAATCAAAAGGAGGTAAATAGGATTATCATATCACGTACGTTGAAATAATAAAAGAAAAAAAAATATTCTTACTCCAAACTGACATTCCAAAAACGTAAGTATGTCCCAAGATGACCCAGGTCATACTAATAAAACGTATTCCATGCACAGAAGTCAAACTGCCTTTTGGTAAATCAGTCTTGAACAGTTTTGTTGCGTTTTTATGAATTGAAAAACAAAGCAGAAATTTTTGAAAGCGACCTGAAAATAAAAGATTTAATAGAAACGAAAAAGAATAAATGAAAATATAAATGAACAGTTTTGGAGATATACATTTATGAAAGACTAGCAGGCAATCCGGCGTAGCCCACTCGTACAATATGCTCAAATATGATATTTTAATTTATGCAGATTTCGTATTTATTATTATAGAGCCAATTCTCTATTGATTATTATATTGTACCCAATATATAGTAGTGTCTTCAAAAATTACAAAATGACTTGGATACTATTAACTAGAATTGAAAACAAAACATATAGTTCGTTATTTGTTACCATCTGATTTAAGTTCATATGGATATCAAAACTTAAAAAAATAACATTGTTTAATACATAAATGTATATTTGCACATGCATAGAAATAACATGTTTAGTCGACTTGTGCATGCCAAGATCCATTTTTTTTTCACTTTTGATCCCTTATCAGCTATTTTTACCGGCTAAATATCAAATCGAATTTGTTCCGAAGGTCAGAATCCCCAATATATCAAGTCAAGTGTGTAGACCAAAAAAATGGACAGAGTAGTTTGGCAGAGACTGTTCTGCACACAGACAGACAAAGATTACTTTTAGGTATAGAGATATTGAGGGAATTTAATTTATGATATAGTTGCTGTAGCATATAATAATAATAAACACGAAACAAGTATAAACAGGTTTCGACATTTTTTTTCTTTTTTACACAGTGATCCCCACTTATCAAGGCCCGGAAGCCACTCAGGGATAAGGGTTATTGCAAGTACATTACGTTAGTGAGGAGATTTGCTGAAGTGTTTACTTAAGGGGGCGGTTCATTAGGAATTTGTTAACATTGGACTTGAACACATCCAAGTTGTAGTCCAGAGGGAAGCAGGCAGACGGAACAGAGTTCCACAGGCGTGCAGTTCTAAGAAAGAAGCTTTGTTCATGGAATTCGCGTTTTGATTTAGGCACAGATATAGAGTGGGGGAAATTTTTCACAGTGGATTCAGCTAGACGGGTGTTTTTCGTGAAAGATTGGACAGGGGGGGGGGCCAGAGATTGGAGTTCAGACGAGCATCTGCCATGGAAATAACGATAAAACAAGGACAGGCTCGCAACGTCTCTTCTGTGGGAGAGAGGTTGCAGGGTAGAGAAAAGGGCATCCCCCACTAAGCCACGAAGTCTATTTTGTACTCTGTCAAGGCAGGATAGGCTGTTTTTAGCAGCTCCTGCTCAGATATGGCAACAGTATTCCATCCTTGGACGTACTTGGCTTTTATATAGATAGAGAATTGCATCAGTAGTGAGATATCTTCTGGAGCGGTAGAAGGATCCTACCATCTTTCCAGCGACCTTGGCAACAGACTTGATGTACGTGTTCCATTTCAGATCAGGAGTAAAGGTCAAACCCAGAAGCTTGTCAAAACATGGGGCCTCACCCAGACGAGAGCCATCCATCACAATTGATGCCAGATGGGGATCAGAGCGTTGATGATGTAAGGATAGGAGTTTGGTTTTAGATGCATTAAAGGTAACCAGCCACATCTTCCCCCACTGAACCACGCGCTCGAGATCAGAGGAGAGAGAATCAGAGAGAACTTTGTCATTTACAGCCTTTGATGTGTTGCCGTAGATGATCGTGTCATCAGCATAGATGTCAACGAATGATTTATATTTTACACTCCGACAATGCCAGGGTAATCTGCTTGTAATCTTTAAAAACATGATGTGCAGTTCGAAGCGTCATGAAAACTTATTGATTCATTAGATTTAGATCAAACTACATTTGTAGTAATCATCATCATCATCATCATCATCATCATCATCATCATCATCAGGACGGGCTCCTTACCCGGAACAATGTGACTCTTCCTCTCCAGCGTTTCCTGTCTTCCATCAGCTGCCTCAAATCCTTAGATTCACAGTTGGTGTCGTGTGTTATTTGTTGGATGTACGTGGATCTAGGTCGTCCTTTGCTTGCACGTCTGTGTCATGAAGTCTATATCAATACATCACTCACCAATTCATGCTTGCTCTTCAGACAGTGACCAGCAAATGGTAGGCGTCTCTTCCTGATAATATTAGATATGGCAGGTAGGTTGGCATACAGTTGCTGCACCGTGGGATGATTTTGCCAAGATATATTTAATACTGTTCATAGCATACAGGTGCATGTGCCATCTAGTTTCTTTCCAATCTTTTGGTGAGTATCCAGGTTGTAGCATCGTAAACAAGGATATAGTCTACTACTGCGCAGAAGACTGCCTTTTCAGTTTGTCAGTTAGCTTTGAAGTCCATACTGAATGCAACCCACCCAATGCGGCCCATGCTTTTACCATGTGAATTTCGATATCTCTCTCTGTGGAAACTATATTGCTGCCCAGATACGTAAACTCAGCGACTTCTTTCAGCCCTGATTTCTCTTCCACATTGGAAGTCATAAACTTTGTCTTATCCGCATTAATGTGGAGACCAATTTCATTTGCGGACTTTCTAACTTGCGTAACAGTGTTTGCGCATCAGCGGTGTTATTTACGAACAAAGCAACATCGTCTGCGAAATCTGTATCCGTTATGTATGCTGATTGATGACGTCTTTCTGGATTCATTTAGGGTGAAGCCTAGCGTGTTGTGTATATAAATAACGGTTTCGATTATCGGTAATTATTGGGTGTATTCTGAGACAAAACTTAACTAAGATCACTCCCAGACTTATACACTAAAGTTCTGTAAATTTGCCACAAAAAAATCAACGCACAGACACACCCATAGAGTGCATTACTACAGTCTATTATATATATATATGGTAGCTTCCTTCAGTCTGTGACAGACTATGGATACTCACGTAGGGGTGCCTGCGCAAGAAATGTTTGTGGCAGGAGGTGCGCAATCTTCAACCACACCTCTCCTGAGTCGACATTGTTAAATACCAGAGGCAAGTGGAGGTTCAGGACAACTAGAAACAAATGCTGAGATAAGCGGAGAACACATACAGTGCCTAGAATTCCCAAATGGTCACCCATCTGGTACTAACTAGGCTCAACGTTGCTTAACTTTAGTGATTTGACGAGAACCGGTGTGTCAACGTAATTATGCCGTGTGTGTGTGTGTGTATATATATATATATATATATATATATATATATATATATATATATATATATATATATATATATATATATATACTAGCTGTACCCTGCCACGCGTTGCTGTGTCTCAATTTGGTGTAATGGAAAATTCTAATAAAAAGAGAAAATGCATGTTTCTCATATTCTTAGTACAGCAATCCACTCCAAAAAGTAAAAAAAAAAAAAAAGGTGAAAATGAAAAAAAAAATGGTACTTTTGCAGAATTGGATCCTAATCCTCGGGATTACCGTCAATCCTGGCTTGGGCTCGACCAACAATCAGTGGATAAAGCTGAACGTAGCAAAAATGTTGAAACGCTAAATATTTGTTTTTTTGTTTTTTTCTGTATACAAAAATGTGAGTTAGTAATTAATATTTGAGTGATGGGAGGGGGGTTACTATACACAGATTCGAAAAAGTTGTCCAAAAACAAATAAATGAAAGCAAAGGTAAGGTAAGTTACGTTTCTACCTAACTGGATAATTGTTTAGTGTTTTTATGTAATGTAAAATGTTTAATCGTCTCGAAAAACAGAAATGGTTGCAGACTCTGTTGAATACGTTAAGTTTGAGAAAGTAAGTTGAAAACTAAAAACTATACAATACAGTGTCAAAAACCCACCGAATATATGTTACCATGACATAGGCTGACATAATCGGTGGGTTTGTGACAGTATTTTGTATAGTTTTTTTAGTTTTTACTCACTTTCTCAAACTTAACGTAATCAACAGTGTCCGGCATCAGTTTTATCTTTCAAATACACCGATAAACACTGTTTTTCGAGCCGACTAAACGTTACATTAAATGAAAAGGGTTTGTATTACTAAACACAGATACAAAGAAGTTGTCAAAAAATAAATATATAACAAATAAATGTTATCAAAGGCAAGAAAAGTAAATGTTCTACCTAACTGGATAAGATTGTAGTGTTTTTATGTAATATATAATGTTTAATCGGTTCAAAAAACATGCAGTGTTTATCGGTATATTTGAAAAATACAAATGGCGACAGACTGTATCGAACACATTAAGTTTGGGGAAATTTTGGGAAAATAAGTATAAACTAAAAAAAAACTATACAAAATACTGTTAGGAAGTCACTCAATATATGTTACTGTGACGTAGGCTGACATATAATCAGTGGTTTTAAACTTTTGCTCGATACAGGTGACGACTTTTAAGAGTCCCTTTTAGTGATTACCTGGTTTGAGGATATTATACAACTAAACGGCAAATCTGCCCCAAAAATCCGGTATTATTTTACTTTAAGGCCCGTCTCATGTTCGTATATAACGAAATATTTTATTGTAGATTTCAGTGTACTAAAAACGAATCTGCAAACTTTTCGAAAAGTGGGTGATCACTTTTCAATGTAAATTTAACTTAGAATGAGAACCCACTTTCTGGCCACCTGAGAGAGGGGCATTTTTCTGTGTGGGGGTGTTTTGGCGGCCGCCAAAACACCCCCACCCCGCCAACCAATTTAAACAGGTAATTTTAAAGGATTTTCCAAGGGAAGAAAGAAAGCCCCCCCCCAAAAAAAAATCGTGGCCACAAAGCGGGTGATCATTTTATGTTAAATTATTATGGAAAAGTGATCCTTCCCTTTTTTAAACTAACATTTCTTCACATCTTGAAAACTATTCGTTTGCCTTAACGTTATTTTCGTTTTCAGCGACCCCGAAAACCTATAAGAGTGGTAATTTTAAAGGAATTTTCGAGGGTAGAGTAATTCTTCATATTTACCTTCTTTTTTTTTTCCAATAACATAAGAAATTAAGAATTAGATAAATTTATTTTAGGTAGGTTTCGCCAGGAAAGCTTTTAAAAATAAAAAATTAAGATAAACAAATGGTGCTAGTGCACTTATCGATCCGCATTATTTTTTAAATCGTATTTCCAAGTTTCATTAAAGTTTTATTATATGTTTTTTTTTATTCAATTGTAAGGTTAAAGTACAAAAAATATATATATACATAATTTAAAAAAAGGATTTTTTTTTTACCCATCTATTAAATAGTTAAATGTTGTAATTCGAAAGTCGTCAACGTGTGTGCACGTGAAAGGCTCATTTCTACCGGAAATGAAATGGCGGACAGTTTCGCAGTTACAATAAATATTTTTATTTTATTTAATATATTTTTATAATTTGCGATCTTAATTTATTTTAATAACATGCAAACATTCCTTTACTTTACAGATAAATTTTCTGAAAATTTCAATTAAATTGGTAACGTAGAAATATGGTTTTATTCTCTTTGAACGAACCAAGAATTACATTTATATATACATATATATATATATATATATATATATATATATATATATATATATATATATATATATATATATATATATATATATATATATATATATATACTAGCAAAAGTACCCATCGTTGACTGGGTTCAAAAACAGCCTACAGAAAATGGACTCTGATTTATGAAAATATGATAGGTTATGAAAAGGAAGGATTGTAAGAGATAGCTTCAAATTTGAGGGTATCAAAACCAAAGCAAAATATTATGAAAGTAAAAATAAAATAAATAAACCCCATAATATATTATACCATACCTGTTTACACTGAAACACTTATCACAATATTCTGTGGATCTATATTAAAAAACCTTGTTAAACTTTGTGACATATTTCCATTCTATGGAGGTCAGGCGCGAACGAACACCCCATAATTTTATTATACCATATTTCTTCAAACTGAAACATAATTATCAAAGTATACTCACGCATATAGATATGAAAAGTCTTTATTAAAGTTTGTGCCTATTTCTATTCTATGGAGGCCCGGCGCGAACGCAGACACCACAATTTTATTATACCATCCCTATTTAACTTAAAACATACTTATCAGAGTATTATTATGTACATCTATATCAAAAACACTTGTAAACGTTTTTTTTTAATTTTCAAATTTTTTTATTTCCATACTTTGTGGACCAGGCGCGTACGCAAACCCCACAATTTTAATGAATCATCATTATGCCAGATAAAACATACCCATTCCTGTGTCTCGATACATCTTCTATCATTATATGTGATCAGTTTTCTATAGTTGTCTATTCGTGACCAGATACACACACAGACGTTCAGCTTTATATATATATATATATATATATATATATATATATATATATATATATATATATATATATATATATATATATATATATATATCTTTTTGGTGTCTAAATGAAAAACTAGCGATTTTAATATTTAATTGTGAAGTCAAACTTTTCAATAATTTATCTGAACGAATGATTATTTGTCGGTGCAGGTTTAAATGTTTACTTGAATATTTATGAATAAGGTATAACAATTAATGTATCGTAGCAGCAATGGTTATTTGTGACGGCGTAAAGAAAAGATCATAAAGATATAGAAGCAAGATTAAAATTGGAACGAACAAGAAAACTACTGGACGAATGAATATCTAATTCGCATTTTACATTAAATTAGGCTTATATTTAAGTGTAATCGGGCTGTAGTCGATGCTTATCTATGTATGAATTACGTTTTAGTGTGGGTTTAAATTTGCGACCATTAAAATATGCATTCTCACACACATCACTCCTCCTCAAACTTTATCTTTTACTAGATCAAGCTTCGTGACTTAAATGAAGCAAGTATAGATGTTATTGCTTTTTTCACTTCCCTTTGCAAAACTCAATCATGTTCTACAAATACAAATACGAAAGCAACAATTTTCCCATACAAAACAACCAAACTAAACATCAAGTATATATATATATATATATATATATATATATATATATATATATATATATATATAAAATTCCAAACATATACACATATATATATAAATATATGCATACATATAGATATATACATTAAAAGGCTTCCTTCAGTCTTGACAGACTAGGGATACGCACTGTAAGGGTATCTGCACGTGAACTTTTTTTTGTGGCAAGAGTTGCGCAATCTCAACCACACCTCTCCTGATTCGACATTGTTGAATACCAGTAGCAAGTGGAAGTTCAGAACGACTGGAAACAATGCCGAGATGAGCGGAAAGCACATACAGCGCCTATAATTCCCAAATGGTCACCCACTTGGCCCTAGCCAGGCTCAACGTTGCTTAACTTCGGTGATCTTATGAGAACCGGTGTGTCAATGTGATTATGCCGTACATATATATATATATATATATATATATATATATATATATATATATATATATATATATATATATATATATATATATATATATATACACACTTATATATATATATATATGTATATATATACACACTTATACATATATATTTATATATATAGACATATACATATAGACATATACATATATATATTTATATATATAGACATATACATATATTTATAAATACATATAGACATAAATATATATATATTTATATACATATATATACACATACACATACATATATATTTATATATCCATCCATACATACATATACATATTTATACATACATACATACATACACATATATATTTATATATACATACATACACATATATATTTATATATACATACATACACATATATATTTATATATACATACATACACATATATATTTATATATACATACATACACATATATATTTATATATACACATACACATACATATATATTTATATATCCATCCATACATACATATACATATTTATACATACATACATACATACACATATATATTTATATATACATACATACATATATATGTAAGAAAACGTTTTTAATAGAATATATATATATATATATATATATATACACACACTTATACATATATATTTATATATATAGACATATACATATAGACATATACATATATATATTTATATATATAGACATATACATATATTTATAAATACATATAGACATAAATATATATATATTTATATACATATATATACACATACACATACATATATATTTATATATCCATCCATACATACATATACATATTTATATATACATACATACATACACATATATATTTATATATACATACATACATATATATGTCTCAGCAGTAGAGTGAAAAGCATATCTTATTTTTATTTTATTAATATTATTGGAATTTTTTCCTTTTTTCCTTGTACACTTTTTAGTGAATTATTCCATGGATTTCTGCCTTTGGATTATTTTGGACCATCTTCCAATTACGGAATTTCCTTGGATTTTACTTGTGCAAATGCAAATTCAATTAATTTTCTTGAAGTTATATATTTGGATTTTACCGTCACTGGATTATTTATCTTCCACCAGACTATCCATTCACGTGTAATCACATTTTTCTTCACCATATTCCCTCTGCTTCACTTTTTTGTTATCAAGTAAGATCTTTGACTTACTTGTTGTTTCATCAAATACTTTTGCATGCAAAATTCGATCCTGCATTTTGCTAATTCCTACCCTCTGATGAGAAGGAAAGTATTTCTTCGAAACTCCGAGGATTAAGGACTATCCACTTATCAAGTGTTTCCTTTTCAGATTAAATATGTTTTTAACTCTTTTTCAAAGTGTTTTTTAACATGTTTTATTAACTGTTTGCTCGTATGTATATATATATATATATATATATATATATATATATATATATATATATATATATATATATATATATATATATATATATATACACTAACTGGGCGCCCGGCCTTGCCCGGTTGTACAATACACTAAAACATGATATTTTAATCTATGCGGATTTATGTACCATTATAGAATTAATCCTCTCTTGATTATTATACATTACGAGGAATAATTTGGACGATTGACAAATTCGCAACAAAAATTTAAAAATATAATAATGATAATGTCGTTCATCAAATTCCGTCTTTGTTTGTTTGGAATATCACGTTAGTTGATATTTGGACTTCACGATCTTAAACATAGTCTTTCCTCTCTTGTATATAAAAAAGAAGAATTTTAAAGAGGAATATTTTACGTTAAACTGGTCAAGGGAAATAATAAAATTCTCTTCCTTGGTAGGTGTAATGTAAAATATTCCCCTGTAAAAATTTTTTCTCTTTATCTGTAAGAGAAGAAAGACTATATTTAAGATCGGATTTTTTTTTTTTTTTTGATTTTCGATACTTATCAGATGAATTTCTGCACAAAACATATCTAAGAACACTGCCGGACATATAGATTACCTTTGTGTGAAATTTACAAAAGATAGGATCATCCGTTTCGGAACCTATCAGAAAGGAACTCACACACAAAGTGATTTTTATATAATGCTAGAGATATACATATATAGACACATACATATGTATTCATATATACATATATGTACATAGATATACATATACTATACTTATATACACATTTATACACACACACACCTATATATATATATATATATATATATATATATATATATATATGACAGAAAAAAGAATTATTTTGGACCCTAGACGTCTTTCGCCATCATCATCATCATCATCATCATCATCATCATCATCATCATCATCAGGGGAAAACAATGGCATTTATATCATTAATTTTAATTTCTTCCCCATATTTGTTTTTAAAAGATTAAAAAAAAAATGCCATCGTTTGCCCCTGATGAGGATGGCGAAAGACGTCTAGGGTCCAAAAGAATTCTTTTTTTTTTTCTGTCATTTGTAAATTCTGTACCACAAATATACTCTTTTAATATATATATATATATATATATATATATATATATATATATATATATATATATATATATATATATATATATATATATAAGAATTGTAAATGTCAACTGAATTAAATATATACATATAAATTGTAAATGTCAACTGAATTAAAGGAATAAAATTGTAAGATGGTCAACATTACGAACTTTGGAATATAGACTTTTGTCATTCATTCACTATATATATATATATATATATATATATATATATATATATATATATATATATATATATATGATGAAAATAATGGAAATAGTATTCTGACAAAATAGAGAAAATAAAAAGGAACAAACCGTATTATGTGTTCAGTTACGTTTCATTTTTATTTCATTCATCCAGAGGAAGTCTCAAAATAAAGACGAAACGTTAATGAACACATAATACGGTTTGTTCCTTTTTATTTTCTCTCTCTCTCTCCCTCTCTCTCTCTCTCTCTCTATATATATATATATATATATATATATATATATATGTATGTATATATATATATATATATATATATATATATATATATATATATATATATATATATATATATATATATACAACTATTTTCTGATATTGTTTGTGACTATTACAAACAAGTAGCTGTATTTAATTCACACTCATAATATTTTATTCATATTTTTATGAAGTATGCTTTACACGTGTTTCGTTGATTTACAGAAGCCTACCAAACACTTCATCAAAGACAACTGTATGTTCCTGGGAAAGCAGTTGGAAAGATTTTTGTTTGTTTATTTTTACCTTGGGGGAAAAAAGGTGTTTGCTGAAGCAAAAAATGTATACCTTCATTTAGGTTATCCTGTGGTTCTTTAAGTGTTTTCTTCAAGACTGTCAAGCTTTAACGAAGAGCTCTCGTCTTGGGGAGGCTCCATGTTTTGACAAGCTTCTGGGTCTGACCTTTACTCCTGATCTGAGATGGAACACTGCATCAAATCTGTTGCTAAGGCTGATGGAAAAAAAATGGTAGGATCATTCTACCGCTCCAGTAGATATCTCACTGATGATGCAATTCTCTACCTGTAATTTTCTCTTCCCTGCAACTTCTTTCCCACAGGAGCGACATTGCAAACCTGTCTCTGCTTTATCGTTATCTTCATGGCAAGCGCTTGTCTGAGCTCCAATATATGGTTACCCCTGGCCTGACTTTCACGAAAAACACTTGTCTAGCTGAAACCACTCTCAATAATTTCCCCACTTTTTATCTGTGCCTAAACCTAAACACAGATTCCATGAACAAAGCTTTTTTCTTAGAACTGCACACCTGTGGAACTCCATTTCCATTTTCCTGCTTTCCAACTGACTACTATATGGTCGTCTTCAAGTCCAATGTGAACAAATTCTTGATGAGCCATCCCCTTAAGGAATCCAATTTGCCAAATTTGCCTTATTAACGATAACTACAACATTTTCCCATTGACTACCGTACACTTATTAACCCTTATCTTTGAGTGGCCTCTGGGCCTTGATAAGTGGTGACTCCTTTGTAAAAAAAAAGACACAAATTCGCACCTTGTTGGCTACGCATTGCGATCCCTCCTAACCTGTTTAATTGTGATATTATTTGTCATTTCTGTGTTGCATTCAGCCAATAAGAATGAAATAATCGGAGATGAAACAACCACTACTTACCTAACTCTTTACTTGTAGAGGAAGGCGGTGTCTTTTCGGAGCTCGCTTTAGTCCCTTCAGAAATGGATCTAGATAATCCATAATTGACCTTTATTTCATTGCTTTTATCCCCTTCTTCAGTTGTCCACGTCGGTTTCCAATCAAGCTGAATAACGAAGACGTCATAAAGAGTTGCAGTGACAAGGAGGATGATAAAAAAGGATGAAGCGATTCTGAAAATAGAAAAGAGAAAACAAATAATCTGAATAGAGAACGTCAATTTTTGGTCGAAATGATGAAAGCGGTTTTATTTAAAATAAATCTCTTCTGACGTACATTTGTATATTCATGTTTACTACCCCTGTACAATATTAAAATTATCTCCCTTGAATCATACTGGCAACAAGAAAAATACATTTTTCAGTTTTTAAGTAAAAAAAAAAAAAAGAAGTATTTGCACTGCATATGTGAAGAATGTCCTTTTTCTTGCTTATAGGTTCGGAAAAGATACCAAAGCACTTTTATCTCTCTCATTTTTTTTTTTTTTTTTACATAGGAATCACCACTTATCAAGGCTCAGAGGCGACGAGAAGAAGGGTTAAAGAGTGTAAAGTAGTCAATGGGACGATATCATAGGAATCGTTAGTAGTGTAAATTTGGTAAACTGGATTACTTAAGGAGAATGGCTAAAGAACTTGTTTACGTTAGACTTGAAGACGACCATATTGTAATCAACTGGAAAACAGGCAAATGGAAGACAATTCCACAGGTATGCAGTTCTAAGAAAGAAGCTTTGTTCATAGAATCTACGTTTAGGTTTAGGCACAAATAAAGAGTAGAGGAAATTATTGATAGTGTTTTCAGCTAGACGAGCGTTTCTCATGAAAGTTTCGCAAGGGTGGGGGGGCATAGATCGGAGCTTAGACAAGCACTTGCCATGAAAATAACGATAAAGCAGACACAGGCTCGCAACGTTTCTTCTGTAAAGAAAGGGTTTCAGGGAAGAGAAAAGGGCATTACCTACTAGGCTACAGAGTCTATTTTGAACTCTCTCAAGGTAGGATGAAGTCTTTCTTGCAGCTCCTGCCCAGATGTGGCAACAATACTCCATCCTTGGACGTATCTGGCTCTTATATTGGTAGAGAATTGCATCAGCAGTGAGATATCTACTCGATCAATAGAAGGATCCCATTTTTTCAGTGACTTTGGCAACAGATCTGATGTACGTGTTCCATTTCAAATCGGGAGTAAAGGTCAAGCCCAGAAGCTTGTCAAACTATGGAGCCTCCTCAAGACGAGAGCCATTCATTTCAATTGATGTCAGATGGGAATCAGAGCATTAGTGATTGGTTTTAAATGCATTAAAAGTAACCAGACACTCCTTCCCCAATTGTACCACGTGCTCAAGATCAGAGGAGAGAGAATTGGAGAGAACTTGGTCGTTTACTGTCTTAGATGTGCTACCATAAATGGTAGTGTCATCAGCATAAATGTCTACGAATGATGTAAGGGTGTGATTTGGAAGATCATTAATGTAGATCAGGAAAAGAGTTGGGCCCAGGATGGACCCCTGAGGGACTCCAGCATTAATACTATGAGCTTCTGATTTCTGCCCATCAAATGACTACTCTTCTGAACCTATCCGAGAGAAATGATTTAATAATTGAGAAAACATTTCCAGTTATACCGTAACTGAAGATCTTGTGAAATAGACCTTTATGCCATACTCTATCAAAGACCTTTGATATGTCAAGAGTAACTGCCCTAGAAAGGAAGCTTCCATCGAGAGATTCGCTAATCCTATGAGATACAACCGTGCTGTAGATCTAGCAGAACAGAAACCATATTACATGTCTCTAGGTTATTTTTACTGAGGTGGTTGACTACTTCCCTATTTAACATAGATTCCAGTAACTTACTCATGACGCATATATATATATATATATATATATATATATATATATATATATATATATATATATATATAATGTGAACAAATGATTAATAAAACATGTTAAAAGACATCTTGAAAAAGAGTTAAAAACATATTTAATTTTAAAAAAGGAAACACAAGATAAGTGGATAGTCCTTAATCCGCGGAATTTCGAAGAAATACTCTCCTTCTCATCAGAGGGCAGGAATTAGCAAAATGCAGGATCGGATTTTGCATATATATATATATATATATATATATATATATATTTCAGAATAAAATTATCTAACAATCAACTAGTATGGAAACCTGTGATTATAAGTTTTACAAGATATTACTGGCAGTAATACTATAATAGTAATAGTATAGTAATAATAGTAATACTATAATAGTAATATGTTGTAAAACTACTATTCCACCTAAAAAAGAATTGCTCGATATACAAGGTAGAGCGAATAAATCAAATTTTAATCATTCAATGAATTTAAAAATTTATGACGTGAAATGTTTGAATTTCAAATCAAAAGATTTTTTATTATTCTATGTAAGACAAAGAATAACCATGTTTCCTACCGAATCAACCATTAAAATGCACATAACTAAATAGACACCCCCTCGAGAATTTTTAAGTGGATTTTCCAGCGTGCTCTGTGTAAAATAGAAAAAGTTTAATCCATTCAAATCTGGCCCTGCAGTAAATGTTCACCGATGGCTGACATAAGCTTGCACACGCTCGGATGTTGACCATTTTTATGCCTGATCGCCACGAACGTCAGAACCCGACTTCCTCGCACCTCCAATGGACCGATTTTTATTCCTCAAGATGGCCTAGCTAATTTGCGATCCTGCGAGATTCCGTCTCTAATAAAAGCAGGTGGGCGCCATCTTGGAACTCTTTCTTCCGCTGCCTCGACCACAGGATCAGCCACCACCCCGCATTCCAGGCACACACGGACCCTCTTGCGCCGAGGGCTACGGTTAGTCTCACACTCCCCCCTGGTCTCCAGATCACATACGTGACACGGCGGACGTGGCCGTTTGATTCGAGCACTCCTGCGGAGGTGTATTGCCTGGACTTCCTCATCGGAGCTCTCAGAAGTGGCATCGGAAGCATCAGCATCAGCATTAGAGCTCGCAGTTGAGTCATCAGGTTCGTGGGGCACAGGTTGGATCCATCGCTCATCGTCGGATGACTCTCTCCTTCCACTGCTCGCAGTTGAGTAACCAGGTTCGTGGGGCACGGGTTAGATCCATCGCTCATCGTCGGATGACTCGCTACTTCCACTGCTCGCCGATTGGTCAGCGCTTAGAGCAGGCCGGACATCCCTTACGTGGCGCGGAGTATCATCGACTAGTATGGCCTGTTCACTGATGACGCCGGTGACCCGCCCCCTCCAAAAGCTGCTGGTGCACCGGCCGCCGGGTGGCTTCACCCAGACAGTGTCTCCCACTTGGTACGTCCCCTGGGGTTCTCGTTGGTTGGGTAGACACACTTCAACGTCCTTGACGCGCACGTGGTAGTGATGAATCGAATCAGTGGGCGCACTGCCGCCAGTCACGGCGTCCTTAGGCATTGTGTTGTATCTGTAAACCGCCTCCGCGATCGTACACTTCTTCCTGGCCGCGATCCTCTTCACGGTTCGGTGGCACTGCTCCGCTATGCCGTTGCCGCTCGGCACATACGCGCATCGGTGTCGAAGGCGGATCCCCCAGTCGTCCATAAAATGCCTGAATTCCCTGCTGCAGAACGCCGTGTCGTTATCCGTGAGGATCTCCTCAGGTGGCCCCCTTTCGTAGAATATGGATTCCAATTCGTGGATGACACTGGTGGAATCCTGCCTTGCTAATTGGCGCCAAATCGCGAACCTCGTTGGCCCGCAGTCTATCAGCGTGAGGAAGTGTTGGCTGCCGTAGTGGGTTATATCCATACCCAACTGACTCCAGGTCGCGTCCACTCCCAGCTGTCCTTTCCGCCATCTGGCTGGGGCGGGGTCGATGGACTGGCACGTTTGGCACTCCCTGACCACTGCTCTTACTGCGCTTTTTGGTATTGATGGTCTAGCCAACTTCACAAAGTAGTAGGTCCGTTGTACTCCGGGGTGCCCACTGTCGTGATGTATCCTCCTGATTTCGTCCTCCTCGACGGAGGCAGCACACAGAGGCAATGGCTTAGCTTCTTTCTTCATAGCCTCATACCTTCTCCGTGGTACCCGAGTGAGCTTGTCGGCGAGGTTGTAGTCCGAGGTGACGAGCACTACGTCTACGGACAGGTTGTACTCCGTCACCAGTTTTTTCACAGTCTCCAGCCTCCGTCTTATCAGCATTTCGCTGGCTGCCTTGGTGCGTGCCCTGGCCTTGCTCGTGAGTGTGTCCGACACCCAGTGGTGCACGCAAAGTGAGTCAGTGTGCACACGCAGTTTCTTCACTTCCCATTGAAGTGCCAGATTAATGCCCTTTATTACAGCGTCGAGTTCTGCAAGGTTGATATGGGCAGCATCATTCGCCGGTCGCAGCCAGCAGGCATCCTCAACTACGGCCCCATCTTTCTCCAAAACTACACCGATCGCTAGAGAACTTGCGTCCACCCACACGCTCAGTTCGTCTCCCTGCATGCACCAGTCCCCTGTGGCGGGGTCATTCTTTTTCACACTAGCGACAGTCTCCTTTAACATTCGAACCAATAGTCCGTCGGTTATCTCATCGTCCCAGCCTTTGGTGACCGCATTTGCCCTCCTTTTTATGACGCCTGTCGCCGCACGAACCCATCCGCATACTGGAAGGTGCCCCACAAGTTTCCTGTACAGGGAGAACACGGCACGTCTTGTGTAAACGTCGGGTACTTCGGGAACTGCGGTTCCACGCCTCCACTTCAGGATCCCTCGCTCCTCTTGAATGCTCAAGCCCAATACGCGGGCGCCATCCTCAAGCCGCTCAGAGTCCTTGCAGTTTAGACAAAACTCGGCAAGTTTGGATCTTACGCGCGAAGATTACACGATATCTTCCTTCACGTATATATCGTCAATGTACGCCGATGTTCCCTTTCTGATCCATTCTTCTTGTGACAACACGGCATTGACGATAGCCTTCATTATCTGGGGTGCTACGTTTAGCCCGAATCCGAGTCGCGTAAGACAGTATCTCTTCCCGGAAAACATCACTGTCTGGAAAGGCCACATCGCCTCGCCGATCCGGACCTGCAAGTATGCTTTTCTCAAGTCCAGTAGGGACACATTGAACCCCTGCCGGCGCCACTCTCGCAGCTTGCTGGCACAGACGTCGGCGTCAGCTGTGAACGCATCAACGTGCGCATTCAACTCGCGGTAGTCCATTACCGGCCTCACCTTTGACTTGTTAGGTTGGGCAACTGCCATCAGCGGTATCAGGCCCTTGGGGGGTTCAAGTTTGTCGTAGGGGTATGGAATCAGCCAACCGTTCTTAATCAATTCACGGAGCTCGCTTTCGTATGCAGGCCTTATCTGGTCGGGCATACGGTACTCTGCCACTTTGTTTTGTAGTTTGGCCGGTTCCTTGTCTTCTGACCACCTCCAAGTGGCGGTCCACGCCTTCTGTTGGTCGTCGAACTCCGCACTGAAGTCCGGCTGGTCGACTCTTAGTGCTGCGCACACCGGGGGCCTATCCTGAAACTCTACAACGCCAGCGCGCGTTATGCGCACGCCGCCCAGGGCTTTGATGGCATCGTAGCCTAGCAACAGGTTGAAACTCAGCGGCTTTTCGCGTGTCACCAGAGCTCTGACGTTGGCCGAGTTTCCAGTTCTTGTGCGAATGTGTACCACACCCACGTCGCAACACATTCATATTTTTCCAGTAATGGTAGTTATCCTGACGTTCTTCTTTTTCCACGCCCGACAGAAGTCCGCACACACTATAGTGCGGGAGCAACCGGAATCAAGGAGGGCTGAACATAACGTGTCATTAAATCGGACCTGAATGACAGGGAGCGCCTTGTTTATTTTCTGTTCGGGGAAGAGGTCGGCACTGGCACCTTGTCCCCATCCCCGTTTCCCGCACAGTCTCGAGCCATGTGCCCAGTCTTGTTACAGCGGTAGCAGCGAACAGCCGTCGACCGCCTTCTACAATTTCTTGCCATGTGGCCCCGCCCGTTGCATCTGTAGCAGATGACATCACCTTGCGGGCTGGGTCCCTGAGACGGTCCTTCGCCACTTGGTGGGGCCTGTGCGACGGCGACTACCGGTTCCTGCACCGTCGAGTCATCCTTCATTATTGTCCTGGCTCTGTCCACTAGGTCACTCAGCGGTAGTGAGGACATGGTAGAGGTTGCTCGCAGGAGCTGCTTTGCTCCAGCAGGGAGTCCTGACAGGAATTTGTAGGCTAGGGCCCTCTCGGGAAGACCGCCGAACAACACCGTCAGCTTCTTAAGCTTGGCGAGATACACATCCACAGTTTCGCCCAAGCGTATAGACCTCGTCTCAAACTGCTCTCATGCAGTGGCGGGGTCAGTGGCGAACGCCCTGTACAACGGCGCCTTGATACACGAGTAGTCACATTTCTCCTCAGCACTGAGTTGCTGATATACAGCGAAGGCCCCACCGGTCAGCCGCAGAGGAATCACGCGCTCGATATTTTTCACGCCGGACAACTGACAATGTAACTCGACCTTCTCAACCCAGCTGAGTACCGGGTCGGATCCGTCGAATTCCGGTATCAACTTTAGATTGAACCTATCCGCCATTGAAGAAAAGAAAACCAAGTTCGGAGTGGGGGGGCCGAAATAGCTTGTAAGAGTATCTTGTGTAGTTTCCGACGTGCAGGAGACGGGGAGTCTCGTCGTGGGCGACGAAGCGTTTCACTGAAGAACCACGGCAACACACAGCGAACCAACAAACAATGACAGCCACGGCGCGAAGGTAATTAACAAAGCTCAGCTGACTGCATGAATAGAAACGGAACCCAACGGTCACTAACGGAACCCAACGGTCACTGTACTGATCGCCACGAACGTCAGAACCCGACTGCCTCGCATCTCCAATGGACCGATTTTTATTCCTCAAGATGGCCTAGCTAATTTGCATCCCCGCGAGATCTCGCGCGATCCTGCGAGATTCCGTCTCTAATAAAAGCAGGCAGGCGCCATCTTGGAACTCTTTCTTCCGCTGCCCCGACCACAGGATCAGCCACCACCCCGCACGCCAGGCACACACGGACCCTCTTGTGCCGAGGGCTATGGTTAGTCTCACAATACCTTAGCTGAAAAGTAATAACGTGAAACGGTCGTAGAAATGTTGTGTGAAAACTCCCGGCTTTTAGCACCAATCCACGGGAACTTCACATATATCAAACATTTGTGAGAGCCCACTACTAGGATTTTATGTCTTACACGTTTTACAATTCTGTGTAAAAGAAAGGATCTCACTTATGCTAGTTTAGTACTAGAGCAAATCAACAAAGCCCGATGTACAAAGGTTTTAATCAGATTTATTTTCCTGATTTTAGGGAAGAGCGAAGCCCAGCTAATGTATTGACCTGTAAAAGTAGGTTTTCTATATATGCTGGTAAGAAAACTTATACCAGATCTTTCGCCGAGAACATCTAAAAACAGTAATGAGCAATTAACCTCATTCTCCATAGTGAACGTCAATACGGTGAAGTAAGTTTAATTGTTGTAACAACCCCTCAGCTTCACATGTATCTCGAAGTGGCTTAGTACACAATATATTGTAATCTAGAGTGCACTGAAGAGAGAACCTACTGTTGATTTCATAAAATAGTTTTATATAAAATGGCTTGAAATAAAGTTTAAAATGCAAAAGTCAAATATTGTACTACAATTGTGCTTGAGACAGAAACATTCATTTCGAACGCGTTCCTGTCATATCAATGAACCTACTGTTGATTTTATATGCCTGGCCTTACTGCTTGTGCGGTAATAATGACTTGAACTTAAGTTTAAAATGAAAATGTCAAATATCATGGTTAAATGGAAACGTTCATTTCGAACATGCCCTTATCATATCAAAAACATACTATTGATTTTATTGATTTTATTAATTTTATATTTTGGCTTGCATGGTAATAAAACTTCTCAAATGTACTTATGATGTTAGGCTGTGGAAGGTGTTTACTTTAGTTCAAATCGCCTGTTTCTTTCCTTCATCGGATTTTTCGATAATTGATTATCGATACTTATCGAAGACATGCCGGTACAAAACCTATCAAAGAACACTAACAGTACCTTTTTGTGAATTTTTATAAAAATTAGCCCACTCGTTTTCGAGTCCATAAAGAATGAACTGACACACACACAGCCGTACACATAGACAAAGTTCCTTATATATATATATATATATATATATATATATATATATATATATATATATATATAGTAATTTATAAAATATATATGGCGATTAAGCTACACTGAATATTCAACGTTTCATCCACTATAGGATTCGTCAGGCTTATGCGCATAAGCCTGACGAATCCTATAGTGGATGAAACGCCGAATATTCAGTGCAGCTTAATCGCCATATATATTTTATAAATTACTAACTAGCTCTACCTATGTATTGAGCACTTTTGAAGTAAATACTTAAAGTTTACGCATAAATCTATACTTTCATATATTAATTTTATGTGAGTAAATGAAGTAGTTATATGTGTGTGTGTGTGTGTGTGTGTGTGTGTGTGTGTGTGTGTGTGTGTGCTTTAAAAGCACTGCTAAGTTTAAAATAAAAATAAGTGACTTACAAAGAAAAAAGGGCCCGTGCAGAGTAACCCTCCTTCTGTGGACAATCCGTGTAAGCTGGTTGGATTCCTTTAATATGCACCGGTAACAAGTGAAAGCCTTCAAATTGTGCAAAAAAGAAAATATTAACTCAATAAAAAGCGATTATAAAAACATCAATTATTATTGAAGCATTCAGTTACAAGATCTGGCAAAACTGCAGTTTAATAGCCTAAACAGTGCCATAAAAAATTGTGTTGGCATTATTGAATATTAATAAACGAGTCACCATTTCGAGTTAAAATCTATATAGTATTACACTTGTAATCTTAGCAAGAACACGCTTGAAATGTGTACATATGCAGAATAAATTGCTGACTTCCGTTTTTATGACGACTCCATTGTTTTTTTTTTGTTTTTTTTCTAGTGATTATTTCAACATATGGTACATTTAAAGCATATTCTAAACAGTACGGGCATAATGCTAACTAGATTTTAACTAGAAATAATTTCTCATTTACTAACAGTTAACAAAGTTCACAAAATAAATCAATACTTATTGACTGTACATAGTTTGTCATCACATTATGTTCAGGCCATTAAACTGCAGTTTTACCCAAAATCCATTTCAGGAAATATGCTAGAATAGTGAGAACGAGTTGGAGTATAGGCTGTTGAAGGTAAAAGACCAGACTGTGTGAGAAAGAGGGATAAATAGACACGTGGCCGGAGAGAGGTTACTTTGGAAGTTGGTTTCTAAAAGCTGTCCAACACACGTGGGCATGTAAAATGGATGTTAAATGATGATGATGATGATGATGATGATGATGATGATGATGATGATGGTGATTGTGATGGTGATGATGATGATGATGATGATGATGATGATGCATACAAATGTAGACGTTATAATGCTTTTGCTCAAAAGTGCACATTTTACTGTGTAATTGGAGGTTACCCAGTGCTCAGCTGCTAAGTTGCTGGGACGTTTGAATAACCCATTAACTCATTAACTCATTCATTGTACAGAGTGGAACGATAAAGGTGTTGCCCTAAAGAAAGCAACATCACCAATTTATTTTTAAACTTTCATTGAAAAATATCAATTCAGGTAACATGATTTTGTCGTAGAGCTGACATCTATTCAATGTAGCCGCATTCAGCCTCAATCACCGCCTCGATACTGGTCTGGAACTTAGTGCATACGTTTTCCACAAGCGCCACCAGGAGCTCGGAAAAATACTCAGCAGATGGTGGCGACCAGGCTGGCTTTGGTGTTGTGGGAGGTCATGGTGGTGATGTTCTTGACATATGACCAAATGAAATAATCTAGCAGATTCAGGTCAGGGGAGGAGGAGGAGGAGGAGGAGGAGGAGGAGGAGGAGGAGGAGTGAGAGAAGGGTGCAAAGTCGTAGCACTCCTTCTGAAGCCCAGCCTGGGTCTCTTTGGGCTTGTGGGCCGACACCGAGTCCTGCTGCCACACCCAGGATCTGCCAGCGGCCACCTGATTACACCAGGGAATCACCACACTCCTTAGCACATCCAGATACACTTTGGTGTTGACTTTCAAACCGACTTTGAAGATGTGAGGTGGCATGATGTGGCCCTCACATGAAACCACACCAATTACCATAACCGTGGCCGGAAACTTTGGGCACGTCCTTGCTATTCGTGACGATCCAGCGATGCATTTTGAGGGTTCTGGCGATGGTCATGTTGTCATAACTTGGATCAATAGAGAGCATGAGTTGTACAGCTCGTTAAACATTGTGTCATTTTTAGACATGATAGAAGGCTCCTATCTCTCTTGGGATTTATACACAACTGGCCAACTAGTAGATGGTTTGCAACAAAAAAAGAAATAAACGGAAATGGAGCCATGTCATCATTTCTAGGGCAACAATCTTATCTTTCCACCCTGTAGAATGTTATGGAAGAAGAACGAAATATTCACTTTTAATCAAGTGAAGAAAAATATGAAATACGTCTGGAGCTGACGAGTTTATTGCTGAAACTGGAGAAGATAAAAAACATTCCTGTGCATATATATATATATATATATATATATATATATATATATATATATATATATATATATATATATATATAACTACTTCATTTAATCACATAAATTAATATACGAAAGTATAACTTTATGCGTAAACTTTAAGTATGTACTTCAACAGTGCTCAATACATAGGTAGACCTAGGTAGTAAGTTATAAAATATATATGGCATTATATATATATATATATATATATATATATATATATATATATATATATATATATATATATATATTATTACTATTTTATCTGTTCAGTTACACATGTTTTTGTTACCGAATCATATCAACGATCCAGCAACTTCGTCAGACTTGAGACTTGAACTTCTGCTGGATCGTTAATACGATTCAGTAACAAAAACATGTGTAACTAAGCAGATAAAACGGTAATCAAATAAAAAAAATATGTTTGCTCGGCAATAGTATTGCGCACCTTTTTCAGGTTTTTACTAATTACCATTTTTACTATATATATATATATATATATATATATATATATATATATATATATATATATATACACACTAGCAACACTATCCGTCGTTGACTGGGTTCAAAAACAGCCTACAGAAAATGGACTCTGATGTATGAAAGTATAATAGGTTATGAAAAGGAAGGATTGTAAAGAGATAGCTTCAAATTTGGGGGTATCAAAACCAAAGCAAAATATGATGAAAGTAAAAATAAAATAGATAAACCCCATAATTTATTATACGATACCTGTTCACACTGAAACACTTATCACAATATTCTGTGGATCTATATTAAAAAACCTTGTTAAACTTTGTGACATATTTCCATTCTATGGAGGTCAGGCGCGAACGAACACCCCATAATTTTATTATACCATATTTCTTCAAACTGAAACATAATTATCAAAGTATACGTACACAGATAGATATGAAAAGTCTTTATTAAAGTTTGTGCCTATTTCCATTCTATGGAGGCAGACCCCACAATTTTATTATACCATCCCTATTTAACTTAAAACATACTTATCAAAGTATTATTATGTACATCTATATCAAAAACACTTGTAAACGTTGTTTTTTAATTTTTAAATATTTAATTTTGATACCAGGCGCGTATGCAGACCCCACAATTTTAATGAATCATCATTATGCCAGATCAAACATACCCATTCCTGTATCGCGATACATCTTCTATCATTATATGAGATCAGTTTTAATAGTCAACCATATAGGAGCCTATTCGTGACCAGACAACACACGGACGCATTCAGCTTTATATATATATATATATATATATATATATATATATATATATATATATATATATATATATATAAGTATGTGTGTATGTAGGTATGCATGTATGTATGTATGTATGTATGTGAACATCAACTTAGTGACTCCAGGCTTAGGGACCACTAGTCATTAAGTTTAAGTAACAACCTCTGACCTAAGTGATTAGTTTTTAGTCCGTGGGTGAGTTTTGCTCTCATTGGACAAATAAAGTCACATGACGATAAATTTTTACAAGTAAGGATTTAACTTTTAAAACTTTATCTTCAATGGAAATGCCATAGTCCTCAAACCATGTTATCAAACATGATATTAATAATTCCAGAGTTGCCTGACTAATATGACTGAAAGTACTAGTGATATCCATATATATGTCCAGGATTTTGCTGTTATATAGCTATATAGTAATCTATATAACATACTTTACATAGCGTCTCTTTATCTGTATGTGTAATTTACATAGTTCGTTTGTATCGTCTAGAGCAGTGGTTCTCAACCTTTTTCACTCCATTCCCCCCTTCATGAATTCTCAACATTCGTGTGGCTCCCCTTAATTTTTCTCCCAAATCCCACCCTGCCAAAAAAGGCGCAGAAAAAAAAGAATAAATAAAATGTTGATGAAGAGAACACCCTTGCTTTATTACAAAGTTTACAGTCATAATTATCTTATATTGATAGATTTCTGTGATATGCTTAACTTACATCACTAGACTACAAAAGACTAGCAGACAATAGCAAATTTGATTTGGATGGGAGAAAGTTCAATTAACCTCTGCATACTTTATCACACATCAGTGGGAAGGCTGATATTGTTTCTTTTCAGTCAGTTGACGAATCCGAGGTTGTGTCACTGACAATGCACATCTCATGTCGGGGTCCACATCCAATCGGTTGCGGCTCTTATTCTTGATTTGTAGAAGGGTGGAGAAACCAGACTCACATAAATAGGTAGTTGAAAAAGGCAAGAGTAGTCGAAGTGCAATCTCACTGACTTTTGGATATGACTGATGCATCGAACACCAGAATACATTCAGAGATTTTTCTTCATAGAGATCTTTGGCAGCAGAATCATGTTTGAGATCAAGGAACTCGTCCTGAACATCAGTGGGAATGGTAGTAATATCAAGAGTGCCAGAGAATGGATTCCTTACCAACTTCCCTTCTTCCTCCTCGAATTCTGGGAAGTACATATTAAGTTCACTTTCCAAGGATCTCAGATGCTGGGTGATTTCAGTTTTAAGTAATGGGTCAAGCAGACTATCTTCTTCATTCTCGTCAAGGACAGCTGAAAGGTTTTCAAACATGGCAACATTCCCGGCACCGACTTTCCTTTGCCAATTCTGGAGCTTGGCAAGAAATCCACGAAGACAGTCCATCAGGTGAAACACATTTCTTTCCTTGCCCTGTAGTTTCAGATTCAACCTATTTAGCTGCTCAAATATATCTGCTAAATATGCAAGACGTGGCTCCCACAAAACCTCATTGAAGTGACTCAACAGATCATCTTTCCCTTGCATTTCCAGGAACAATTTTAGCTCCCCCCGAAGTTCAAACACTCGATTCACAACATTGCCCTTGGAAAGCCAGCGCACTTTGGAGTAAAAGAGGAGAGCTTCATGCTCCGAATCCATGTCTCTACAGAGGTTCTGGAAAAGGCGAGAGTTCAGAGCTCCAGCTTTTACAAAGTTGACGCATTTGACCACTGCCTCCAGGATCTTGCAAAGTTCATCAGGGAGGGTTTTCGACGCCAGTGCAAAACGATGGATCATACAATGAACCCCCTTGGCATTCGGAGCTACTTCCTTGACACGCTTCTGGAACCCTGATTTTGATCCCAGCATCGCTGGAGCCCCGTCTGTACAGACTCCACAACAATTTTCCCATGGGATCCTGTTAGCTTTGAAGAAAGAAGATAGCTTTTCCATCACATCTTCAGCTGTTGTGGTGGTCTCAAGCTGTGTACATAACAGATATTCTTCCTTGATATCACACAAGAAAATATACCTAACAAACACGAGTAGCTGTGCACACGAACTCACATCCGTTGACTCATCCAGTTGTATTGCAAACATACCAGCTGGAGACGATTTGATCTCCTGTATCACTTTTTCCTTTATGTCATCTGACATTTCATTAATTCTCCGCTTCACTGTGTCGTTTGACAAGGAAATTTGTTGAATTTTACGTTCATTTGCATCTCCAAGAACACGCTTGACCATCTTTAAAGTACATGGCTTAATTAAGGTTTCACCAATTGTGTGGGGCTTCTTTTGCTTCGCTATTTCAAGGGCAACCTCGTATGATGCCTCAACTACACTTGAGGTCTGTTGTTGGAAAGCACCAGTTGCATCCAGTTTCTGTTTTCCGAAACTACTTTCATGGCGCCTGAAGAAATCGGGGTCTTTTTCAGCATACTGTGGATGGATGGTCTGCAAATGATGCTTCAACTTACTAGGCCTCATAGAATCGTTCCCCAACACTTTGAAGCACAGTACACACTGAGGTTTCTCGATGCCATCAGCGAGAATTGATGTAAATCCGTAGCTAATGTACTCTTCACTGTACTTCCGCTTCTTAGTAACACTAGTAGCCATCGCAAATCTAGGGAAAATAAAGAAGACAGACCATCAGAACAAACATTAAGTGATAAGACAAAAGAATGATAATGAAGGACAGATAAATAGGACAAGTGATAAAATGACAAACACACAAATATCCACATACATAATACATCCATGGACTCACACATTAAGCACACACACAGTCATACACAAACATACACAGAGAGAGTAAAGATGATAAACATTCACACTCAACCTAGCAAGCTGAAATGTACTTTCTACAGCAAGAACACACCTCCTTTGACAAGCACTGCCCCAATTGAAATTATGAGAAGAATAGCGAGTCACATCAATATTAGCACTAAAAAAAAAAAAGCAGGAATACCTGAGTAGGGAATGAGCATGAATACAATGATACCAAAAAATAAGAAAATAATAAAGGAAGTGCACAAATATTTCACACACGAAAACAGCGACCGCATTTATAATTGTCGAACAAAATAAGTAAAACAGTATACAGTATGGTTCAGAATCAATTATACCCACATGTTTACGTGCTGATATCCAAGGCCACACTGAGATAATTCGATCACCTCTCTCCCACATACATACACACATACATACATACATACGTACACACACATTCGTAACAATATTATGTAGGTAACAAAATTTTATTGTCAACTTAATCAATTAAAAAAGAAAATTCCACCATGGCCCCCCTAAATTATTGCCATGACCCCCTTGGGGGCCATGGCCCCCAGGTTGAGAGTCTATGGTCTAGAGCGTGTATACACTCCAGTTTTGTGATTTGTCAATGCGTGCGTGTGTGCGGTCGTATGTGTGTTTAAGACATTCATATGGACGGTCAAGTAAATGTACGTATAATTCATAGAACAGTTCACAGGAAACATTCATTTTAAGATAACGAACACAGTTCTTTAACAAACAATAAACAGATGAGCGTGAAGCAGTTAATTATAACGGACTGCTAACTTTAATCCCAGTACTTATATATTTTATATGTGCATGGTACAGAGGCAAAAGGAGGAACATACCTTCTTTTATCGTTTCCTTCGCTTCTGGCGATTGAAACGCTTTGAATGAAGATACTTCCCTCCAAAGGAAATCCAAAATAACAGGATATATTTTGCATAACTTTATTTTCACGAAGTTGTGACATCCCCTGGAGTTTGCAAACGTCTCCCCAGATTATACATCTTGCCATAAACCCGCCCTTCAAGCTTCTAGACTACAAATACAAGAGATAAATTACTTCAGTGCTAGTATCTTCCGTGGCTCAAACTGAATTTAGTCTGCTGATGCCTGAATGACTCGTGTTTACCTTTTTTTTTTACAAAGGGGGTCACCACTTATCAAGGCCCGGAGGCCACTCGAGGATACAGGTTATTGAGTGTACAGTAATCAATGAGATAATTTCTTAGTAATCGCTCGTAGTAGAAAATAGTAGGTAAATTGGATTATTTAATGGGACGGTTCATCAAGAATTTGTTTACGTTGGACTTGAGGACAACCAAATTGTAGTCAGTTGGAAAACAGACTAACGGAATAGAGTTCCACAGGTGTGCAGTTCTGAGAAAGAAGCTTTGTTCATGGAATCTACGTTTCGGTTTAGGCATAGATAAAGAGTGGGGAAAATTATTGACAATTGTTTCAGCTAGACGAGTGTTTTTTGTGAAAGATGTTGATTGCAGACGCGCTATATTATATCAGTGAAACTTACGTGTATATATCAAATCCAGTTTCTTTGATCTATCTTACGTAAGCCTTACGTCAAAGGTCATCCTTGTCATTGTTAACTGTAAATATTATTGCCTTGATGAACTCAATTTCAAGTTCTTTATTATTATAAATATTTTAACTGGCTTTAAAATATCTGACCCGGTAAATATTTTATTGTAACTATAAAATCTTTTATTGGTGGAAATATTTATCTTTAACATTCTTTCTCTATGGAAATATAAAATATTTCAATAACATTGCACATCAGTTCGATCGTCCATCGATATTTGCAGTTTCATGGAAACACTGGAAATCCAGCTTCCAGGCCCTAGTATACCATATAGTATAAACTTATCAACAACCTTGATGCCAGCCTGACAACATTCAAGTCATTATACTAAAGAATCTGTTGCCAGAATTTGCTCACATCTTCACAAGACTTTAATCGTTATTTAAAAGAGAAATGGTTTTTATCTTCTTGAAAAAATTCATTGATCTGCTGAGTATTTAAAAATACTCGTAATCAGTTTTCTTCATCTTAATACAGACTGATCAGTTTTCTATGCGTTACGAGTCGTTTGAATTTATGATAAATCAAAAAGTTATCAATCCCCTCAGTAAAAGAAATCTACTTAGTCACAAGTAATATGTATTTTCTCCTGCAAAATCAACTGTGGACGTGCTATATCAGTGAAACTCAGTGTGAACTTTGTTTATAGGACAATAGTTCTCAACATATCAAAGGTCGCTTCACACACTTGCTAGATGTCAATGTTTTATCAGCCATAAAATAGATTAATAAAAGTCGATGGCGAGAAGTCTAAAACACATAGAATCAATGCTGGTATGTTACAAGAATCTAGTCATGATCCAACCCTCTTCCTATATCTGTATAAAGCTATGTATGGAGGATTGTATTTACATCTGGGCTGGTGCATATACCACTAGTCTCTCATTCTTAGCATCTAGCAGTAAAGCCTCACAACCTGACTGTTGAGGTCCCTAGATGTCAGAAAGTTTTCTATTCTAATGGTTTCTTCCCTCAAATTTCTTAGTTGATTAACTGTGCCTAACTTATCATGGCAGGTGCTCGTCTGAACTCCAATCCCTGGTCCCCCCTCGCCAATCTTTCACGAAAAACACCCGTCTAGCTGAATCCACTGTGAAAAATTTCCCCCACTCTATATCTGTGCCTAAATCAAAACGCGGATTTCATGAACAAAGCTTCTTTCTTAGAACTGCACGCCTGTGGAACTCTGTTCCGTCTGCCTGCTTCCCTCCGGACTACAACTTGGATGTCTTCAAGTCTAATGTTAACAAATTCCTAATGAACCGCCCCCCTAATTAAACACTTCATCAAATCTCCTCACTAACGTAATGTACTTGCAATAACCCTTATTCCTGAGTGGCTTCCGGGCCTTGATAAGTGGTGATCACTGTGTAAAAAAAAAAAAAAAAAAAAAAAAAAAACTGTGTCGGATATATACTCGAGAGTCAAAACAATGAAAAGAATATGCTGTTGTCATAGCCCTAATGATCATGAGCGATTGCGAATGTTTGTGAATAGAAAAATGTTTAAATGACAAAAAGAATGCTATCGTCCCATATATAGAGTAAACTGCCCACACAGGAGAGGGCTGATAACTGGGGAGCTAGAAGAGGGGGTTTTCTGTTAATCCCCAAATGTAATGAGAGTGAAGTATCTAGTAGTGATTAATTAGGACCAATGGCTAGGAAATACAAAGGGCCTAATTGTTAGTAGCACCCATGGGAAAGACAGGGTTAAAGGGACCATCGGATGAGAGAACTTTGAGGCAAAGGGGGCTGTGTTTGACTATGGCAGATGGGTGGCTAGAGGACCACCTGACATCGGTTGCAGGAAGTGTAACCTAAACTCAATAAATTTTCAAGAGTCTACGACAATTTTAAATGCCTGTACAAAAAAAAGTTTAGAAAATTATTGAAGGTACCTCGTATATGCACATATACTAAGCAATCACATGTAAATATAAACCCATTATATATACAACGCAACTAGACATGCACATATAAATATATACCCCTTATATAGATAACTGTATATTGTGTATACACCCACTCCGCTGTGCAACAGGAAGACAAGGAAGCCAATGACAGTGAATGGAGTTTTTCACCCAAAGAGTGATGTCGATAGGTTATATGTGAAAGGAAAAGTGGGAGGACTAATAGGTGTAGAACGATGTGCAAAAGAAGAAGAAGAAGAAAATAGTCTGAAAGTTTGCATCTCCAGCTGAAAAATTGCAAAAGAGCGAACTAATAAGGAGCAAAGGATTCAAGGCAATAAATGAACAAAAAATGGTTTGAGAAGAAAATACATGGTCAGAGGCAGCGGACAAAGAAGAAACTTGGTTCTCAAAATATGACTGAGATGATATTTGACGCAGTGGGTGGAATTTGAACTGTTCAGTCCCTTGTTGTTTGCTACTATGAGCGATGGTAGGAGTATACGGAGAAATGTACCGTAGCTGACTGTTTGGTCTTCATTGGAACATTTTAGAGGGTTGAGAAAAAAAAATCTCAATACCAGTGATTAACCAAGCAGATATATGGGAGATGACACAAGACACATTCTTTCTGAAAATAAAATGCAGGGGGATTTTTCATAGATGAAAGATCTACAACTATTACAACCAGCCTTTGAGTATCGATACACTCTGTGATGAAAAGAAGCATCACAGGTTTCTCTGAACTTAATCTTGTTCACAACACCTGTTTTTGCCAGTGAGCGATCACTGATGTGAGAACATAGTTACGAAGACGTACTAATTGAAAATTTTTTAAAAAGTGATTTAAAAAAAAAATTTTTTTTTTTACCTTTATTGATCATGAATTCAATTTCAGCAGGTTTGCAAGAGTCAGGAACACAAACTCCATATTTCATCATTGCGGACGGGGTCTGAAAGGAGCAAGAAAATAACGCTAATAAAATGCGTCCATTTTGAAAGTTGAATGGCAGTCAGATTATAAAAGTATAATAAAAAATACCTATTTAAATAAAGTTACATATATATTTTCGTGTAGTCTTACTGGACAGAGATAAAAAGAATATATTCCTCAGAAAATATCTGCAAAGATTTTTTATCCTTGAGATCTGTTGTTATTTTTTTTTTAATATTAAATTAAAACGCTGTTGTTTTTTTTTTTTTTTTTTTTTTTAAATTTAATTCGGCTACCTTAGCGATGATGGAGTTACCTGTCCTTTTGCTTTGCATATTAATGTGTAACCGCTTTTATTGACGGGAAATATTTTTTAATTTTTATTTTTAAATATTTAAATATTTTTACGGGCATAAAAGTTATCCACGGGCACATGTGTTTGTAGCTATTAGTCGTCGTCAGCATGGCTAATTTTTTTTTTTTTTAACAAGATTCGGACCCATGATTACACAATCTGGTGGGAGTATATCAAGAAAAATACCAAAAGAAATAAAATTTAATATTAATCGATTTTTTTAAAACTTAAATCTCACATGCTTCTACCTTTTCTTTTCAATCACTAAAGTTATATGTGACGCCAGAATTTCATGATATTTCAAGGATATAAACCTTTATCAAGTGTTTCTCTTTCTGTGTTATAAATGGTACATAGGCACTGGCCTGGATTTTTATCCCTTAGCACCAAAACCAACACAGTCTAGGCCATTGTTAAGATGACTTGTTTTCTGTTGACTGAGATATATTTCTAGTCTTGTGCAGTTCTAGGAGGTTCTCCCTCCCAGGCTTTACCTTCTCCTTTTGAGAATGGGTTAGTTTATTGCTAATCGCCTGCTCATCCTCTACAGCAGTGGCTTTTCAAATCCCAAAGATTATCTATAGTTTTTTTGCGACCAAACGATATCATTTTCCAGAAATTAATTCCTATTTTAGTCACGTAAATTCTTTCGCGCTGAGAACAAATGCTATCAAAGTTGTGTTCCCATTTCTCCCACGACGAAACCTTTGCTTATTCTCATAAGCTGTAGCACTCTCCTTTTCTTTCCTTTCTCTCTCGGTCGCAAAAAAAAAAAAAAACGAAACAATGGACGGACACACAAAAAAAAAAAATCTCACCACTAACTCTTTCAATGTAAGCCACTGTCTCTGCTCTTTCTCGGCTGTCTCAAACCCTCGTTCTTTTTCTCACTCATTTGCCTAGACCTATAGATGAAGTAGTTTGTATTTCCCCTCTACCTGAAAAGTCATCCCACTCTCCCGGTTAAGACCGGGTAAATATATAGCCATTATAACCATATTGACTTGACACCCTTATTAACTGGATTAAACACTCATACTCATTCAGTTATCATTACACTTCACTATTCGCAAATAATGATTTCTCCTCACTAACATTCCACCTATTCTCATTGGCTGTGACCATGACACTCTATTATTCCAGATTATACACAATCTTACAAAAAACGAACACGTATTGAGTACTTTTGAAGTAAATACTTAAAGTTTACGCATAAATCTATACTTTCGTATATTAATTTTATGTGAGTAAATTAAGTAGTTATATATATATATATATATATATATATATATATATATATATATATATATATATATATATATATGGTCAGTGATTTGAAACGAAGATCAAGTCGTATAAATCTCGCCTGTCTTCTAACAGTTTCGGTTTGGCTTAATTCTTTTTGGTGTATGAAAGAACTTATTTGCAGACGATAATTATGTTTACGAACTTTAATATGTTTTTTATAACAATGACAGCAACTTAGTTTTCTGCATGTATTACAGAAGGTTAAAATGCAGCACTCATATTAGCTCTCAACTGATTCAATGAAATTGTTTTACCAAATGAAATGTATTTATTCTTCAGGGATCAATTAGTTCCCCGCATTAGGTTGAAAATGATGAAAGAAGTTTTAAAGAAATGTTCAACTTACTGACTCTATCGTGGCATAAACTTGACAATATTTTGGACGGAAGGGGTTGTCGACGGAACCATTTGTCACAGACACTGCCAGACATTCATCATACGAACCGACAAAGTAAATGTTTCCCTCGAGGACTCCGCTCGGGATTTTTCCGAATGCGTCGATCACTAATTAAGAGAAGAAAATATCAGAGTGAGAAAGAGAGGGAGAAAGAGCATGTGAGAAAGCGAGAGACGGGCAGAAGTTGTATGCGTGGGGGGGGGATAAAGGAAGAAAGAGAAAGAGAAAGGGGGGGATAAAAAAAGAAAAAGAGAAAGAGAGATGTAACATAGCAGTATTGAAATAATCAAACCAGAGTTCTCGTTCCTGCTAAAACTCCGAGTATAAAAAATTGCATTTATGTGAAAAGTCATGAAAGTTTTTTTGCTTAGTTTAGTTCAGCATACGAGTACCAAAATGGATAAAAAAAATTGTCAAAAAAGATTGGATTTATGGATTATTTGTAACGTGCATCCAGGAGATAAGCGCCCACGTGTTTGCGTGTTGTGTGGGTATGTGGGAGAGACGGATGAGGGGAAAAGACATACCTCGAGACCAGCTCAGCGTTACCGACCAAAAATAGAAAAGAAAGACCAAGATGGCGGCCGCCGTCTTTTGTAAAGTATGATGTCTCGCAAAGTCACACGAATTCTCGGAATATGCAAATTTAGCCGGCCTAGAACGACGATAAAAGCGGGTGATGAAAAAGACGTGGGTAGAGCGACGATTGAGTTGGCCGGGGAATCGTGTGGCTGTTGCTTCTTGTGCCGTGTGAGGATATTTTACCATTGTTGGATTCTGTGCAGAACCGTGTTAAAGAGAGAGTCGGGCGCCATCTTGATTTTTTCCTTACACATTTCTGTTACATTATTGGCATGACTATTTTCATAATCGTTATTATCATTATTATGAGAGGCGTTCCAGCAGTAAAGCCTCCAATTTTTTTTATTCAAATGGATCAAAGCGGATTACAAATCGCATTGTTATGATGACTGGACTTATGTATTCATCTCTCTGTTGCAAATATTGACAATAGAAGAAAGTAACCCCTGTCATGGACGTGCATCAGAAGCAAGGATGAGTCATTGAATTTACAGCAAAAGCGCATTTAGAATGGCAGTGACTATGTAGAAAAATAGATTCTGGAACGCAAAAGGTCGCTCGTTTTAATGGTACCACTCCCGTCTTCGTAGCTCTTCAATCTTTTAGTTTTTGAGTTAAAAAATAGGAAGCCTTACATTTGGAACGACCCTTTTTATTAGCATTAATATTATGAATATTAATGTTATCACTATGACTATTGGCTTGATTATTGGCGTCGGCACACACAACACAAAGTCAAACACAAAATCGAGTACACTCAACATCAAGTACACTCAGCATCATCTTACCATTGACGTTTACCCTGTGAACTCGGAGTAAGGAAAATTCCCATATGCAGAAAGCAAAATCACTGAAGAAACAAAGATACCTTAACTAAGGGCAAGGATAATGAGTAAACGTTGGATAAAATGATGGTTAAAATTATTACGAACTTGCTAGGATTATAACCTGGAATCTTCTGATCCGTAGTCAGACGCGTTATCCATTGCGTCACAAGTCCTGTCCGTATGCCGAAAGATGTTGACATGGACAGGTAACTTTTTCGACAATTGCACTAAACGGCCCAAAAACCCTCACTTCGAGCTTTTTGTGTGACTCGGCGTTGTTCGTTACGAACCATATATAGATAAGAACAATCTAGGGACGCCCACATTTTTCAGGGGAAAAATGAATTTTTCAGGGGAAAAATGAATTTTTCAATTCGGTGGATTCGCTCTAAAGTTTTATTGGTATATATATATATATATATATATATATATATATATATATATATATATATATATATATATATATATATATATATATATATATATATATATCCTTTTTAAAATTAAATATGTTTTTAACTCTTTTTTTAAATATTTTTTAACATGTTTTATTAACTATTTGTTCTATATATATATATATATATATATATATATGTATGTATATATATATATATATATATATATATATATATATATATATATATATACACACACAAATAAATAAATAAACATTTAGAATTTTATTGATAGTATAGATTACACTCTTGGTTATCGTCATCATCATCATTATTATTATTATTATTATTATTATTATTATTATTATTATTATTATTATTATTATTATTATTATTATTATTATTCATTCATTCATTACCATCTTATTATCATAATCATTTTTATCATCATTTTAATTTTTATAGTTATTAGTATTCTCATTAATGTTACTATTATTATTATTATTATTATTATTATTATTATTATTATTATTGTTGTTGTTGTTGTTGTTGTTGCCGTTACTGTTGTAACTAGCAGGGCCCGTGGAAATTCTACGAAATGTGAAATATATTTAATCAACAAGTATGTTTTGATAAAGCTGGAATGTTTCTAGACAGCGTTAAAAAATAGGTTGTTTTTTTGACAGAAAAATCAATAACATGCTGCAAATATGAGTTTATTAACTTTTCTATAAAAATAGTGTCCATTGTATTTTTAATATAGAACCGACCTAAATTAGATATCTTAATAAGTATTAATAAATACTCAGAAAGTAATATTATGCTACATAGTTCAATACAAATAATAAAATCACGTTGTAGGACACAATCTTTAATTTACTTATTCAGTCCAGTATCTCTTGACAAACAACGTTCTTCATTTTTGTTCTGTTTTTTTTTTTTTTTTTTTTTTTTTTTTTTTTGTTTTTTGGGTTTTTTTTATGTTCTCCTTTTTTATGTAATATTTCACTGACTTTTTTCTTCGGTGAAGAAATTACTGTGAGTTCCTTTCTGACACCATTACAACAATGATCATATATTATTATAATGATATTAGAAAACGAGGCTACACCAAACGAGGTCATTCTCATATTCTTGTCCAGGGTTACAGATCGCCCCTTTTACCGTGAAATGTCACGAAATTGGCCTTCAAAAAGTGTATTTTGGCCTTTTTTTTTTTTTTTCAAAGCGTGACGTACGGACTAACTACGGAAGGAACAAGCAGAATATTATGTAAAATATTTTATGATTTATTATTATCAAAATCGTTATTATCAATTTTATTATCCTTATTATTGTTTTTTTAAATTATTTCTGTTCTGTTAGAAATTGCAAAAACCGTATGAAAGTTTTTAAAAATTAAAAAAAATAAACAAAATATTAAACCAAGTCTACACATTATGATAAGCCCCCTCCGCCCCCCCCACCCACACGCTTCGCTTCCCTTAAATAAAACCCTACCCTCTCTCTTCTCTAGCATATGCCAACCTACTACAAACTCCCACCTCGTATAAATTGTCATATTCGTCCCACTTTATCTCCACTCTTTTTAAGCGTACAATTCGACCTGAAAACGTCTAAATCCGGCAATATTAAGTCAGTGTCAAAAAATTAGATCATTTCATTGACACAGACAGTTTTTGTTTTTTGTTTTTTGTTTTTGTTTTTTTTTATATTATTGTAAATTGATTATGTAACCTTTCTATTTTGTACATAAAGGCTTCATTCTTATGCAGTATCAACATTTAAAAAATAAAAAAAACTTTTCGTTTAAGAATATATAGTTTTTAATAACTACAAAGTGAAACATTGTCATGTCAGTGTCGCTGCATTTATAAATGCTTGCATATATATATATATATATATATATATATATATATATATATATATATATATATATATTTACACAGTGATCACCACTTATCAAGGCCCGGAAGCCACTCAGGGATAAGGGTTATTGCAAGTACATTACGTTAGTGTGGAGATTTGATGAAGTGTTTACTTAAGGGGGCGGTTCATTAGGATATATATATATATATATATATATATATATATATATATATATATATATATACATATATACATATATATATATGTGTGTGTGTGTGTGTGTGTGTGTGTGTGTGTGTGTGTGTGTGTGTGTGTATTTCAATTTATCTTTACATAAGCAGTAATTTGTTGCTACACAGTCAGCAGCATGTTAAGATCTTCTAGTTTGCAGTAACTAGAGACCTCTTCTTTTATATATATATATATATATATATATATATATATATATATATATATATATATATATATATATATATATATATATATAAATCATGTATGGATTGCAGTTTCGACGTTTCAGAACTCATTAATATGGCTTCACGTTGCAAGAAAACAAACTCAGGCAAACCCAGACGTCAACTACTACAAATTATGAATATTTTCTATCGGGCTCTCTACCCTCTAGGCCAGCTACTGCTATGAGTAAAAGAAATATATCGCTTATGAATACCGTTTGGTTGAGTTGTTTAATTTTAGGGATATTGATTATCAAAAGGGTTCAGTTCCCTTTATGCTTTGTGCTAAATGAAAACTGACATCTCTTCCAATGGAATGCTTCACACAAAAAAGAGCATGTGTGTGTGTGTGTGTGTGTGTGTGTGTGTGTGTGTGTGTGTGTGTGTGTGTGTGTGTGTGTGTGTGTTCGCGTGCGTGTGTTTAAGGGTGGGTCCTAAGATCAAACAAAGGTTCGAATTCTTGTAATGCAGAGCCAACCTTCTTTTCCCTTAGTAGGAAAAGAAGCATGTTCTCAACACTCGAAGAAAGTCGCAGGTTGTAGCGACCGAAACATTGTGCTAATAACACCTAAGATGAGAATAATAGTCCAATTAATCAACGTAACACAAGCATTCACATCTCATGTCAAAAATTCAGAATTGCACATATAATCTTTGTTCTTTGTAAGTCACTTACCATCCAAGAGACAGTCAATTTTGTCTCTACAGTTATAAAACTGTGCTATTTGTTATATTTGGTTCTTGCGGAATTTTAATATTACGTTTTTAGTATTACGTCAAATTTATTAGAGATGCAACATTTGTGGCAATCGAATTGCGAAGTGTTTCTTGTGTACGCTAAAAAGCAAATGGCTCTTTCTTTCTCTGTTTCTGCTTCGATTTGCTTTCTTCCTTACTTCCAAAAGTAAGTAAGTTTCACAGGAACGTATGAACTCATAATATTTCCTAAAAAAAAAAAAAAAAAAAAAAAAAGCGGTACCATTTTAACCTCCAAGGAAAAATAAAACTTGTTAATGTTAATTAATTTACTTGCCCTTCCCAGGAGGGCAGAGTTAGGCACCATTTCGCCTTCAGTGACCAAGGTAGAAAGATGAAGCGTTACAATTACCATTTAACCTGAGCCTTGTTGCTTTTGGGGGATGCGGGAAGTCGAGGGTCTTTCTATTGGATTGTAAAACTTTGTAATTACTCTTAGCCGGCTATTTTTACCAAAATATTGCATTCACACTGTGAAAACTGGAGTTATTGTTTTATTTGGAGGGAGAATTCTTCAGTTGCAGTATTGACTGAGTTGAATAACAACTTTTGGACAAACGCGGCAAACTAATGACTGCAGCATGTGCAGCTATTGTGAAAAGGTAGTATTAATAATTGCTCAGCATGTTTTGACAGAAAGGCTAGCATAAATAGTTACAGTGGAAAAACCGTAATACCCAAATCTGTACAGTATATTTTTCTTTTTAAATCGATATTATATCAAAATATATAAAATAATATCTCAAATAAATTAGAATAACATGAGCATAATACTTATCACTATTCCAAAGGAATTCATTAAATATTTGGTGAAGAAATTTAAAATTTGTTTGTTTTTTATGCTGTACCTATAACTTCATTACTTTTCCTCGCTCACTTGTCTCACTCTCTCCATATTCCCCCCTCTCTCTCTCTCTCTCTCTCTCTCTCTCTCTCTCTCTCTCTCTCTCTGTAAAAATCAATGTGCAAGCGATAAAAAAATATCATAAACTGCTTAAAGTGAGAATGAAAAGGGTAGCATCAATAATTCTAGCAAGCAGTCAGTCTGATGCTGTTAGAAATAAAGAGTAGTAGTAATAGTTCCAGCGGACAGTTATTAAATGTTATGTTATGTTTACGATATCTTTTTGTTCATTAAATTGTTAGGTGGAAGTACAGAATAGAGAGTGCAGATAATTAACAAGATATGAATACAAAAATAAATTTAGTGATAACGGGAGGTTGGTTAAAAGTTATGTTTGTAATGTTTATACTAGCAGCAAAATCTCACCCCTTCACTGGAAAAGGTTTCGTGAGACTGGAAGATTTACTACTTTGATAGCTTCTTTCCTTGAACTGCTTGCATTTGGAATTCTTCCCCTGCTCCTTCGACTATACCAACAAGCATGAAATTTAAATGTAACGTAAACAAACATCTTAATATATGTATAGTGGTGAGACAATAACAACTATGGATGGCAGTGATTGCTGAAAATGCAATTAGGAGATTCAGTTCCTAACCCGTCACGGTTACCACCTGATGAAGGCCAGAGGAATAGTTGGCCGAAACGTTGTGAAACGACGACTAAGAAAGATGAGGATAATAGTCCGCAATAAATAAATTAAACATCTTACTGTTCGATTTTTCACTCAGGTTGCCCCTCCCTCCTCAATAAATCTGGCTGCTATCACAGCAGGTAGCCTCTATCGCTTCAGTGATAATATGCCTGGTCTAGGGCGAAAACAAAATACTTGTTGATGCAGTATTTCTGTAAAACTACAAAATGACTTTAATGAATCGAAATGGATTATCTTTTTATTTGAATATTTTAAAATTTTAAATACCAAGAAAAAGTAATTATTTAAATGCATTTTTCATCTAGATATACTTTGTTTACTTTTTATTTTTGTTTACGACTGGAGAAAATATCTATATGAATTTCGTTTCTTTAGATTCTAATTGGAACAAATATATAGAGGTAATTGCCAAATCTGCTGCAAGGAAAGTGGTGTCTCTCTACTCTGCTGTGCTAGAAGGTTACTCACGTCTGGGAGTATCCTATATCTCTACAAAGCCACTCTTCGCCCATGCATAGAATACTGTTGTCACATCTGGGATGGTGCATCTGCCACTAGTCTCTCACTCCTGAAGGGGGTTTAAAAAAGAGTTGCTAAACTAATAGGTCCCACACTATCCGCCAAACTCCAACCTCTGTCCCATCACTGAAATGTGGCATTCCTGTGCCTGTTTTACAAGTACTTTAGTGGTAAGTGCTCGAACGACCTCAAAGCACTAGTACCCCTTCGACGTAAATACCTCTGACAAATCCGACGAGCAGCAAAATCCCACCTCTACACTGTAGTGATCCCTAGATGCCGTAAAGCCTTGTAAAATAGTCTTCCCTTGAATTACGAGACTTTGGCATTTCCTCCCAGCCCCCTGTTTTCACTGACTGTACTGATATGCAGAAGTTCAAGTATAATGGGAACAGACATCTCGCTGCACAACTCTTTACATAGTATCCCTGCAAGCCTGGTCCCAAATAGTATCCCTGCAAACCTGGTCCCAAATAGTATCCCTCTTTACGACTTAGTGACACTGTGCCTTGTGTGAGTGAAAAAAAAAAAAAATAGTAAAAAAAAACTCTCATAATAATTACCCCTAGTGACCCCAGGTGGAAATGGAAGTGTCTTTGGATCCTGTGAAAAATGGAAACCATGATAGGATTTTATCTGAATGTTGTAACTGTTAACATATCGATTTCTATAACAAACAAACAAACAAACAATGACTCTTATATATAGAGAAAATATCGTATTATTTTGTTGTTTTGATTTGGTTGCTTTGTTTGATGGCAGGTCAACCCTTTTTTAGTTATTTAATAACGCATCCAGTAATTTTTGGGGGGATGGGGGAACAGTTATTATGTTTCAAGTTCTTTAAATCTTTGAATATTTATTTATAGTGTTTGGTTTGGTTGTTTTGTTTTAGAGCATATCAATCCTTTTTCAGATCATTTAATGGCGAATATGCATCATGTTGTTTATATCTTCAAATATTTATTCATGGAGTTTGGTTTGATTGTTTTGTAAAGGATAATTGTTTGTTTTTTTTTGTTTTTGCCTTTGCAGTACATGATTGAGTTTTGCAAAGGGAAAGAAATTAAAAAAAAAACAAAACAATAACGTCAGTGTTTGGTGCATTTAAACCAGGAAGTCGATATCTTCAGACAGCCTGATCTAGTAGCAGGAAGTTCTTGTTGATTTGTGTTGCTGCATAGCTTGGTATGTTGGTAATGCGATATGTAAACATTTATAGGTTGTTGTTGTAAAGTTTAGGTGAACCTATTGTATTTAGATATTTTGAATGTTAAGTCCTACACTGATCCACTTTCCTGTCTATCATATCTTGCGTGAACAATATTTCATTGCGATAATAATTACAGCATAAAATCATTTGCGCTTTACAAAATTTTTATTTCATTTTTATTTTTATTTTGATAGTATATGTTTAAGTTATAATCAGTTTTCGATAGTATATGTATAAGTTATTATATGGAAAAATGCGCGCATGAAAAGTAATATTCTTAAGATTTTATTAAACCTGGAAAAGTAAAGGACAAGAAATTCAACCTGGAAAAGTAAAGAACAAGATATTCTAGTAAAGTAAAAAATAAGAATTTTTTAGACTTAAAATATTGCAGCTAAAAATAAAATTTGAATATTGATAAATATTTTATTTATTATTTGCATATGTTGTTGTTTATTGTTGAGTTAGAAAGGGTGTCAGTCGCTGGATTGAACTTATTTCCCCCCTATTATTTTCATATATTTATGTAGTGAAAATTGTTTGAATAAAATTAATTCATTAGTTAGTTAGTTAGTAGATGGAATTAATAATTTTATAATTTACATAAAAATTAATAATTTTATTATATCATAATTAGGATAATTTAATTCTTTCTAACTCAACAATAAACAACAACATATGCAAATAATAAATAAAATATTTATCAATATTCAAATTTTATTTTTAGCTGCAATATTTTAAGTCTAAAAAATTCTTATTTTTTACTTTACTAGAATATCTTGTTCTTTACTTTTCCAGGTTGAATTTCTTGTCCTTTACTTTTCCAGGTTTAATAAAATCTTAAGAATATTACTTTTCATGCGCGCATTTTTCCATATAATCCATGATTTTTCCAGGCATTGCTATTGTATGAATATATAAATTTATAATATTTATTAATGATTGTAAAAAAAGTTAGCTCTCAAACACACATTTATGCAATATTTATCATTCAATCACAGTAGTTCCGAGCCAGGGTCTCTACCGAGACTCCGGTTCATGAATTCGTGATCTGTATAGAGCGTAAACTAACAAAAAAGAAGATGGCACTCGGTGTCTTTTTAGATATCGTTGGAGCTTTTGACAACATACCCTTCAGTAGTATGTTCAAGTCGCTACGAGAACTTAATGTGCCACCAGTACTCATCCGATGGATTGAGTATATGGTGAGGCACAGAACAGTTCAAGTAGAACTACTGAGGGCAACTCTTAAAAGGGAAGTAGTTAAATGAAACCCCCAAAGTGGGATTTTATCACCTTTACTATGGAACTGTATGCTGAATCCTCTTTTAAAGGAGTTTAAAAATAGGAATATTTATGCCCAGGCTGCTGCTGATGACATCGCAGTGCTGGTCGCGGGTTCAAAAGCATCATTGGTCAGACGCATTGCCAAAATGGGACTACATTTTTCATCAAATGTGATAACGAAAAATTTGAGTTCATTCAAAGAATATGTATATCATAGAATTCACTAATATTTTTAATCGATAAATTCACCATTTTTTGCTATAAAATCATAAAGAGAGTTAAAAAAAAATTAGTTATTAAAAAAAAAGTTCGGTTTTTTTTAATTATAAAAAAAAACAATACACGGGATTGAACCTAATATCTTTCCACCAACCCCCGGTACTCTAACCGTTACACTAACATGTCATATTGGCAAAAATCGCAGTAAAAAATATTTACATAAAAAAAAAGTTATGCAAAATAAAAAAAAAAACCGTTAGTCACTTATGTACTTACTCTCCTGTTTGTGAACCCACATATTTTGTTGTAACTTTTTGTCTACTGAACCAATTTTCGAATTTTTTTTTTCAAAATGTAGCTAATGAGGTGTTCTATCCAACTATATAACCTGTTTGAAATTTGGTTGCGAACGGAATTAGTGGTGGGGGTTTGAATGTGTCTCAATTCATTCAATTTCGGACTTAAGCATATATTCAACCACTACCGTGGTTGAATGATAGTTAGTTATGTATATGTTGATAATATATGTATCAGTTATAGTTAATATATATATATATATATATATATATATATATATATATATATATAAGTGAAAGTGTCTGTCTGTGTGCGTATCTGTATATCTCTGTGTCTGTGTGTGTACATTTCCCTACGCAATAACTCTGTCAATTTTAAGTCTACAGACTCGAAATTTGATATACAGGGTACTGAGATTTGGGGAAATCGATGTGATCAGTTTTTCGACCAGAAATTTGGCGATTACGGGGTGAAAGTTCAACGATTTGACCTTTGAGAACTCTACCAATCTCCTCCGACAATTTTCGGTTTAAACACTTAAAATTTTAGATATAGATTCATTGGAAATGGATCTAACTTAATAAGTTGATTTGATCCCAAAACAATAAATTTTAAGGGGTCATAATAGGGGTCAAAGTTTAAAAAATTGACCACATTTTTTTTTTTTTTTTGCTCAACATACATCTCCAAACACCCGGGCAACGCCGGGCTGAAATGCTCGTCTATCTATATATCATCTATACTCCTATAAATTCATTTTTCTTTTGTTTGTATTGATATTCATCTTAAAAACCCTCTTTTCTATTTATTTTAAAAGAAATATAATTTTCTTTTATATGGCTTGTGGAATTGCATTTACTAGCAAAAGATCTAGCTAATTTGCATATTCTTTTAAACATTCATTTTAATTAATTCCCTGTTATTTTTTCGGTTTTCTTATAGGATGATCATCTTTAGTTAACAATTACGTGTAATTATATTCATGCAGATATTCTACATGATTTATACTTGCATAATATTTACATAAAATGTTTACAGGAAACACAAAATTGTTTCCATATATATTTATGTATACGTATATATTTTTTATTAATCTATCTATCTATCTATCTATCTATCTATCTATCTATCTATCTATCTATCTATAAAAGTGAAGTATCTGTGTGTGTGTGTTTGTGTGTGTACATTTCCCTACGCCATAATTCTGCCAATTTTTAGTCTACAGACTCGAAATTTGATATACAGGGTACTGAGATTTGTGAAAATCTTTGTGATCCGTTTTCGGCCAGATATTTAACTGGTAAGGGGTTAAAGTTCAACGATTTGACCTTTTAGAACTCTATTAAACTCCTCCGACAATTTTGGGTCTAAACACTTGAACTTTTAGATATAGGTTCCTTGGACATAGATCTAACTTAATAATTTGATTTGAGTCAAAAACAATAAACGTTAAGGGGTCATAATAAGGGGGTCAAAGTTTAAAAAATTGACTGTTTCTTTCTTTCTTTTTTTGCTCAAAATATACCTCCAAACACCTGGGCAATGCCGGGCACCTATGCTAGTCTATATATCTATAAAAGTGAACGTGTCTGTGTGTCTGTGTGTGTCTGTGTGTGTGTGTGTGTGTGTACATTTCCCTACACAATAACTCTGTCAATTTTTAGTCTACAGACTCGAAATTTGATATACAGGGTACTAAGATTTGGTAAAATCGATATGATCGGATTCCGGCCAGAAATTTGGCTGTTAAGGCGTCAAAGTTCAACGATTTGACCTTTGAGAACTCTACCAAACTCCTCCGACAACTTTGGGTCTAAACACTTGAAATTTTAGATATAGGTTCCTTGGACATGGGTCTAACTTGATAACTAGATTTGAGCCCAAAACAATAAATGTTATGGGGGCAAATAGGAGTCAAAATTAAAAAAATTGACCTTTTTTTTTGTTTGTTTTTTTCGCTCAGCATACACCTCCAAACACCCGGGCAACGTCGGGCACCCATGCTAGTCTGTCTATCTATCTATCTATCTATCTATCTATCTATCTATGAAGGGAACGTGTCTGTGTCTGTGTGTCTTTGCCCCCATTCAGTGAAGGTCTGGCTAGTGCTTTCTTTCCTTCGTTCCTCCATTCTCTTTTACCATTTGATTATTTGGTGTAGTGCAAGCATCAACTGACACTCTAAATTTTTTTTTTCTTTTTTTTGTGGGGGTGGGTGGAGTGAGGGAGGAAAGGAATATGGGTAGGGGGAAGGTAAGGGGCATGGGAAGGGGAGGATATGAGAAGAGAAAGTAAAAGGAGGTGGGAAGGGGAGATAGTATTCAGTCTACAACTTCGCAGCTTCAATTTTCTTGATTTGTTTTTTGTTTTACTTCTGTATTTTCTGTATGCCCAGTTGATGATTGTCATTGTACCTATTTACTAAAAGGCCAAGAATTACATGATTGACATTGTAGTTTAAGTTCAGCATTCGAGATTTTTCTTTAAAATTTCCGCTGTTTTCAACATTACTGTCCGTTGCATAGTCTGGGCATTCCTTTTAATTTCGATTTCTCCTAGTCTTGTCTTTTTTTGTTTTAACAAAGGAGTTATGACTTATTAAGGCCCGCAGGCCATTCGAGGATAAAGGTTAACGAATGTACAGTAGTCAACGGGAAAATATAATAGTAATCGTTAGTAGTGGACATTTGGTAATTTGGATTACTTAAGGGTACGGCTCATCAAGAACTTGTTTACATTGGACTTGAAGACCACCAAATTGTTGTCAGTTGGAAACCAGGCAAATGGAACAGGGTTCCACAGTCGTAAAGTTCTAAGAAAGATGCTTTGTTCATGGAATCTACATTTAGATCTAAGCACAGATACAGAATGGGGGAATTTATTGATAGTGGTTTCAGCTAGACGAGTGTTTTTCGTGAAAGTTTGGCGAGGGGGGGATCCATAGATTGGAGCTCAGACGAGCACTTGCCATGAAAATAACGTTAAAGCAGAGACAGACTTGCAATGCCTCTTCTGTGGAAATGAGGTTGCAGGAAAGAGAAAAGGGCATCTCCCACTAGATTACGAAGTCTGTTTTGAACTTTGTCAAGGCAGGATAAGATGCTTTGCTTTACAAGTATTGGCATTATGTTGATTTCCTTCAGGTTTCATATTCCTTTTAGTTCCCTGGAAAGTTCTGCATATGTGTTTCGTTTTTCTGTCTCTGCTCTTCACCCTGTGTACTGCTGAGATGGAATTTGGGTGACAAATGACAACAAGTCTCCCCAGATTTCCAGCATTTTCCATCTATTTCGATAACATTTGCAAATGAATTTGCTTTATCGCAGTCATTTGCCTTTGACTTTTTTCTCGCAACAACCATTCGTCTTCATTGGAATTTGGGTGGCAGTAAGCCTTCCTAATGTGCCAGTCCCCTTCGCACCCATCTAGTGGAGGTCTGGCTAGTGCTTTCTTTCTTTCTTTCGTCCCAACATTCTTGACCTTTTGACTATTTGGTGTGGTGCCAGTCCATCCTGACACTCCAATGTTTTGGCGGTTTTGGTTTTCATTGGTTTCATCTTTTTTGTTTCACTTTTGTTGTAGCTTCTTCATGGTCGGTTAGCATTTGTTGCTCATGTGGTTAGTTTCCGCATTCGAGGGTTTTCCTTAAGATTTCTTATAGGGAGCAGGAGCACTCTTTTTCACAGTTTATCCATTACAATTTTCTGTCTATGTAGCCTTAGTTCTAATCTTTTAACTTCTAATGGAATTTTTTTTTTTTTGGCTTAATCTAGCTCTATGTGGAAATATTGTTTTTAGCATTATTTTTACAAACCCACATCATTACTCACGTGATGTGTTCAATATTCGTGTGATTTAATGCCATACACTGATTTGTCAAATGTGCGCATCATTTCATAGTCACTTTTTTTGTACTAATGAATCATCACCTATCAAAGCCCAAAGGCCACTCGAGGATAAGCATTACTGAGTTTTCCAGGTGGATGGTAAGACAACACCTAAAGTATTAGGGACGATGATTAGAACTGGGCAAAATTCGACCACCTAATAGGATGATTCAGCAAGAAATTTGTTAACACTTGACTTGAAAATAAGCATGTTGTATTTTGTATTAATTGCATTATTCAGCTTACTTTTTTCATCTTTGGTGTTATTTGCTCAAGCTTTCGACCGATGTAACCTCTGACCTTCTTTAGGAGTATCTTGTCAAACTCGTCAAATCTTTCTGTTAGATTCAGGAATTTCAAACAGAACCCTTTATTTAATCTATACGGATAGCATGCTTTTGTTCCAATCAGCCATAACAAAAAGATTCCTGAGTTTGGAAAAAATATTTCTGATATACCTGAAAAAGGGCAGCGGATACATCCGCCGAAACGCTGTGGAAATAACACTCAAGATGAGAATAGTAGTCCGAAAAATACAATTATTAATCGTCATCTAAAAAAAATTCAGAAACATAGGTGCATTTTGTAGTCTGCTGGAAAGCAACCCTGTGGTGTTCTTGGAAAGAAACTTTGCACATGGAAATTCTGTTAAGTTTTAAATACACAGAGGAAGAAGAAAAAAAATATATTTACATTGCTTGTTTTTCCCTGAATGTTTGACAGAGGGGGAGGGTAGGAATTGGAGTTCATTCGAGCACCTACCAAGAAAATATTGATGAAGTAGAGAAAGACTAACAACCTCTCTTTTGTGAGAAAGGCGCTGCAGGAAAGTGCAGAGATCATTTCCTGCATTAATAACGTTGGGAAGAATATGTAAGGGAAGAAAAGAGGGCAGCCCTTGCTAGATTTTGCAAACTTACGACACCGCTTGGAATTACCAAAATGCCTTGCAATATATATATATTTTTAGCGACGAAAGCAAGTCCAATAGGCTAAGCAGTGATGGTAGGCAGTACGTCCGTCGAAGGAAGGACAAAGAATTTAATTTTGGCCTATACAATCTCCAAACCTCGATCATATCGAAAGCGTATGGCATTACATCAAGCAACAACTACGCAATGATAAAATTTCAAATCTGACAGAACTTTGGACAAACATGCGGAGTATTGCCGCAGACTAATTCAAGGAATGTCCAAAAGATTTTAAACTGCAGATGAGCTATGCTACTAAATATTAACTAGTTTATTGTGTTCCTGTTGTATTTGTGTTGCATTAATGTTCTAAAGTTACATTTAAATAACAAGTTTCCATTGTGCAGAGTTTCTTTTTGCCTTCTGAATTTGAAGTTATTTTTTTAATTGACGTGAACACTAACATACTTCAATTAAAAGTCAAATATGAACAAGCTTCTTTCTTAGAACTGCACGCCTGTGGAACTCAGTTCCGTCTGCCTGCTTCCCACCGGACTACAACTTGGATGTCTTCAAGTCCAACGTTAACAAATTCCTAATGAACCGCCCCCTTAAGTAAACACTTCATCAAATCTCCACACTAACGTAATGTACTTGCAATAACCCTTATCCCTGAGTGGCTTCCGGGCCTTGATAAGTGGTGATCACTCTGTAAAAAAAAAAAAAAGGTAAAATTATATAAAAATAATAAAAGGCGAATCCAATGAGGTATAGATTGTTAAAACAGTTACATTCAATTTAGCTTAAATTTGAGGTTTTTGAAAATATGACAAGTATGGACTTTTCTTTTGGCGCTACTATATATATATATATATATATATATATATATATATATATATATATATATATATATATATATATATATATATATATATATATATATATATACTAGCATGGATGCCCGGCGTTGTTGCCCGGGTGTTTGGAGGTGTGTGTTGAGCATAAAAAGTTATTGTGTAGGGAAATGCACACAGACAGACAGGCAGACACGCTCACTTTTATAGATACACTAGCATTTCAGCCTGGCATTGCCCGGGTGTTGGAGGTGTGTGTTGAGCAAAAAGAAAAAAGAAAAAAGTGGTGGTAGGAAGGCAGGCTCGAATCCGTACCGTGAAGGAGGAAAAGAACGGGGGAAAATATGACGTCTTTGCTGTTATGACCACCGCCAAACCGGAAGTGACGTAGGTTTTAATTATGGCTAGACAATCGAAAAGAGGGGATGACTTTCGAAAATATCAGATAAAAATCGACTCCTCCCTATTGAAAAGTGCCCAGTTGAGGGTGAAGAAATTAATGTTTTTAGCCAATATTTCGGTATTTGTCGTCTGAAGGGTTGAACTTCAAAACAATACTGATCTTGTGAAAATCCGTCGCCTCTGTCAAAAGTTTTAGGCAGACATGCAAACATACATACATAGATTTATATATTGGTAGATAAAATTTCCGACCCAAACCGATTAAAAAGCTTGCCCTATCTATGAATACCCTTTATGTAAAATTTCAAATGTTTAGACCAGAAATTGTTGGAGTAATTTGGTAGAGACCGAAGAGGTCAATTTTTTTTAACTTTGACTCCTATTATGACCCCTTATATTTATTGTTTTGGGATCAAATCAAGTTATTAAGTTAGATCCATGTGCAAGGAACCTATATCTAAAATTTTAAGTGTTTATACCCAAAATTGTTGGATGAGTTTGGTAGAATTCTCAAAAGTCAAATCGTTGAACTTTGACCTCTTAACAGACAAATTTCTGGCCGAAAATAGATTAGGAAGATTTTCCCAAATCTCAGTACCCTGTATATTAAATTTCGAGTCTGTAGATTGAAAATTGACAGAGTTATTGCGTAGGGAAATGTACACAGACAGACACACAGACAGACACGCACTTTCACTTTTATAGATATACTAGCAAATCTACCACGTCATTCTCTCAAGGTTATAATTGCGAGGTGGGAGGAGTGATGAAAAACTTTTCAAGCATGTTAGATTTTATCATCACAAGTTAACGTAATTCACCACTCATCCTATATACTTACACATTGAAGAATTATAGACGCCAGTCACATGCATAGACAGATTATCCACATGCATACAAATCATAACACGCAAATATACAAACATTTTTTACCAGCTAGCAATTATTTTAGCTAGAAAGAATATTCATATCCATAAATCTTGATAGGACAGCAATCAAACATAGCTTAGACTAACATACACACTTAATATATATATATATATATATATATATATATATATATATATATATATATATATATATATATATATATATTAAGTAATCAGCAAATTTAGGAGGATTTTTATTGAATTTAAATTCAATAAAAATCCTCCTAAATTTGCTGATGAGGAGACCGTGCTTACCAAAAAAACTATATATAATTGTTCTACATAACTTCATGTATACCACAAATAAAAAGCACGGATTTCCGAAACGATCGTACAGATAATTGACTTTGTTGTTGTTCCTTCTTATGAAACTGATTTTTAATTTAATTAAAATTTGATTTTTAAATTAAAAAAAATTTTTTTTTAATTTTTAAATTGTAAATCACATTACTTAATATTGAATTAGCTCTAGGACATTTAACTATCGAACTTATTATATATCTAAATTACAACGAGCATTTCCTGTATTTTAATTAAACTAGTAATTTCACTGTTACATTAAAATACACTTAGCTCTTTAGACTATTATTCTAATCTCCTTTAAATTATATATATATATATATATATATATATATATATATATATATATATATATATATATATATATACTAGCATTTCAGCCCGGCGTTGCCCGGGTGTTTAGAGGTGTATGTTGAGCAAAAAAATAAATAAAGGAAAAAAGAAAGAAAAAAGTGGTAGTAGGAAGGCAGGCTCGAACTCGTACCGTGAAGGAGACTGAAAATTGACAGAGTTATTGCGTAGGGAAATGTACACACACAGACACACAGATACACAGATACACACGCACACAGATACACAGACACGTTCACTTTTATATATATATATATATATATATATATATATATATATATATATATATATAGATAGATAGATAGATAGATAGATAGATAGATAGATAGATAGATAGATTAAACAAAAATATATACGTATACATAAATACATATGGAAACAATTTTGTGTTTACTATAAACTTTTTACGCAAATATTATGCAAGTATAAATCATGTAGAATATCTGCATGAATATAATTACACGTAATAGCTAACTAAAGATGATCATCCCATAAGAAAACCGAAAAAAAACTAATCAGGAATTAATTAAAATGAATGTTTAAAAGAATATACAAATTAGCTAGATCTTTTGCTAGTGTATTCAATTCAATAACCTATATATAAGAAAATAGTATTTTCTATTTAAATAAATAGAAAAGAGGGTTTTTAATATGAATATCAATACACGCAAAAGAAAAACGAATTTATAGGAGCATAAATAGATATACGGATAAGTGAAATTGTCTGTGTGTATATTTCCCTATCAAACTACTCTGTCAATTTTCAGTCTACAGACTCGAGATTTGACATAAGGGATATTGAGATTTGGGAAAATCTTTTTAATCGATTTTTGGACAGAAATTTGGCTGACAAGGGGTCAAAGTTCAACGATTTGACCTTTAAAAACGCTACCAAACTCCTCCGCCAATTTTGGGTCTAAACACTTGAAATTTTACATGTAGGTTACTTGGACATAGATCAAACTTTTTAAATTTGATTTGAGCCCAAAACTATACATGTTAAGGGATCAAAATTGGGGTCAAAGTTTTAAAAAATTTGACCTCTGCGGTCTCTAGCAAACTATTCAGGAAATTTTGGGTTTAAACATTTAAAATTTTACAGGTAAGGGTATTCAGACACACAGCAAGCTTTTTAATCAGTGTTTGGGCGAAACTTTGGCTGCCAAAAGGTCAAAGTTGAAAGAGTTGATCTTTGCAGACTCTACCAAACCCCGCCACCAATTTTGGGTCTAAACACTTGAAATTTTAGATGTAGGTTACCTGGACATAAGTCAAACTTTTTAATATATATATATATATATATATATATATATATATATATATATATATATATATATATATATATATATATGCACGTAAAGTTATGAACAAAACATAGGGCCTGAGCAAAGCCGGGTTGAACAGTTAGTAATAAATATAATAAAGATATAGTTTATTTATTTAAATAAACATTTTTAGATAGCTATACTAGTCATGGTAATGTTATACTATATATAATAAACGCTTTAATATAAGTGAAACCACTAAGAACTTAGCCAGTTAGGTAGAAAACGGACACTTAGAAAATCGATTTTATTTAAAAAAAAAAACAAAAAACAAAACATTAAACAAGTAAAAGTATTTTTTAAAAATATTAGGGGGGCTATAGTCTATTTCAAAAAATAATATCTCCTTCAAGAATGATCATAAAATGTGTTTTCAATCGATATTTATTCAATAAGGGACCAGTTTTCCTACCTAGCGAAAGGGGACCAGTTTTCCGGAGACGAGTTTTCCGGAGACGAGTTTTCCCGGGACGAGTTTTCCGGGCACCGTTTAGTTACTACGACAACGTCAGTAAATAAAAAAAGTGTTACGTGCGCTTGCGTCAGAAAGGGAGCGATGCGTGTTTTTTTATGCTGGTCGCATAAAATAATGTAAATATTATTTTGCTTCAACAATATACGAGTAACAATAGTATAAATATATACTTATGACAACTGAGCTACACAAAGACGTTTGTGTTTTCATTTATAAAGGAAATCGTCAGGCTAATTATATATCATGCACAAACAGACCCACGAGTGTTGCTAGTTACAGTGAATGTTTCAGCCCTGACTGCCAGTATAATAGAACCATCTCCATGAAAGTAGAAGTTATAATCTCTTTGTTTACATTATTAATTTCAAAGAACTCTATTATGATTACAACGACTTTTTGTACTAGATAGAAGCAGTTATATCTTCTCACTAGAAAGCTCACCCCATGAGTGAAGAGTAGAGGCACCTCGGGTTTAAGTTAAAGTGGTTAAAAATGGTAATGGTTAAATTGTTTTTTAAAACTGTTAACACCAAAAACAATAAAAACAATAACATATAACTTGTAAGGGCGGACACCCAGATGATTTCAGTTTTTATGGGATCAGTTCTGATTATTGACGGAGAATCCTTAATCAGCCCCTGAAATTGCTGAAGTAGTTTACAATTTGAAAGCTACTTTCCTTTTGGGGGAATGGGAAGAGGGGGGGGTTAAAGCATTGTTAACCCTATCCCTAAACCAACCTTTCGCATGATTAGTCTCCTCTATATTTTTATCGCGGCTTTCAAATTGAAAACTGCTGCGGTCATTTCCAGAAATGGCTAGGAATCCTCCGTCAATACTCAAAACTGGCTTCATAAGAACAGATATCTTCTGAGTGCCCATTCCGTACAAGTACCCAATAACAATAACAGCTGGCACAGAAAAAGGATGGGAGTCCCAAATACCAACCCCCCACCTCCCAAACGGTATAGATGAGTTACGTTTACTTACTCTGAATAGCCCATGATTCCTGTTTGGCGGCAGACGTAAAAACGAATTCCATGTCAGAACAGCATCTGCGCGAAACGTTGGGTCGAACCATGTTACAAATATCAATCTTGGAAAATCTGTGGAGCTTTTCCAAGGCGGACGGATCTTTGGAATGTTTTTTTGTAAGTTGTTGGTGGTGGGAAAAAGATACCAGATAATTGTTTCCGTCGGCATCGTGAAACGGCGACTTGTATCCTGCGTCTTTCGTCTTGGAATTGTTCGAAGGGGGTCCGTGGATCGAGGCTGCGGCCATTGAGAGATACTCATCATAAGCTGGTGCCTTTCGCAGGTACCCGGCCACGACGGTCAATAAAAGAAACAAGTAGAGGAAACTAGACCGACGGTAAGCCATTGTAACTTTCGGGCGTCGGTAGTTTCTGCTTGATCGTTGTCGTCTTGTTGTTTTATCTATCTTTATCGCTTTGTTTCTTTTCTTTTTTTTTCTTTTTTTTAATTAAATATAAATGTTCTTTCCTTCCCCGTCAATCGACAACGCTGACGCAACCAGAGTTACCTTTCGACTGTTTATTAGTTAAAAAGATAAAATAAAATAAAATAAATAAAGAGGACAGTGTAGAGAGAAATAGCATCCTCATTGGTCTGTCAGCAGAACGGGTCACATGACTGACTTAACCTACTTACTCAACCTACAATGACGAGTCACCGTCGCTTTACTCGAATCCTACAATTGTTTCGTTTATCTATCTATTAATTTATCTATGGATTTATCTAAACGGAGATAATGACAAACCGATAAAAAGACAATAAAATAACAAAGGCGAATCTCAATGGCTATTAATTACGTTGTTCGTGAAAAATAAATAACTCTCAAATTTTATCAATAACTCGATCACCCGTGGCTTGTTAGATCGGTCGCTAGGCCATATAGCAGTTTCGGTGCTTGTATACGAAAGTATCCATGTCAGCTCGATTGTTTACAAGCGTGATTGTGGAAGTGGAAATGGACGAAGCAGTTTACGATTTGAAAGCCGCGAAAAAAATGTGAAAAGGCAGAAGACACTAAGTTAGGTTTACAGTTAAAAAAAAAAAAAAAAAAAAAAAACTTCTAGCCTCCAAAAAATGTTTTTAAGTTGAGAAATTTATTTAAAAAAAAAAAAAAGAAAAGAAATAAAGTTGTTTGACTTAATGATTTGAAGAAAATCATTAAACCTGTCGCACTAACACGGGTTAAATGACAAAAAATAAAATAAAAACAAATAAAACGGAACATCATTAGCCCTCGACATGCTGACTCTTTATGACTCGACACTCCTAATAAAATCCCGGATGTTTAATCCTTAAACACATTTTCTTCCTTTCTGCGCAGATCGTCACTCAACCCAACCAATCAGTTCTCATCCAAGCGTTGTATTAATACAGTCATAAATAATGCACAATAAAAGGGGGGGGGGTCCATTTTCACTCTGGGCTCATTCGGGGTCTCTGGCGTCATCTGTCGACCGCACCTTTAGGTATATCAGAATTGGCCATTAAAAATGCCGTATATGAACGTGAATAAATCAACTATCTTTCGAAGCTTATAACTACTTGAAAAATGTAATTCAAACCCTAATTTCTTTTTTCAATTAAAGGAACAAAGGCAAAATTAAAAATAAATAAATAACAAGTTTAATAGCAAATTATGCAATATTTGTTTTTTTAATCGGGTTTCTTTAAAAAAGATTTAAAGAAAATCAACCAAATTTTACTTACTTCGATTATAAAAAATATATATAAATTCAAAAAAATCATTTAACTATAAAAAAATTCTATTCAATGTGTACTTCCATTGTTCATTGTTAAGAATGTATCCATATTTATACTTATATTCTATGCCCTTTTTAAATAAAATACTTTTTTGCACAAGGATTCAAAAACAAAAACGCGGACTCATTTTTTGATTGTTCAAATAAAGAGAGACAAATCTCTGATTTTTTTTTTTTTTTTTTTTTTTTGCGATTATCTTATGGTGACTTATAAACGCCATAATTAATATCTCTTTTTATTGCGTGCTGTTTAACCAAAATTAGTATTTTGGGGCCGTTAAACGAAAAACTCAGTCGACCGATTTCTTTTTAATTCTCTTAATGAAATACACGAGTTTTTGATTATTATATTTTATTTCTGCTTTATCGAGAGAATTTTTTTTTTAATATCTAAAAAAAAAAAATATTGAATGAAATAGAAAAAATTGTCGTCAGCGTCCGGTATTTACTTGACAATATAAGCATATCATGAGCTTTCATTTTTTTAAAAAATCAACGTGGTTTAAAAAAAAAGAAAAGGTTTTACACTTTGGACTTTACAGGTAAATTAAAGAAAAAAAAAACACTTCTTTTTTTTTTTTTGCTTTAAATTAGAATATTTTATTTATTGTTTTTTTCTCTTCAATTTGTGATATATAAAACTTTGGCGAGTAAATTAAAATTTTAATAGACATTTCAAAATGAGGAGGGGGGTTGAATTAAAAAAAAAAACGTTTGTCTAAAATATTACATTCGGTTTATTGAAAAGAGCATAAAATTTCACATTGACCCTGAAAATATCGTAAAAATTGAACCAATAGAAAATTTTTAATATGTTTTTAAAGTTTAAATATTGAAAAAAAAAATTCACTCGTAAAATTCAATTGATTTCATCCGTTAAAAAAAAATGGCTGGTTGAACGCGCACAGGAACTTTGTAAACACTTTTTTTTTTTCTTATTTTAATAAAAAATAATATTTCTATTAGTTTTAAACAACTTTAATGGTTTATTTTGGAAGTATATTCCATACAGAAAATAAACAACCCACTTTAAAAAGAGAAATTACGAGTTTTTTTATATTTTATTCGCAGTTTTCTGTTAGGGGTGTCAAAAATTCTCCCCAAATTCTGATACACCTACCGCACCTAGCTCCACTCCAGTTCAGACTACTGTGCAAACTCCTGATTCAGCCTGTCTTTCTAGTTCACTCCATGCTTCTACACCATCTCCTTCCTGCTCTAGTCAGCTTCTCGAGCTCACTCCATGCAACACCTCCTCTAACTCACTCACTCCAGCTCCTTCATACAATGTCTGCCTTTCCAATTCCTGCTCCTTTTTACAGCTCAAGCTCCTTCCAGTGGCTCCAGCTCTAGCTCTTTTTCAAGTGCCCATCAACATCCTGCCTTTTTAGCATCTCCACACAGACCAAACCGACTCAAGACATCTCATTGCACCTCTATGCTTTTTAGGTTCCAGTTCCTCTGTTCCTCTCGATCCAGCAATTTCCTGCTGCCAGGTTCCAAAAACATCCGTTCCTGATATCCAGGTTCCAGAAACGTCTTCTGTTGATCCATGCTTTCCTGCTTCAGTTTCTTTATCCCTGTCGATTCAGCCTCTACTGTTGTCCAAGTATATCATTTCCTAACTTATCTAACCTTTCCTACTTCCGGAGACATTATTAATACACTTCCTCCAGTTTTTCTCCCTCATTTCTATCTTGTATTTATAGTGCAATAAATACAATCTATATTTTTACAATTGTTCATCTGCGTTAGTCCTCTATTCTTTGCCATTGCTATTACTTTCTGTCTGTATCGACTTTCTTAGTTGTAAGACTCTGCCGGCGCCGATCACACATCAAACTAAAACTCCTCTGGTAATTTACCTTGCCACAAAACTATTCTTAGTATGGCGATGGGGGTAAATGACATAACTCTAAGTCAGAGAAACAATAAAAAAGTTGTTTTATTCAATGTCGGTACTAACTGATTATTCGATGACGGCTCAGTAATTTCTGGCCTGTTCTGTAAATCGTAATAAAAATATTCTGACAGATAAGTATAGAAGGTTATAGTTTGGGTCGCACAGTGTATTTGTTTTTGCCTTATCTGTTACTTAAAAAAAAAAATGGAACTTTACTTCTCTATGATCTGATTTTCTTTTTTTTCTGGGAGCATTGATATAACTTGGAAATCTATAATTCGTTCCTTATATATTACCAGTGGATTATCAATGGACTCATTTGGGATTTATCCTGTTCTGGATTTTACCTTCTTATTAAATGGATTTTTAACATATTCTTTTCCCCCTTTTCCCCGTTACCTGCTTTCATAATCATTTTGAATCCTATAAACTTTCACTATCTGTTTAATGACTTTTTTATGCAATATAGTTTTGAAAACTTTTCTAACCTTGAAAACTATGTAGATTTTTTTTTTTTAATTTCATTTTTTAGTCCTTCGATGGAAAATTATTTTGTCAGTAAGTCATTTAATCTCCTGCATTATGCTCCTGCTGTCTTCAACTCTCAATAGTCCTAAGTTTTCAGGGATCATCAGTTTTTTCGGGGATTAAAAACAAAGCAGTATATTAAGCCATTGCTTCCTAGCAGTGTTGATCAAACACCACCTCCCTGAAACAAAAAGAACAAAAAATGTGTTGTTTTTCTTTATTTCGCTAGATAATTAACTAAAAAAAACATTAGTCTCTCGTATGAGTAAATTCTTTCTAAAATAAAACCTTCAAGAAAACTCTCAGCGAACGTCTCCTTGTATCCTTCTTGTAAGTAAAAATACTCACTTGTATAGCAACCACTAGATGAAACTGCAATGATGAAAATAGGTGTCAGCGACAGATAAGTTGATTAAAGACCTACGTATATAAAGAACTTTTTGATTTTGTTAATGAAATTATAACACGTTTGTGTCGGAATTTTTTCCTCTTTCAGATAAATTCGACGCGAAACAACTAGCCTGCAGAAAAAAAAAATAAATAAAAGGATGAAATAAAAAAGAGGGGAGTAAAGAATAAAATAGAAAGGTTTTCTTTTAAAATGAAGAAGAGATTTTATTTACAAAAGTTGCAAATTTTCCCCTTTGCGAGCATTAAAATACAAAAACAAAGAACGCCAGGTAACAAAATATAATACACCCCCCCCCAAAAAAAAACGCTAGTTCTTATATTAAAAATGTCGTATCAACGAACGAATAAAATATTAAAACATTCAAATAGGAGTACTTCCTAATCACTCTCTCAAATACAACAAATTTTAAGAAACGTACTCAAAAAAATTGATGGCAGACAGCACATGTGCATTTTTCTCAATTTAAAGTCTTTGAAATTACTGTCCTTCAAAATACGTGCATATCGTGGCCACGTAAATAATGTTTAGAGAAGTTCGCCTCGTCGCGACCGAGTATTCTTTTGCCGGGTTATACTTCTTTGAAGGAAAGGCTCAGGAAAATCTTCATCTACGACAGGCAATGAAACGCGTCCAATCTCCTCACCGACGGATTCCAAACGAGGCCGAGTTTTGCGCTGGAACGAGTGACGTCATTATCAAGGAGCTAGCATTACCCCTTTATTCAAATTAAAGGGAGTTTCATACGAACCCAAGTTCAATAAAAGATACGGAATACAGAAAATCAAACATAAGAACCAGAATAAAAATATAATAAATGTATACAGGAGAATGCACAATTATTAGTACAAAAAAAAAAAAAAAAAAAAATCCAACATTTGCTGTCCGGTTAAGGGATGGTCCTGTGCAGTTTCAAAAGGTCTAACTTCCCAGGCTTTACCTTCTTTCCCTCTGAGAAAGGGAGTTTGTTAATTGCTAATTGCCTGAAGCACCCTTTACTGGAGAATGGCAACGGAACTACTCAGGCAAAAAGAGTGTTCTTTCTTTAAATCACACTTTACCGGCCTTGAGTCACATCTTCTCGCTGTGGGAGGTGGATAAATAATTTAACTGTGCTGAATGAGTTGGACTAGTACGCATAGATTGCTTGTAAAAAATATGCCGCAATCAAAAAGGACAGAAATAGTGAAACCTCGTAATTACATATATTAAGCAATATTTTCTACACAACGAATACACTGATATTGTAATTAGTCTAATACAATAATGATACCTTTCGAATTCAAACCATGCCGATTATAACTTTTTAAAGAGAATTGTTTCAATATTTTACACGGACAAAAGTTTATTATTTAATTATTATTTAAAAATCCAGTTTTACTATTAATGCATTAACGAATGAAGGCACGACAAAACAAAACTTTATGTTTGACTCATTTGTTTTTTTTTGTTGTTTTTTTTTTTAATATTCCCCTAAGAAAAAAAAATGTTTATTTTCTATATAAATAAAGCAGTAGATGTATTTGTGTCTGTGTGTAAATATTTAACCGATAGACTCTTAAACTACTGGTCACATAACATTGAAATTCACAGGGAATGGTAATCATACACCAAGGATGGGTTATAACGAGTAAAATCTTTGTTTGCATCGATTTATAACGCGTACAGAAATATGTCGGCGAGTTGAAATGCAAACTAGTCATTTCAACTTGCAGACATATTTCTATTACTTCTGCGCATGCGCAAATCCAAAGGTATCTTGAAGTAGTTTACTTTTAAATCTTTCTTATCTATTTCGTGATAGCGCAAACAGTAGGGAATACGGCTGGAGCGCTAAATCTTTTGGTTTCGATTCTAGCTGATGGCACCCAAATTATTTATTTATTTTTTTTTTTTTTTACTTTTGAAATCGTTACTATACGTATGGTACTATATATTATTCTGTAGGGAATTTCTTCTATAATAATAAATACGAAATTTACATGCATTAAAATATTTTATTGTTATTCTTGACATAAGAGACTCAGATAATTATTGTCAATATGACTCAAATGGTATTTAATTGTTTCCCCTACGAGAGCAATATGAGCCACAAGGCCGTTTTTAATGTGGGGAAACCAGTTCCTCAAAAAGGGCACTCTAGCAGTAGGCAAAAATAAAAACTGCCTTAGTATAGAAGGGTTCCCTCTACATTGACTAAACTAACTTAATTCTAACATCAGAACAGATGCTGCACTTGGATTTTAGCCCGAAAGCAGACCTAGTTTTTCTAATTTCATTTTATGTAAAATTTGTTTGTTTTAAAAAAAATTCTAATTTTTTTTTTCAAGCTTAAAAAAAAATGAGGGTTTATTTTTCGGCAATTGTTTATTGCGATGTTTTCAAAAGTAAACACTCGATTACACAAAATCCTTATGGTTGAATATTGCGTCTAAATCTGTTTTATTGTTTATGTACCAAAATTGCTTGCATATGGAATCAGCGGCAACCAGTGATCGTGCCTGGTTGCCTGGTATCGCAGGTTGCTTGAATGACTTGCCTAAATTTCGCGAAACACTCGACTAGCTACAACCACTATATACGATTTCCCTCACTCTCTATCTGTGCCTAAATTTAAACACAAATTCCGTGAACAAAGCTTCTTTCCTGGAACTGCCTGCTCGTGGAACGCTGTTCTGCTGGTCTGCTTCCCGGTTGAACACAACATGGTAGCATTCAATTCCACTGAAAATAAGTTTTTGCTGAGCCGTCCCCATAAATAATCAAATTCTACCCAATTTACACCCTTAACGATTACTACACTGCCACCTTACGTTCATTAACCGTTATCCTCGAGTGGTCTTTGAGCCTTGATAATAAATGACTCCCAAATAAAAAAAATAATAATTTAGTTGTAGCCGGTTGTCGTGCCTTTGTTGTGCCTAAATTTGTCGTGCATAAAAAACAAAGCATTTTTAAAATCCATAAAATGTAATGTGTGGTGTCAATTTACTTTCGTTGCGATAACACGCTCTAACTTTATTAATTTTTCATGAATTCTTACTCATAAAAAAAAACTAAGAACAATAGGACAACCCATGACCTGTTGGGTCAAATGTTGGTACATTGTACATAAGATAAATAAACATATAGATAAAAAAAAATGAAAGTAAAACGGTCAAACGTGTTCAACAGTATACACGTTTTGAATTACCACAACGGAAGTAATAGACAAAAACAACCACTTTTTGACACGAGCCTAATTTTCAAGAACTCAAAGGATTTCATCAGATGAGTCCCTCTCTGTTTTCCACCCTCCCTTTCCCCCCACTTCTTTCTCTCCCTCTCTCTTGCTCCTCTCCAATCTTCTTTCTACCTCTCCTAAGTCCTCGCTCACCTCCTATCACAAAGGATTTTTAGAATACAATACATTTTGTTCTCTCTCTCTCTCTCTCTCTCTCTCTCTCTCTCTCTCTCTCTCTCTCTCTCTCTCTCTCTCTCTCAAAATTTAACTCTGTGACTATAATTGGTTGCCATGGTCGACTACATCTATTTGTGTGACGTCAGATATTGCAATGACACTGTGCAGGGTAGTGATGGCAGTAGTGAGGAGGGCTAGATCTTATTCGATAGGGTAAGGCTATAACAGTTTTATTTATAAAATACTACCATGGCTACTTGGCGTTGCCCGTGCATGGACAAAGAAACATAAAAGTGTTAAAAAGTGTGTCTCACATCTTCCTTTTAAAACGTTACAAACTCTCTCTCTCTCTGTCTCTCTCTCTCTCTCTCTCTCTCTCTCTCTCTACCCCCCTCTCTCTCTACCCTCTCTCTATCTCTACCTCCCTTTCTACGCCTTCTCTATCCCCTCTCTATTTTTCTCTATCTCTTCTCTATCTCTTTCTATCCTCTCACTTTATCTCTCTCTCTCTGCCTCTCTCTCTCTCTTTCATTTCTACCTGTCTTTCTATTATAAGTACGATTTTACATCAAAGATCCCCATTTACTTACCTTCCCATGAAGACAGTTCGGCACACCTATATGGCGAGTACCAGCAACCCTAAAACAGTTCACTTTAAATGTGACAAAAATAAAGATGGTCCCAGCCAAAAGTGATTTCCCCTCCTACCATCGAGGACAGAACAGATTCTACACTGTGGTCCAAGGAAAAGTGTATTTGAATTCGAGTTTCATACAAAGGATGGATAGGAAAAAAAAAAACCCTCTAAATGTCATTCACTCTCATCCTCAACCCCATTTCATTAACTAATTTTGTTCCTATTGCCACAAAAGGATGAATATTACAAAAAAAAATGTATCCATATTCTGTCCGAGACAAAAAAGAATATATGTGGACATGTCTTGTGTAGTGTCTGACTTTTAGATGGATACACACACACACACACACACATACACACACACATACACACACACACATTTTTACTGTGTAAATTATTTGCTTCGTTTGCTTAACGACACAATCACGTTGACACACTGGTTCTCGCCAGATCACCGATGTTGAGCCTGGCCAGTACCAGATGGGTGACCATTTGGGAAGGTTAGGCACTGTATATACCTTCTGAGAAGATTGGGCGTGGGGCCAGTACCTTCACCACAAAAAAAAAAGACAAAAAAAAAAAAGACTTCTCACTACAAAAGCATCTACAAAGTTGTGGATGGCCTATGCCCCTTCAGGGGCTCAAGACTATGGACAGTTGCTTAAGAACTTATCAACCTTTTTGAGTTTATTTAATGTTGAAACAAAGTATCCAGTCATCCACTAGAGATTTGTATTATTTGTATTATTGCGTTCATCTTGAGTATTATTTCCTATAACGTTTCAGCCAATGAAACCTCCGTCCGACCTGTTTTAGGTGTAGTCAAACTTGCAAGGAACTCTGCAAGGACCCATGGCGTAATGAATAAAGTACTAGATAAAATTCAGTTTTAAGTAACACTCTTCTGGAGATTGAAGGTTCAGTTCTCAGTGCGGGCGATACTAACAATACAACTGCAAATTATTTAAAACTATCTAGTCATGGCTGATAGAATATTTTTTTTCCAATCTTCGTCTCAAAAATTCACAAGCATAATCAAGTCTGTCTGCTGTTTTTGACTTCCGGTTTCTGCTCAGCAGATGGGACGACGGTGACAAGCAAGATATGTCTCTTCTGATTACTGATTATCTTCCTCGCAGATTACATGAAAACCACCCCCTCTTTCCTCCATTCGACCATGTCTAATTATTAGGGCTATGACAACAGAATGTTCTTATCATTGTTTTGACTCTCGAGTATATATCCGACAAAGTTAGACACAGTTAATCAACCGAGAACTACATCACTCTATATAAAAGCATATTATGACGAGATCCCTGGCGACACCAGATGATCTTGTTTTTTAAATAGAGGAAGAGAAGATGGGAGAGGATGAGTTATAGTTAAGGGGGGGGGGCATGCTGACACTTGGTCAAGGAAAAACAGATGTTTATGAGATTTCTGTCCACCAGTGAAGAAATAGTATCTTTTTCAATTAAAAGAAAATATAAAATCTGATAATAGGATTCGTGGAACAAGAGATTGTTTTTCTAGTGGGATTTGGTAAAAAATGAATTTTAACTACTAATTGAGTGAGACAGGTACAATGACTTGGGTTCAAAAGGTCTGCTTTGGTGTCTGGGAGATGTTGTCATTTGGGTCCACCTGTTGTATTTACCTACCAGGCCACCAAGCCAGTGATAAGTTAGTTGGACAGATAAATAAATAAATTGAACCTAGGGAGAGATATGGTCATGAAAGAGGAAGAAGAGGGTCACGAGAAAATAGAAAATGAAAAGAATAAAATAAGGGGATAGAGAAAGGAGTTCACGAGAGAAGAAAAAGAATAAGATAATGGGATAGAGAAAAAAAAAAGAGGTTCAGAGAAAAAAAAAAGGAAAAGTAATCTTCAATATGAGAGAAGGGAGAAGAGGCCAGTTTTATAAAAACGATTGGCTTTTTAGAGTTAGGGTTCCTTTTTACTGGCTGGCATCGAGGCGTCAACATCGCTCTCACCCCGCCTGGGGGGGGGGGAGTGAAACCCTCACAAGAGCTAAGTTGAAAAGCTCTTGTTCTTAGCTGGGAAATTAATTAGAGGAAGTTAAATTATACAACCTGCATCATGAAGCTCGGATTAAGAAACTCGACTTTTAAACAAGCATAGAACGATTTCTGAATAATTATTTTGTTGGTTTTTACGAAAATGAACCAGATTTTTTCTTTCTTTCTCGATTGCCGGCCTGAATGAGGATACAGTTTATTTCAGGTATGCCCTAACGCCAGATGATGAAAGAGATAGACTGGATCCAGCACAAAGCCAGAGTGACGGCCGAAATTGACAATGTTGCCACACGGACTTAGGGTCATGCACATTTCGCGTGCCCTGAGCAGCGGAGGGATATTTTCCGGTGACCAGTGAGAGTCTGGTCACCCTTGAGGGGTCCACCACTAGACAAGTAAGAATGTAGCCCTGCTGGATTGCATCTATGGTCCTGTGAACTGAGAGCGACGAACACGGCCAGAAGTACATCACAAGTATGCTCCAGTGAACAAGGATAGCGACGGATGCGGCCCGGCCCTCTGACAAGAGAGGGTGTTAGGGTTATAATATAAGATATCAATGGATACACACTCGAAAGTTAAAACAATGAAGAATATGCTGTTGTCCTAGCCCTACTAATTATCCAGTGAAATGGACAACAAGAGAAGACAATATTTATTGATTATCGCCAAATATCCATTACATACGATTCATTGTGTACGATAAATTGCATACAAGTTGTCATTAAAATATTTTTATTTATTCATTTTTACGAACGAATCACCACTGCTGATTAAGGCTCACAGGTCACTCAAGAAAAAAGGTCATTGAGTTTAATAGGTAGACAGTGAAACACTGAAGGAATTATTTCTAACTGGCCAGAAAGTGACTATTTAAGAGGATGAGTCAACAAGAATTTGTTTAAGTTGGACTTGAAAATGATGATGTTTTTGTCAACTAGGAAGCAGTTCCATGGTACTGTATTCCACAGACAGACAGTTCTACGAAAAAAAAAAAACTTTGCTTGTGAAAGTTCCACTTAGTTATAGGCACATAGAGGGAGAAAGGGAATTTATTGACAGTGGTTGTCGCTAGATGAGTTTCTTTACAGGAGGGGGCATCACAGATTGGAGCTCAGTCGAGCGCCTGTCAAAAAAATAGCGATAGAATAGAGAAAGATTAGCAGCAATGTTTCTTCTGTGAGAGAAAGGCTGTAGGGTGGAGAAAACGACACTGCCCACTAGATTTCAAAGTCAGTTTTGTACCCTGTCGAGGCAGAACAGAATGCACTCCAGATGTAGCAATAATATCTCATCTTGAGTTTTTTAGTCTTATGCAGGCAGAGAATTGTATCAGAAGTGAAGTACTTTTTGCATTGGTAGAATTGGGTTTGTATTACTGTACACATAGATTCGAAAAAGTTGTCAAAAAACAAATATATAACAAATAAATGCTATCAAAGGCAAGATAAGGTACTTTTCTACCTAACTGGATATGTTTTCAGTGTTTTTATTTAATGTAAAAAGTTTATTTATCTCGAAAAACATACTGTGTTTACCGATGTATTGGAAAATTCAAAATCGCACCTGACTCTCTCTTTAACACGGTAAGTTTGGGAAAAGGTGCTATAAATATAAAACTAGACAAAATACTGTTAGAAACTCGCTCAATATATGTTACCGTGAGATAGGTTGACATATATTCGGTGGGTTTTTAATAGTATTTTGTCTAGTTTATTATTTATTACACCTTTTCCCAAACTTACTGTGTTAAAGAGAAAGTCGGGCGCCATTTTGAATTTTCCAATACATTGGTAAACACTGTATGTTTTTCGAGCTGAATAAACATGTTACATTGAATAAAAACACGAAAAATATATCCAGTTTGGAAGAAAAGTAACTTATCTTGCCTTTGATAACATTTATTTGTTATATATTTGTTTTTTTGTCAACTTTTTTGAATCTATGTGTACAGTAATACAAACCCGTAGAATGACCCGGCCATTTTCTCCTGCAACCTTGGCAATGGATTTGATCTGAGCTTTCCATTTCAGACCTGTAATGAAGGTCATTTCCTTGAAAAGTACTCACACACACGAGAGCATTCTATATCTCTACAAAGCTACTATTCGCCCATGCATGAAGTATTGTTGCCACGTCTGGGATAATACATCTACTAATACTACTCTCCCTTTTAGACAGAGTCCAAAAAAAAAAAAAAGAGTCTCTAATCTAATAGGTCCTGGTCTGTCGGCCAATCTCGAACCCTTTTCCCATTTTTCAACCTTGTCTACTTTAATGGAATATGCTCTGATAAACTCATAGTAGGGGAACCTGGGGCAAAATGAGATAGCGGAGTAAAACGAGACACCACAAATAACTGAAACAGAGAGAAAGAGAGAGAGAGAGAGAGAGAGAGAGAGAGCTCTTTCGTGAGGAGTCTGATCAAGAGATCACGTGGTAACACCTTGCCGCCAACGTCTACCATTGTTTTATTCAGCCCCGTACATCAAAAAGGGGTAAGTATTCAAAATTGATCTATTTTGATCTATTTTTATGGTTCTGCTGAACTCGTGTTCTTTCCATAGCCTGTCAAGGGGACGGTAGGAAATGGACACACTACGGCTGTGCAGGTCTAGACAAATGCAACAAGACCCCAATCTTCATTTGTGAGCTCTGTGAAGACTGACTTATTCAGACCAAGATCCGTCTCGTTTTGCCCCCAAGCATGGGAAAAAACGGGACAATACAGTTAGCTGAATAAATCATCTGTATTTCTTTTGAAAATAATTTCTCATCTTTTTTTTTTTGTTGTTGTTGTAGCATTTTTTTCCAATACTTTGAATGTTCAGTACAAAGAATATGGTTTATATGTCAATGCTGCCTTTGACTCGACAGTTCTTTTTCCCTTAAGTATCTCATTTTTCCCCAGGGTCCCCTATTTGTGCCCCCTCAATGTACATATTCCCAACAAGCAGCAAAATCCCACCTCTTCACTGTTGAGATCCTTAAGTGCCAGAAAAGCTTTTTATTCTAATAGCTCCTTCCCACGGATTGCTAGACTTTGGAATATCCTTCGTATTTTTTGCTTCCTTGACTGTACTAAAATGCAAAAGTTTAAATGTAACGCGAACAGACATCTTGTGGCTCATCTCCCCACATAGTCCCCTGTAGAGATGATCTCAATCAGTAGAACCTCAAACCCGAGTGGTAATTGTTTGAGGTGAAAAAAAAATAAAAAGTAAAAAAAGAGTAAAATGGAGCCGGGGAAACGGTACAAATTCAGGATTATTACATTAATGATTTGTTAGAGGAAAGATAATTAAGAATAAATCGGTTAGATTCATCAATTGTATATTTTTTTTATGTCAACAGAATATCCTCACCTTTTGCCCTTTGCCTTTTTGCACTTTTATCGCCAAAGTAAAAGATTATCAGAATCGTCTTTTCATTAATGCATTGCAGATGTACTGTAATTATCGGAGGATTTTTTTTTTCTGATCTCTAAATGATTAAACTATTGCAAAAAGAAAAAAACAAACAAAAAACCCCAACAAAAACAAAAAAAAAAACGGACTCATTTTTAAGTACATTCATTCAATCTGCAAAGTTTTACGATGAAAATGCTATTTCAAGTCTGAGCATGGTAGACTGATTGCCTCTCAGAAGCAAAGCACCGTCTCCTTCTTCACGTCGTCCTCCTCCACCCACTACTACTACTACTACTACTACTAACAACAACAACAACAACAACAACAACAACAACAATCATCATCATCATCATCATCATCATCATCATCATCTAATTCATAAAACGCTATATGTCTGTCTGTCTGTCTGTCTGTCTCCATATTTTCAAACTCTATCTCTCACCAAACTAAAAATCGCTGATGATTGGATTTTTTACGAAGCTGGTTAAAATAGTTTTATAAGAGGTCAAAAATGGGTCAAAATTGGAAAAATCTTTATACATTGTGTTCATTCATCTTAGTTTATTTTTAATTTTTAATTTTTAATCAGTTCATATGCGTGTCACGTTGATACAGTGGTAAGTCAGCAGCTTTGAATGCTACAGTTTTGATTTCGGTTTCGATTTTAGCTGATGGCACCCAAATACTTTTTTTTTTTTAAATCACAATTCTATAATAATATATAGTAAATTTGAACAAATTAAAATATCACATTTAAGCGTATTTTATGTGAAAACTTTTCATGTGAAAACTTCAAGTGAATGAATGAGCGCAGCAAACATTTTGAATTCTAACGACTATAGTTCTTGGAATAAATAAAAAAAATAATAGAAAAAACTTCTTTCCACCATTAACTAACAAGAACCAATTTGAACATCTGAAGAAGGTCGGTTGAAACGTTTAAGATGAGAACAGTAGTCCAAATAATCCAAATAATAAATGTTATGAATCCTCATTTCAAAAATTTAGAAACATTATCTCAAACGGTATGGGCGTGAATATGGAAACAACTCGATGCTCTTTACAATTCATAAACGCATGCATCTGCATCACACATTTTGAATTCTAACAATCCTAGTTCGTTGGAAAACATAACAATCTGAATGATATACTCGTGGCAGAACGAAAATGTCATATTCCAAAAATCAGATACATTAATCAAGTAGTTTTATTTTTAAATAAAAATGTCAAATTTTATAAATGAGTAGAGACTATCTCGCGTCGTCATCTTGAAGAAACAAGGGGAGATAACAACAATAATCCAAACCTGAGATCAACATTGTAATGCTACGATTTTTCATTAATTGATTAAAATCATTAAAAAAAAAAAGAAAAAAAAAACTACTTGACGAATTTACGAGATTTTTGAAATATATATTCGTTCCGTCTCAAGTACGTACACCATAAAGATGTTTTTTTCTTTATTTTTGATTTTTAATATGGGGAAATTCATTGCAATTGCCAAATAAATTCATATAAATTGTTATTTGAAGAAAGTCCTTGTTTTGTTTTCGTTAGTGATACCTTTTTTACAGATTTTTTTTTTTTTTTCTTTTTTAATCGGCGATATAATTTGTGTAAAGATTATATCTCCTATTGGTTCAATCCTTGAACTTGCTTTAAAGGACACACTGATACGGAAAGTTGGACACTAACAGTCAACTATTTGTGGAAGGTGGAAAAAAATCAGTGTTCGAAATGTCTTGAATCTTTTAAACGGAATGAGGAGAAAACTTCAAAACCTGTAAATAGAGAAAATTCGATTCAAGTAACTACGTTTTCTTTGACAAATACTGCGTTGACGCGATCATAAATGCAAGAAAGATAACTCATTTTTATTGTTAAAAAGTTAGCTCCCTTTGTTGGCCTATTTAAACAAGTGACAGATTTTTGTTTTGATGAAGATTAATTTAGTCGAAGTGGTTTTAATCATTTGACGATTGACTCTTACTACCCTACACACAATGACAGCCTAGAAGATCTAAATTCAAAGAGTTATATTTACGAATGTATGCTTATTCGAAAATATAAAAGTCGAGATTTGAGTTAGCATAAGAAAAAAATAAAAAAATAAATTCTTTAAAAAATTAAAACAAATATTTTAATAGAATAAAGCTTAGAAAAAGTAAACTTTCATAATTGCATATTCAATCATCATCATCATCATCATCATCATCATCATCATTTATTCTTTTTTTACTCACTAGGAGTTTTCACACAGGCTATCATCAAAGATTTCTCTTTGAGAACAACCTGTGGTATTTCCTGGAGTTTGAGTGAGAGCAAGTCTCCCAAAATTTCCATTACTCTCCACTTCTTTTGATAGCCTTTGTAAATTAATTTACGTCATTGCAACAGCCGTTTACCATTGTATTTCTCATTGGCAGTGACTATTGGTCTTCACAGGAATTTGAGTGGCAATAAACCTCCTCAATTTCCCAATCACCAGTGGAGACCTGATTAGAGCTTCCTCTCCTCAACCTTTCCATCTTCCTTGACCCTCCTCGACTATTTGGTGTGGTGCCAGTTAATGTTGACACATTATTATTTACTCACTAGGAGTAGTCACACAGGCCACCATCAAAGATTTCTCTTTAAAAACAACTTGTGATTTTCTCTGGAGTCTGAGTAACGACAAGTCTCCCCAGATTTCCAGTAGTCTCCACTTCTTTCGATAACTTTTGCAAAAGAATTTGCGTTATCGCAACAGTCACTTATCATTGATTTATGGCAGCCACCACTGGTCTTTCACTGGAATTTTGGTGGTAATAAACCTCCCCAAGGTCCCAGTCCTCTTTGCACTCAACCAGCGAAGTTCTGGCTAGTGCTTTCTCTCCAGGGTGTTTCCAACCTCCTTGACTCTCGTCACTTATTTGCTGTGGTGCCAGTTTATGATGACATAAACACGCAAAAATGACTTACATTTATACCATTTCAATTTTCATGATTCCATGTGATGTTCCTCTGTGTTTTACCTCTGTAGCCTTTCTGTATGTCCAGTTTGTGTCTGTAGTTCATGTGTTAGTCTCCGCATTCTAGGGTTTTCCTTAATATTTCTGCAGTTTTCATTATTGTTATCCATTGTATCTTCTCTGCCATCCCTCTGATTCCAATCTCTCTTATTTTTTTTCAAAGTTTTTCGGTATTGTTCTTAGCGTTCCTACTATTAGTGGTGTTATCTTGACTTTCTTCATTTTCCAGATCCCTTTGAGCATTCTGGCCAGTTCTGTATATTTGCTCCACTTCTCTGTCTCCTTGATCTTCACTCTGTGGTCTGCTGGACGGCAAAATCTACAATCTGATAGGACTTTTCCTTCTTGTTAATTATGATATCCAGTCTTCTTGCTTGGATGGGTTTTATCCGTCTGTATATCCATGTCCCATAGGACCTTGTGACTTTCATTTTTCAGTACTGCTGCCGGTTTGTGCTTGTACCATTTGTTTGGGTGTTCAAGATGGAATCGTCTGCATAATCACCAGTGCACTGCCTACCCGACTGTGTTTATTTTTATATTCTTTTTGGGCTAATTTGCTGCATTCATTTATTATTAGGGTTTATTGTTTCATTTCTTTGTCCGCAGAGTTTACATTTGTTGTTTTCTTGTGTCTTGTCGATCCTTGTTTTAGTGTGGTTAGTTCTTATCATGTTATCTTGTGTGGCTGTTATTAGGGATTTAGTTTCCCTGCTTAGGTTTCCTTTTTGTAGCCATTTCTACCTATTAGTCTTTGTCCTCTGTAGTGGACTAGTGGATATATTATACATCCATCAGTCATACAAAATAGGAAAAATGATTTGAATTGGGAAAGGAAAAAAGAATTGCTTTGAGGAAGGAACAAACAACGCATTTACTTGAATTAAACGAACTAGGATTTATTTCGTGAAGAAACAAGTGAAAGAAAAGGGTACAACACGTGTTCATGTCCGCGTTCGTCTCTCGCTGTTTACTGGTGAGGAGGAAAGTCTGTTGTAGTATAGAGAGAGAGAAAATGAGAAAAAATCAATCCAGGCCATGGATATAGAAAACGTATAAAGTGTACATACTGTCTGTTAGCTCGTGCACCATACATAGTAGCAGGGGACGTGACGCGCGCGAGCGTGCACGCGCCTCCTGAAAGGGAGGTGGCTGGTTAGTCAAACCTCTCAGCTCGAGAGCTGGTCCGAAAAAAAGGCTGGAAACAGCTTGTCTCTTGCTTTTATAATTGTTTCCGGTGGTCTTTTGCGCATGTGTGGATTTCCTTTGAAAGGGAAGTGACGTCGTCCATCTGTGCATACATGTGCATACATTAGCGTGTGTGTGTGTATACACGTGAATGTGAGTGTATGTACGCGAACGTGAATATATGTGCGTGTGTGGACGTGCTCGCGTATGTTTGTGTGCGTGTATGTATGTGACAAGTAATATAGCTTGAGATGCGAACGCGTGTTTTTTGTGTGAGACTCGAAAAGGCTCCCAGACCTCTCTCTTTTCTTTTCACGTATAACTGATCAATATCACTCTTTAAGTGAAAAGCTATACTTATTTTCATCGTTTTCCTTGTCTTCCTGTCCATATTTTTCAGCTCATTTTGTTTCCATTGAATAATACCCACCCCTTATCGAAATATAGCTATTGCTCATATGTTAGTTATGGATATTTTGTTTTTCCTATTCAATCTTGACCCAAAAACCAAACATTCTTTTCCTATTATTTCTTTCATTTCAGCTTCTTTTTATTTTATCTACAATTTTATCCACAATTCCTAAATAGGTGTCGTATCCTTCTTCTCCAAACTCTTTTATCATTTCCTCATTCAAAATCTTTATTTCTTCACTCGCAACAATTTTTCTCCTCATCAATTTCAGAGCATCACACGTTTTTCATATCAAATTCCGTACCTATGTTATTACTGAACATATGAACAATCCTCACAAACGTACTTAGCTGGTCTTCATTGTTTGCATACTGGGCTTGACCTTTACTCCTGATCTGAAATGGAACACATACATCAAATCCGTTGCCAAGGTTGCTGGAAAAATGGTGGGATCCTTCTATCAATCCAGTAGATATCTCACTACTGATGTAATTCTCTACCTATATAAGAGCCAGGTATCGAATTTGGAGATATCAAAACCAAAGTAAAATATGATGAAAGTAAAAATAAAATAGATAAACCCCATAATTTATTATACCATACCTTTTCACACTGAAACACTTATCACAATATTCTGTAGATCTATATAAAAAAAAACCTTGTTAAACTTTGTGACATATTTCCATTCTATGGAGGTCAGGTGCGAACGAACACCCCATAATTTTATTATACCATATTTCTTCAAACTGAAACATAATTATCAAAGTATACTTACATAGATAGATATGAAAAGTCTTTATTAAAGTTTGTGCCTATTTCCATTCTATGGAGGCCAGGCGCGAACGCAGACCCCACAATTTTATTATACCATCCCTATTTAAGTTAAAACATACTTATCAAAGTATTCTTATGTACATCTATATAAAACACATTTGTAAACGTTTTTTTTTTTAATTTTTTAATTTTTTATTTCCATACTTTGTGGACCAGGCACGAACGTAGACCCCACAATTTTAATGAACCACTGTTCTGCCAGATCAAACATACTCATTCCTGTGTCTCGATACATCTTCTATCATTATATGTAATCAGTTTTTTAAAATAGTCAACCATATAAGAGCCTATTCGTGACCAGACACACACACACACATACACACACAGACATTCAGCTTTATATTATAGATATATATATATATATATTTGGTAAAAAAAAAGGATTCCAGCATAGTGGTCTATTATAAGGGAGAAATTCCGAAAATAAGAGCGTATTATTTATATTTTTTTATTTACAGAAAGTTTATATGAGATAAGGACGGCTGAAGAAAGCTTGATATGGGTATCTAAAACGCTCTCCTATTATCAGGTTTGAAACCGATGGTACCAATGACTTATCTGATATAAACTTTCTGCAAATAATATATATATATATATATATATATATATATATATATATATATATATATATATATATATATATATATAAAACGTTCGATTACCAAATAGTTAGCAAGTAAAGAACATGCTTGTTTCTAGCCTCAGATGAACCTATCTCAAGTGTTGATAAGAAAGAGAGAAAACAAATAGCAAGACAGACAAACCTTGTCATCTGAAGTGAGTTTGGAAAGTAATTTCTCACTTTAAATAAAAAGTTAATAGTACGTGTTTTTCTTTTTCTTTAGGTCATCCGAATCGATAATAATTTACACAAGAAAAATGAAATTACTTGTCAGTTTTTGATGGAAGGTGTATAATAATAATAATAATAATAATAATAATAATAATAATAATAATAATAATAATTAAAAAAACTATAGACCAATAACCTGCCTACCAGATATGTGAAAAATCCTAATGGCTTAACTGGGAGATCAGATTTACCACTACTGCAATGATCGTGGATTACTCCTAGAGGAACAGAAAAGTTTTCAGAAAGGGAAAAGAAAAATGAATGACCTATCATACATATATCAAAAGATCCTAAAGAAAATAAAAAGAACAACAATAACAACAAAAAATAACAGCCGTGGTATGGATTGACTACAAGAACGCATACAATAGAATGGATAATCGAGTACTTCAAGATATACAAAACACCAAACAAAATATCAGTCTTATAAATATAGCAATTGGAACATGAAGACGGGAACTGACGGCCGAAGGATAACACCTGGCTCGGATAAGAACGCAGAAGCATTTTCCAGTGAGGCTCTCTATCCCCACTACTGTTTATCATGGCCATGATGCCACTCAACAACATACTCAGAAAGTGTAATGCTCGATAGAAGAATGAATAATCGTAAGTATTTGGACGACCTGAAACTATTTGAAAAATAACAAGTGAAGCATGCATTGTCCCCCGTGAGTGTGCACAGAGAACGAGACATAAAAAAAAATTCAGCATCCCCCCCCACTACCACCATTTAAGCTCCAAAAGTCCCCAGAGGACGTCGAATCCTGGTGAAAATGAACAAACTGTGCAGTTTTAGGCATATGTAAATTTGAGACGTATGTAAATTTTAGTTTTGCACCATGCAAAAAACAAATAAAAAGTCCATCATTTGCACACACACCCATTTAAGCCCCAAAAAGTCGCCAAGGCCTTAACATAATTAAATTTGAGTTCTGCACCATGGAAAACTGCTAAATAGACATACACAGAAAATTTTGGACAAATATGGTAAAATAGTCCCAAAAATGGAGGGTTTTTATTAGCCCTAAAAAATCCCCTCAAGAGTTATCATAAAATATAGACAAACAAAATTATATAGAAATCAGTTAGTTACAACTTTTCCGAAAGTTTTATAAAAATCCAAGGCATGAATTTTTTTTAATAAGTACAAAAGTGTCAATTTTAGCCATTTTAACCCGAAAGGCACCCCTGGAGGGGGCAACCGGAGTTTTACTGGAAAATCCGTTCTGTTACTTTTTTACTCATATCATGTTTAATGCTTGTGCAAAATTTTTAAAAATTCCAAGGCATTATTGAGAAAAGTGCAGACAGACGAACAGACAAGGTGAATTTACAGGTCCACTTTCCTTTTGTCGGGGGACCAAAAATAAAATAAAATAAGAAATGAATTCAAAAGCTGATGGAATAAACAGAATATTCAAATGGAATTCTGATTGGAAAAATGTGCACTACTAGAGATGAAAGGAGGAAAGTTCCAGATAATGAAGAACATGAAACTGCCTAATGATGAGTGGATGAGAGCACACATAATACATACAAATATCTGCGAGTTCTGGGAGCAGATATCATTAAATCAAGAAAATTGAAAGAAAAGATTGGAAAAATAATACCTGAGGAGAACAAGAAAACTCTTAGAAAACTAAATTATTTAGTAGAAATCTGATAAAAGGATTCAACATCCAGATAGCTTTTCTAATTTCTGGACCATTCATAGGCTGGAAAAAAGAAGAACTTAGGCACCTAAACCAGAAAACTAGGAAACTAATGACCATGCACAATGCACTGAACCCAAAAGATGATATAGACCGTCTATGTAAAAAAAAAAGAAGAATGCTTGGGTGATACCAAAAAAAAAAAAAAAAAGAACTGGAAAAATATATATCGTAAAACTAGGAAAGGCTGATCATTGCAGCAAGAGACATTGGAAAATGAACAATACCGGGGGACATTGAAACTGCAGCAAAAAGGCGAGAAAAGAAAAATGTGAAGAAAAGCAGGTACATTGAAGATTCATAAAACTGACTGGAGAAGAGCGAGAGAGAGAAAGAGAGAGAGAGAGAGAGACAGACAGACAGACAGACAGACAGACAGACAGACAGACACACACACACACACACACACACACACACACACATTCACAAAAAAAACTATGAAAAGGTTACCTTAACAAAGAAATACAATTGCTACTGACAGTTGCACAGAACAATGTGATCAGAATGAACTATGTCACAGCTAAGAGGGACAAAACACAAGAAAACAGTAAATGCTGACTTTTTGGAAAAATAGATAAAATGGTAAATCACATAATAAATTCTTCCAGGAAGCTACCCCCCCCCCCCAAAAAAAAACAAACATGACTACATGTGAAAAGCAGTCCACTTGGAATCGGTCCTGGATATGACCTTAAACTATATCCAGTGGTGAGGCCCCAGCTTGCGGGCTTTGGGGAGTGTGGAGCCACCCTTTAATTGCCATTGCTCCCAGGTCCACTCTGACCCGGAGTGGTAGTACCTGTTAGGGTCCCAACTATGGGTTAAATAGAAACCAACTTGAAAACAACAAATATATTCTATGAAAAAGTTTTTCTGAAATCTTTGGATTCGGCATTAAATAACCTGGAAAGGGTTGATATGCCGTAAAAAAAAAAAACAGCCAACAACCAACCAACCAGTTGGAACCAGTGGATTTTTTCACTCAGCACCAATGTAAACAGACTCTAAGCCTTTTTCTCTGTTGACTGCGATATGTTGTTAATCCTGTGCAGTTCTAGGAGGTTTGCCCTTCCAGGCTTTGCCTTCTTTCTTTGCAAAGGGGTTAGCTTATTGCTAATTGCCTAAGGTGTCCCTACTGGGGAATACCAATGGGGCTGCCCGGGCATTTTTACAGGGCAGAGTTCTTCTCCTCTGGGATGCTGGACCCTCAATCCCGACCTTTCTGTCACATCATCCTGCTATGGGGGGGGGGATAAATAAACCAGACAAATTGTGCAGACACAAACCAGAAGACAATGAAAAATACAAAATCCTCTGGGACATAGAGGTACAAACAGACAAACTTATTCAAGCAAGGAGACTAAAAATGATAATAGTCAACAAGAATAGAAAAAAGTACTGCTAAATCATAGATTTCGCCGTCTCAGCAGTTCACAGAGTGAAAATCAAGGAGACAGAAAATCGAAGCAAATATTTGGAACTTGCCAGAGAACAAAAAGAAATATGAAGAAAATCACCATGATATCAATAATTGTGAGAGCTTTAAGTACAGTCCGAAAATAGTGGGAAAGCAATTAGGAGAAATTGAAATCAAAGTGAAAATTAAGATCATACATGATGAAAATAACTGAAATCTTGAGGAAAACCCTTGAATGCAGAAACTAATCAACGAATGAAAAATGGAAAAAAAAGAACAAAACAAATAGAAAAAAAAGGCACACAAGCCAAAGGGAAGTGAAAACTACTAGAAATTTAACCCTGCCCCCACAAAAAAAAGAACAAATAAAATAAAAAAAACTTCAGCATATGATGACATTAGAATCGGCTGGTACCACATAAACCTGTTATGAAAAGCCAAGGAGGATGGAATGACCAATGAGAGAGAGCACCGACCAGACCTCAATTAATAAGTTGCAGAGAGTACTGAAACCGGAAGCTTAGTGCCACTTAAATTCCAGAGAAGACGAATGACAGTTGCTAGCAGGAAACCAATAGTAAACGGCTGTTATGATAATGCCACATGGTTTGCATTAGCCATAAAAAAGACGCTGAATACTGGAAATCTGGAGAGACTTGTTGTCACTCAGATTCCAGGGACGAAACTGGTTATTGTCAGTGAACAATCGCTTATACTGAGTAATGTTAAAACTACCAGTGAGTGTAATAAATAAAATGAAAAAAAATCTACTACTACTACTACTACTACTACTACTACTAAGAAGAAGAAGAAGAAGAAGAAGAAGAAGAAGAAGAAGAAGAAGAAGAAGACGATACTACAGTTTTATTCCAGCTCATCAAGTTATCTATGTATTTTTCACACTTTCATTTTTCTCTCTCTGGCCGCAGTCCCAAGTAAAATGTCTGCCTGCGTTGCGTGAAGTACTCTCAACCAAAAAAAATTAATTCTGCATACACCTTTGCATCAGTGCAATGAAAAAAAATCGATATTTGTCGTTGCAATGGCTGAGTGGAACTGGTTCATGTGTACTTTCTTGGCTTAGAACCCTTTTTTTTTTTTAGACATTCACATTTTCTCTTTTTGTTGTGTGTGTGTGTGTGTGTGTGTGTGTGTGTGTGTGTGTGTGTGTGTGTGTGTGTGTGTGTGTGTGTGTGTGTGTGTGTGTGTGTGTAAAAACGGTACAGAGATTCCAACGAGAGAAAAAAAATATATATTTAAATGTGTGTGGTCACTCACAATTGTTGCCACATCTGAGCAGGAGCTGCTCAAAACATCCTACCCTGCTCTTGACAGAGTTCAAAACCGACTTTGTAATCTAGTAGTTGATGCCCTTTTCTCTTCTCTGCAACCTCTTTTCCACAAAAGAGATGTTGCTAGCCTGACTCTGCTCTATCGTTATTTTCATGGCAAGTGTTCAACTGAGCTCCAATCTGTGGTCCCCCTCACCAATCTTTCACAAAAAACACTTATCTAGCTAAAACCACTATCAATAAATTCCCCCACTCTCTATCTGCGCCTAAACCTAAGTGTGGATTCCATAAATAAAGCTTCTTTTCTAAAACTGCCCACCTGGGGAACTCTATTCCGTTGGTCTGCTTCCCAATTGACTACAATATCCTAATCTTCAAGTCCAACGTAGAGTTCTTATTGAATCGTCCTCGTAAATAATCTGATTATACCAAATTTTCACAACAAATGATTACTACGCTACTGTCCCAATGACTACAATAACTCTTACCCTCGAGTGTCCTCCACGCCTTGATATGTAGTAATCTATTTGCAAAATATATATATATATATATATATATATATATATATATATATATATATATATATATATATATATCGATGCCTCTGTTTAGTCTTGAAAGACAAAGGATACCCCCTGTAGGGGCAGCTGCGTGGATAATTGTGTGGCAAGGGTTGTGCAATCATCACCCAAACCACTCCTGAATCGGCACTGCTTGAGTTCAGTGGCAAGGAGAAGTCCAGGACGACTGGAAGCAATGCTGAGATAAGCGGAGAGCACATACAGCACCTGGAAGTACCAAATGGTCACCTATCTGGTACTGGTCAGGCTTGTCGTTGCTAAACTTTGGTGATCTTATGGGAACTGGTGTGCCGAATGTAATTATGCCATACATATTATATATATATATATATATATATATATATATATATATATATATATATATATATATATATATATATATCAGTGGCGTACCTATGTAAAATGGCGCCCATGGCAAAGTTTGAATGTGCGCCCCTTCTTAATAATTTATACCTTAGATATACCTAACTACTAATTTTAATTTTTGTCAAGCAATTTTTGCGCCCATGTCAGAGTGGTGCCCATGGCACGGGCCATGCCTGCTATACCCTAGATACGCCACTGATATATATATATATATATATATATATATATATATATATATATATATATATATATATATATATACTTCAGAAATTTTGTGGAAAGAGATGATTTGGAGAAGCCATTGTGAAAATAAATGCTCTTCCCAAGAAGTGGATGTGGAATGTATCTTTAAATTTAAAGGCGTCTTGTTCTACAAATCTTCCGAAATCTGGCAGAGAAATACGATGCCTGTCCAGATTTGTTCACTTCACACAGTAAATTCATCATATATTATGTCTCTTCCTTGATTAACGTTTTTCTAGAGGAAGGGTATGTAATGAATTTTCATTATACAAACGAATCTACAATTTCTGGAATGTACAAAGGGAGATAACCTAATCAAAATTATTTTCAAGGCATCAGTTCTAAGAAGAACACCACTTACTTCACCACTTCGCCCGTGTAAAACAAATAATATAGTGTTCAATGCGTTCTCCCCTTCAAACCTATGTAAATACTATGCGGACTAATTTTTGTCTTTGTGCGTATGGATACTGTAAACAGGCCAGAATTTTCGAGAATGTTGTAATCCCGACTATAAATACCGTTTCACGGTAAAAACAAATCAGTTAACAATTTGCTTTCTTTGCTCATTGCAAGATGTAAAAAGGTTTTACCATGGATTTTACGTGCCCGGAATTAACGCACTCGATGATGACTACCTTTATCAGGAATTTCAGCCTTACCAAGAAACCATGAACAATTTCCTTCTCAATTTTTCTCTTTTATCCTGACACAGGATTTATTTTGAACTGTTGTCACTAAATATTTACTGAATATTTCTGGACATTCTCGAAAAAATATGGACTTTAATTACATATTGATGAGTACTATTCTTGACTCACTTCAAAACGATGGTCTACACTCCACGTCTATATCCAAAAATTACTGTCGTAAATAAAAAAAAAATAATTTTTTTCATACAACGTGAACAAGGTGTTTCTAGTTGATTGCTACTTGTTAGTGTTGTTTTTGAGTGTAACATTTTATTTTTTTTATTTTTAATTATAAAGGAGTCTATGATATTTGGATGAATATTTTAATGTCATCGATATGCCTCTTTATAAGTTTGTTATTTTCGAATAGGACATATTCATTCCTTTACAAGTACACATATCATGGGGGTATATTATTGTTTTTTTTTTTGTTTTTTTAATAAGTTTAATTCTAAAAACGCATTTTTTATTTATTTTAATTTTTTATTACTTTCACCCCAGACAAGACAGTGTGCTACTTTCATGTAGGGGGTTACTATTTGGGGCATAAGTTGCAGGAATACTATGTAGGGAGTTTTGCAGCAAGATGTCCATTTGCATTACACTTGAACTTCTGCATGTCAGTACAGTCGGGGAAGCAAGAACCCGGAACGGAATTCCAAAGTCTAGCAGTTCTGGGGAAGAAACTATTAGAATAGAAGGTTTTTTGGCATCTAGGGATCTCTACTGTGTAGAGGTGGGAGTTTGCTGCTTGTTGGGTTTGTCGGGGGCTATTTACGCTGAGAGTTATTTATGTTGAGGTGATACAAGGGCTTGTAGTTCGTCAGAGCATTCACCATTAAAATACTTGTAGAACAGGCAGAGGGATGCAACATTTTGTCGATGGGACAGTGACTGAAGTCTAGCTGAAAGTTCGGGACCTATTAGGTTGGAGACTCTCTTTTGTACCCTGTCCAGGAGTGAGAGATTAGTAGCAGATGCACCAGCCAAAATGTGACAACAATACTCCATACATGGGCGAATGGTGGCCTTGTAGATGTACAGGATACTTTCGGGCATTAGTAGCTTTCTAGCATGGTAGAGGGAGCCCACCTTCCTTGCAACAGCCACGGCAATGCTCTCAATGTATCTGTTCCAATTCATGTTCTCTGCAAACGTTAAGCCAAGGAGTTTAAAGTAATTTCAGATAATTTATCGCTAGCCATAGCTATTGGTTGTTTAGAAGGTTTCTTATAATTATTAAAGGAAACAAGCCTAGTCTTGGCAGCATTGAATATCACCATCCATTTTTGTCCCCATTCAACTACTGACTGGAGGCCTTCCTCTAGGGTTTCCACCATTGCCTTAGATATTCGTTTTCCACACATGCCTGTTATAAAGCATGTTGTCATCAGCAAATATACTCATTTCAGAAACAATTTTATCGGGGAGGTCGTTTATGAATATCAGAAATAATAAAGATTCAAGGGGATCGACTCTTGAGGTACACCCACATTTATATCATATTGTTTTGACGTGCGACCATTGAAGACAACCTGGATTCTTCTCTTATTTAAGAAGGATTTAATTATGTTAAGTATTCGTCCAATGATACCATATAACCTGATTTTCCTGAGAAGACTATCATGCCATACTCTGTCAAAAGCCTTAGATATATCTAGAGCTACTGCCCTACTTTCCCCCTGCTTTATCAAGTGCATGGTATATACATTCAGTTCTTTTGATTTACGGCTTGCTTTATGTGGAAATTTCCTCATGCCGGGATATCCTGACAAACCTCTGTTCATTCAAACACTTTTCAGTACATAATGTACTCTTACTCTTACTCTTTCATTTCTTCGATAAAAAGACAATATATATCTAGTTACATTCCAAATGAATGGTCAATCCACAAAATGTAAAAAAAAAAAATCTGATCCCTCCTTTCACTTAAAAATTCACAAAAATTCAGAAAATCAACTAATTTTAATGAAATTTTCAGTATTTATTAATTAACGATCGCAGAATATAATGAAATCATTAATTTTTAACACCTTAGTGAAAATCTTTACTAAAGTTATATTTTAAGTACTAAAAAATACAATTTTTTTTATTTTTTATTTTTTTTTAGAAATAAACTTTAGGCTTTTATCTTTCAAGCACAATTAAAAAATTAAACAAAAACTAATAAAAAATAGGATAATAAGCCCGTTTTTAACCATAATCCACATAAGCCGCTACCATTTTGCATGTACCTATATGTATCTTACTGGAAATGTAATCTTATTAAAAGATTAAAATAATAATTGCCACTTTGTTTTATTATTGTCACCAGTTTGTTTTCAAGATTATAAACGATTATAAAGTGTTGTATTCGTCGTTTATTGTTAATTTTTCATGGGTCAAGAGTGAATATGTTCCCTGATTCTATTCTCTTTTTTTTCATTGGAGTACTCAGAAATTAAGAGGCCTCCTTTGGGAACTAACACTTTATCTCTATATGAGATACATAGATATTCGAATATTCCAGTAAAGTTCTCCTTTACATCTCAAACATTGAGTTAATAACGAAGTTGAGAGCATAATTTTCCTCTCTCCAATTAACCATTTAAATATGTTATAGCATATCTTTCTTGTGGTCTCTTAGTCTTAATGGATTCCAGGACAAGAGTTCATGTAGTCTGGTGGAGTATCCAGCTTCATGCTGTTACTTCAGGTAACATATGCAGCAGAAATAAATGGAACTTTTCTCTTGTGAATCAATGCTTCTTCCCTGTGTGATTCGGCCACGTACTGACCAATCAGGGGTGCAGCGCATTGATCCTTTCTCTCCCCTCAGGAACTCTAACAGCTTCTGGTTTAAAGAAAAAAAAACTCTTCCTTACCAAGAGAGATGCCAACTAGATCGGACCCTCTCTCTCTCTCTCTCTCTCTCTCTCTCTCTCTCTCTCTCTCTCTCTCTCTCTCTCTCTCTCTCTGTCCCAATCTGGTATCAACGATTCCCACAGGGAATAACTACCGTGACACCACGAGGTGGCTAGAGGCTAGGTTTAATCCCGAACATTTACCAGTGGCTTTGTTATGTTCATTATTTCAGTGGTTTGGGTTGAATTATTTTCTTAAAAAAAAAAAAAGCACAAACTCTAACCATCATTTACCTTCTCCAAGGTGACTCATTCCTCATAAAAACCAGTGTTGGCTAGCCATGCCGAGGAGATCTTATTTGTGCTGCAAATACTATGTGATTTTGGTCAGGGTTTACTTGCAGGGGAAAGTATTCTCAGGGCATGTTGTCCTGACAAACTCCTGTACAAAAAGACCTTAGACATATGAGATAGGCATTCAAGTTCTCCCCTTTCTTTAGAGTTCGGCACATTTATGAAGAAGGAAACAGTTACTATTTTAATATTAAAATGTATTTGTGTTAATATTAAATAATGGAGATCCATTCCCTTAACTAGAAGTGGTTTCCTCTCCTGCCCTGGTGTGGGGTGTATCATAGATGCATTCAGCTAGCTTCTTCATAAACAGGCAGTTTTTAAGGAATATCAAATTCACAACTGGTCTCCAGTTGCATGTGCATTTCACACAGGTAAGATAATTTTAGTAACATAAGCTTTTTTCAGTCATACAATGACTGATATCCTTGAATGATCACCCATCCGATATTAACCAAGCCCCACATCACTTAACTTCAATAATCTAATGAGAGTTGGTGTATCAACGTGATTGTGCCGTGTATCAACGTGATTGTTGGACATTTATTGTCTTACAGGTGATCTTGAAACAAGCTCTCTTCTTTTCTGAAATTAAAAGTAAAGTGAAAAGAGATCAAAAGTTTAAACTTGATATGCATGAGAAATATGTGTGCGGAACAAAAAAAAAAAAAATGAAGGACTTTGTGATTAATTAGCATATTGGGGGGGGGGGATAAATTCATTGGAGGGAATGAAAAATGGATGTATGATACGTAGTTTTGATAACAACTAGAAATAATGTTGAATATCATGGGGCATGGGAACAAGTTGTCTGCTCCTTCATAACCACATTAAAGGAAAGTGATATCAGAGACTGAAGATGGTAACGTGACATGAAAATCCGTGAACATATATATATATATATATATATAATTATTTTCCACAGCCAAACCAATGTCGCAGCCCACAAGAGCCAAGAAAGCAACAAACCAGAAGTCCAAGACTCAAGTTTCGCCCTTATTTGGGCTCATCAGTTAGACACATCCAAGCTCAGGATTTGAAACCTGAGCCTCTTGCATTCTAGGTGAGCACACTACCAACTGAGCAAACACGCCAAACACACAAGAATGTCTACTAATTTACACAGATCAAGCAACCCGCGGCACAGATCTGACAGTGGAAAGAACCTAACTCATATCAAACAAGGGACGTGGTATCAAACCACCTTTAACACAAGTTGACGTCTCACCAGTAGGAATTTTATATACTCGAAAAGACGACGTCACCCCCAACAAGCTAATCTAACGAATAATCAATAGAATGTTCAGAAAATGTGAGAGAATATATATTATTTTCCACATTTTGTCTAACTGATGAGCCCAAATGAGGGCGAAACTCGAGTCTTGAACTTCCGGTTTGTTGGCTTTCTTGGCTCTTGTGGGCTGCGACGTTGGTTCGGCTGTGGAAAATAATTACATATTCTCTCACACTTTCTGAACAATATATATATATATATATATATATATATATATATATATATATATATATATATATATATATATATATATGATTTTAGTTCCTTCAGCTATAATCAAAACCGAAACCAAGACTTATGAATAATTCTTGATAAATTATTTTTAAAAAATAGATTATTGGAGTGCCATTAGCTATAGCTAATGGCACTCCAATAATCTATTTAATATAATAAAACCGAAACCAAAACTTATGAAGAATTCTTGGTAAAATTATTTATAAAAAAAGATAGATGACTTAAGTGCCATTATCTATAATCAAAGCCAAAACCAAAATTATGAAGAATTCTTAGTAAAATTATTCATAAAAGAATTAAATGACTTGAGTACCATCAGCTATGATCGAAACCGAAACCAAAACTTATGAAGAATTCTTGGGAAAATTATTTATTACAAGAAATGGAAGTACATAACATTTAAACGATCCGGACGTGACACAGAAAATAACACACACGCTATCGTATTAATATATAGATAGATAATATTAATAATTACCATAAAGGGATATAATTTAAACTGTCAAGGGAAGCACACATAACACACACGCTATCGTATTAATATATAGATAGATAATATTAATGATTACCATAAAGGGAGATAATTTTAACTGTCAAGGGAAGCACACATAACACACACGCTATCGTATTAATATATAGATAGATAATATTAATGATTACCATAAAGGGATATAATTTTAACTGTCAAGGGAAGCACACATAACACACACGCTATCATATTAATATATAGATAGATAATATTAATGATTACCATAAAGGGATATAATTTTAACTGTCAAGGGAAGCACACATAACACACACGCTATCGTATTAATATATAGATAGATAATATTAATGATTACCATAAAGGGAGATAATTTTAACTGTCAAGGGAAGCACACATAACACACACGCTATCGTATTAATATATAGATAGATAATATTAATGATTACCATAAAGGGAGATAATTTTAACTGTCAAGGGAAGCAACTCCTTTTTTATTATTAGTCTTTTTATTTTAATTTTTATTCTTTTTTTTTTTTGTCTTTTATAACTATTTTGTATTCGGACAAGGAAATGAAGGTTACACAACAGCAGACGAACATCTGGAAACCTTGAAGCTTAATGTGTTATGCAGGCTCTTCACAACGAACAATGGTTTCTAAGTATTCGCTGTTTGTGGTAGCCTTTGTTAAGGTATGATGCTGATGCCATCAATCAATCCAAAAGAATTATTTTCTTCATTGCATCCAAGCAGTGTATTCATTCTTTTGCAGATTGTTATCCTCATCTTCATAGTTGTTGCTGTTTCACCATGTTTCGGCCAACTCATCCTCTGGCTTTCTTCAGGTGATTAACCGTAACGGGATAGAAATGCTGAGTCTTGTACATGTATCCGCAGTAATTACTGCCTTCCATAGTTGTTGTCTCACCACGTTTTCGTTAACTGATCCTCCAGCCTGCTTGGGTTGGATTAAAACCGTTATCTTCAGACAATGCTGACATGGAACCATAGAGACTCAACACCTCCATCCACTGCGTGAAACAATAACTATGAAGATCAGCAGTCTACAAAAGAATGGATGCACAAATTATGAAGCCTCCTCTCAAAGAACAAAAATAAAAAAAAGATATAACATCCTAGCAGAAGAAGAAGTTCTATCTATTTATTATTAGGTTTATAAATTGGTTTGTCATGCTTGATTTTAAAATAGTATTTTCATTGATCTATCATGCTTCAATTTTAAATTGCATTTTTTTTTATCAGTTGGGATTAAGGTTGAATTAACATTTTCGTTGCTGTGTTGCACTTCAATTTGGAATAGCAATTTGTCATCGATCTATTGCACTTTGGTTTTAAAATCCATTTTTGATTCGCCAGCCATGTTTGAAATAGTATTTTTGTCAGTGTGTCCATATTTGGTTAGAAATAACATTTTCATTGGTCTGTTGTATTTTCATTGTCAATATTTGGTTAGAAATAACATTTTCATTGGTTTGTTACAGACTAAGGAAGATGTTATTTCAGAATAACATCTTCCTTAGTCTGTAACAGAATCAACAAGTGATTCCTATGAATGCTAAAAAGCAAATAGTTATAATTTCTTACCCTTTCTTTCTCTGCTTCATTGGAATTTGCTCCCCCCCCCATTGATTTATTCTTTGCTAAGACAATAAAAACTGAAGAACCAGTAGCAAAAAAACAAATAGCAGCCAATAACAGAACAGCAAACATGCATCCCCCAAATCTGAGGGAGAACCTATTGAAAATTCGGAGGTCATGCCCATAATTCCAAAAGGCTCTGGCTCACTAGAAAAAATATAGAGCAAAGCACTAAAGATCAAGAAGAGTCAAAAATAAGTAAAATGATTAGGACTATTAATTTCACAAAAGAGGGAGTCAACACTACACAAAGTAGAACAAAAGGAGAGGAAGTAAAAATCAACCGAATCTTTGTTTAAGAGGAGCCCTGTCATTGATTAATGAAAATATCAACCCATAGGAGGAAATAACAATGAATCTGATTGGTACTTACCTCAGCTAAACACCACACACACACACACACACACACACACATACACGCACATACACGCACGCACACACACACACACACACACACACACACACACACACACACATACACATATAATTGGGTGGTTTCACTCGCACCTCTTCTACTGGCCCCCTTTCCATAAACACCTCCTCAACAATTCTCTTCACCTCTTCTGCCATTTCATTTTTGATTTTCCGTCATATTGCTACTCTCCCAAGCCCGCAGTCAATCATAGTTAAATATGGTTCATGTTGATAATGCATGGTATCAATAGCCAGTCGTCACCAATTTTCTTCAACATGCAATTCTCCTTTTTTGTGTCTTGCTGACACAGGGTCAGTTGATTGACATTCCCTACATTATTCCATCACCTCTTGGATATCTTTCATTGTGATGTGTGGATTCACTTTTCTTGCTATAAAGTCCATTCCTTTCCAAAATGATGCATCTTATGCGGGTCTTTTAGATGCTCTACTGCACAACATACCAGAGCCATGTCTTTCTCTTTCTTAAGCCAGACTTTCTTCACTCTAGTCAGCTCGTCTGCTTTATTTTTCTGTGATGGAACCAAGGTGACAGTTACCTTCAGTCTGAATTTTCAGATCAAGTCTCCAAGAGCTCCAAGTCCACTGCTTCTTTTGTCTTGATCCGCTTATCACCAGACACCTCCGATTTAATCCATGATGGCAGTGTTGTGGAGTCTGTCCTAATATCCACTATCTGTAGCCCCCAATTAAAGCCAGATTGATGCCCTTCATCATAGCATCAAGTTCTGCAACATTGATGTGAGCCCTATCATTCTTTTTTTCATAGCCAAGCAGCATCTTTAACAGTCACTCCTCCTATTTCCAATAATAACCCTAATGCCAGCGTCACTCCATATTACCCCTTCATGGCTCCTTTTTACATGCCATACTCTTTTTACAACGTTAATTTTTTCACTTCTGCAATGATTTCTTGTATCATGAGCATCACTTTTTGATCAATTGCATCAACCCAACTGTCTGTACCAGTCTGCCTTTTTAATAAAACTGCACGCAATTTGCAACCATCCAATTATACACTAACTTTTTACATACAGAGGAAAGCTTTCTCTTGGTCAGGCCATCCTTGGCTTCAGGGATCTCATTTCCTCGTCCAAACATCAACTTTCCTGTCTCAATGCACTATAGTCTTAACCCCAAAGCCATTCCGTTTTCCAATGACTCAGACGGTTTTGCCGTCAATCCATATGTTTTGACATGATTTCTCGCCGTCTCCGCAATCACCTTGGTTCTGTCCACCAGTAGATCATCAATGTAAGAGCAGGTACCTCTCTTCACTGCATCATCTTTGGCCAACACAGTCTTAAGAACTGCTGTCATGATTTTCGGTGCAGAATTCAGTCCAAATCCTAATCTAGTCAAACAACAAACTTGACCTTTATACTCTACCAATTGATACTGCCATGAATTTTTGTCGACATGAATTTGGAAGTAGTATGTTTTTAGGTCCACGATTTTAGTTGACCATTCACTTCTCATCCAGTCCTTCATGACTTTTTACACACATCGATTCTTTTTTTTTTTTGTGACAAACTACATACTTGTTTAACTTTCTTCTTAATAGGTTGGACCATGGCCATGAGTGGCAAAATTCTTTCAACCTTCCCTGACCATGGTATCAATATTCCTTCCTCTATCCACCTCTCAACTTTCTTCTCAAACTGCGACCCAATATCTTCTGTTAGCATGCTTTTGTAGCAGCTAATCTGATTTGTCAAAACAGGTGGTTCTGTCGTCCATCACCATTCTACCGTCCATTTATCACCATCAAAGTAGGCCCGAAAGTCTTCATTCTCAATCAGACATGGCCTGAGTTTTGACGGGTGAATGGTATTGCTCCTGGTTGCACTTCTTGTCATTCTTGGTGCACTCTGATTGCCAAACTTCACCTGGCATTTAGCAATGATAGCTCCTCCCAATCGGTCTATCACATCCAGGCCCAGTACCACGTCAATTCCTGCAATAAACATAATCAGTACAATCACTTTTAGTTGTAGTGGCATATTCCTCACCATGATCTCAGCATCGGCCTCTCCACAACATTTCACTTCTCTGCCATCTACTGCTCTAATGTTGCTGGTTCCATTCTAAGAGTTGGCGACATTTATAGCAACAAGCGTTGTTGTACATCCAGTATCGACAAGGGCTCTAGCCCTCTTCCCATTAATAGTGATCACTATCTGTGGCAACAAACTCTTACATGCCCCTCCAGTATAAAAGAGGTGACAACTGGCGCAATAGCACTCCTTTACTCGTTTCCTGGAAGTGAAGAGCAATTCCTGCTAATATGTTCCACCTGGTCACACTGAAAGCAGATAATGTCTGGTCACGGCTCCTTACAGTCTCTCATCAGGTGAGGTCCTTGACATCTGAAACATTTACCGGTAAATCTACGACTTTGTTTTGTTAATGTTCGCTTCTCTCTGCTTTGATTGTTTGTCACAGAGACTGCAACTGCACCTAGTTCACTTGGCTTTTTTGTCAGCACTCTAACATGCCTCAAAATCTTCACCTTTATGGTTTCAATTTTAGTAAGTTGTTGTAGTTCCATAGAGATGCAGTCAGGGAAACCACTTAGAAAGCCAGTTTAACAGTCTTCTCAAGGCTGTGTCCTGCATATCCAGCCAATCTTGCTAGTCACCTTATCTCTGCCGCATATGTATCCACCAACTCTCCAGTCCAGGTAACTCTTCTGAGCTTATTATGAGCCATACACACTCTCAGAAAATATGGTCTTTAATCGGTTTTCAATACTCTCAGCAATGGTCTAATCGGTCTCTCCCATTTCTAGATAGACCGCTAGAGCATTATCTTCCTTGGGATCAATCTGACTATGTCTTCAATCTTCTGCAGCTTTGCTACAAACTTCAGCTTGTTAAACCACGTGACCACATCACCTTCCCGAGTAAACGGCCTCAGGATGTCGCTGCTTAATCTTACTCGTTCGCCCATTTTTGTCATTGTGCCGAAATAGCTTGCAGTTAAATATGTTGGTATTATTAGAAAGTAAAGTCCAAAGAAAGAATCCCGAACCATAATGCTTTCCTTCTCACAATTCTCAGTATCAAACCCCAGGGCACGTCTGTCAGAACTTACTTCTGCCAAAGAGACACACCCTCTCTCTCTCTCTCTCTCTCTCTCTCTCTCTCTCTCTCTCTCTCTCTCTCTCTCTCTCTCTCTCTCTCTCTGACACACAGACTTTTTATTTAAAAAACCGACTGCATCTCATTTGCATATTTCCCCCAACTCTCATTACCTGATGTGACCACCAGTCCATAAATAGCAAAAGCAGCCATTTTTTTTTCTTTATCCCTTCCCTGAAATGGATGGCATGTTGTACGAGGTCAGGTTTGTACTACTTTTTAATCACAGATGCAACCAAAAATCTCAAGGCATCAGTATAGCTTTGGCTTCAAATGGATCTTTTCATTAAAAGTACAGACCTGTTCCATGTATATCTTTCATCTTATCTTTTACCAATGGACTCTGGCTGTGCTTCCTCTGCCTGTGAGCTGCTTAATCGTCTCCCAGTGCTTTCTTTTCAAACTTCTTTGGATCTGATAAAAGTTGCATGTCCGCAGACAGGTCTCTATTCTTAATTTCATCCTCAGCTTTTTGATCAAAAGCTGTCATGGGCCAAGGAATATATTACAGTCAAGTGCTGAGTCACACTCTTTGATCCAGTGATCATTCACAATTAAAAACGTACTATATAATGCAGGGCTTGACATTGCGAATGAAGCAGTCGCATTTGCAAGTGATTTTTTCCCAAGTAGCAACTTGAAATAATAAAACGTTTATCTTTAAGCGATTGCGTTTCTTTCACCAACAATCTTCCAAAGCTCATTACTGAATGAAAAATGCCTTTTCAACGTTTATTTTTATTTAATAAAACGAGCAAAGTCAAATTATTGAAACAATAAACGGTTAAATAGAACAATATACTCTTTTTTTATGACAGCTGAATAATTTTGAAAGTTCATACCTTAAAGTCTTAACATAAAATTCAGTGCATATTTAGAATAACACATTTAAAAAATGCAGAAAAATGTTTATGATGTATGTACTCGTCACAGAACTAAGATATCATATTCTAAAAATCACATACGGTTTGGGCTAGTAACTTTTCTATTTGGCTAGTAAACAAAAATATTTAGTTGTCAAAGGTCAACTAAAGATAAATTTGTCCGTAGAGCCTTGTAGTAATCCACCAGCTGATGTCCCTTGTTTCTGACTAGACATTTTGATCTATCTGTCCTTTCACAGAATAATTTATAAACAATGATCTTGCGATTTATTTGGTTTTCCTGAGACAAACCCTGCGTTTTATATCATTTACAGAATCTTGCTTTCTATCTGCTCTTTTCAGGACAAAACTTGTCTTTTCAGGACAATCCCTCTTAAAATCATTATGTGATGTACACACGCGACAATTATTGTTGGAGAATCAACCAGATCTATCGAACTGTTCTTTGGCCTCAGTGGAACATTCACTCTTCAGCTATCAATTTTCCAGTGACACAGTCAGTTGACCTTAACCATTTCATAATTTCTACATTTCTGGCCAATTTAAACTTGCTATTTCATATACAACTTTAATTCTTTGGGTTCATTATCTTTTTTTTTCTATATTGCCTTGATGTTTCTAACAAGTTAGTGAGGCCAGCTCCTCGGGCCATCCTTCAACAACGTTTAAGGTTGAAAATGGCAGGTTTTAAATAATAATACCAGATATGTCACCCTCCCAATTCTGACCACGTCTATTTTAATTTCTAGGATGGCATAGACCTCATCGATACAGTAATGAACTTGATGTCACTCCAACCACCTAACCGACCCAATCTAACTCATGTGTGTTAATTTGTCAGATACCCAGATATATGCAAGCTAAAAACATAATAGTAAGGAATGAGTATGGCGAGGATTTCAGTATTTAATATTGATATTTCTCTATTTAGTCCTGATTTCAGTATTTAGTATTGATATTTCTCTATTTAGTCCTGATTTCAGTATTTAGTATTGATATTTCTCTATTTAGTCCTGATTTCAGTATTTAGTTCTGAGTATTGATAGAGAATCCCGAGTCAGTCTCGGAAATGGCCAAAATAGTTTATGAAAACTACCATTTTTTTTTTTTATGTTTCTGAATTTTTGAGATGAGGATTGTTTATTCGTATTATTTGGATTCATTTGAATTTTTTTCTTCAGTGTCATTTTCACAATGTTTAAAATTCCATCCAAATTCCACAAAGTTCAACAGAAACATTCCCGAGTTCGCCAAGATACTCCTGAAGAAGGTTGGAGGTTACATCAGCCAAAACGCTGTGAAAATGACACTCAAGATGAGAACAGTAGTCCAATGAATTCAAATAATACACCTTTTTTTTCTTGCTGTTTTTTTTTTAGAAAGTTTTATATATATTTGCGTGTGTGTGTGTGTGCGTGTGTGTGTGTGTGTGAAGTCTTAATTTTTTACCCCAACTTTAACCCTTAGCATGCGTAGTATCGTCTGCTTCTTTTGCATTTTATTTATTTTTGATTTTTGATTTCTTTTACAGTTTTCGATTCGTAAACGGCTTGTCCATATCCGAAACTGACTCGGTAAGCACTGAAATTCCATGGATGCCCATCCCTTCCACGTACCACTAAAATAATAGAGGAGAAATCCTTCATGACTGACACATTTTTTGGATGCTAATGCACTAACTGATCCGTGCTGCGTTTTAAATCGTATTTCCAAGTTGAATTAAAGTTTTATGATATGTTTTTTTTTTATTCAATTGTAAGGTTAAAGTACAGAATAGGTACAAAACACCCTCCCCTCCCCATGTTAAGAATGGCTTTTTAAATAATAACGTTATTATTTCAGCACGGATCAATAAGTGCATGAGTACCATTTTTTGTTTTTGTTTCTGACCAGCAGGGACTGCCAAAAGTCACCACAGAATTACCCTACCCTTTTTTTATTTTTATTTTTTTTACATGAAGGTCACCATTTATCAAGGCGCAGAAGCCACTCGGGGATAAGGGTTATTTTGTGTACAACAATAAATGGGATAGTGTTGCAGTATTCATTAGTGTTGGAGAATTAATAAAGTGCCATTACTTAGGGGGCGGTTCATCACGAATTTGTTTATGTAGAACTTGAAGACATCCATGTTGAAGTCAGGAGGGAAACAGGCAAGCGGTAGAGAGTTCCACAGGTGGGCAGTTCTAAGAAAGAAGCTTTGTTCATGGAATCTACGTTTTGATTTAGGACCAGATAAAGAGTGGGGAACATTTTTTTACAGTGGTTTCAGCTAGACAGGTGTTTATCATGAAATATTGGCGAGGGGGGACCAGAGATTGGAGTTCAGACGAGCACCTGCCATGGTAATAACGATAAAACAAAGATAGGCTCGCAACGTCTCTTCTGTGGGAGAGAAGTTGCAGGGAAGAGAAAAGGGCATCCCCCACTAAGCCACAAAGTCTATTTTGTACTCTGTCAAGGCAGGATAGGCTATTTTTAGCAGCTCCTACCCAGATGTGGCAGCAATATTCCATCCTTGGACGTACTTGGCTTTTATATAGATAGAGAATTGCATCAGAAGTGAGATATCTTCTGGAGCAGTAGAAGGATCCCACCATCTTTCCAGCGACCTTGGCAATAGACTTGATGTATGTGTTCCATTTCAGATCAGGGGAAAAGGTCAAGCCCAGAAGCTTGTCAAAACATGGGGTCTACCCTAGACGAGAGCCATCCATTTCAATTAATGCTAGATGGGGATCATAGCGTTGATGATGTAAAGATAGGAACTTGGTTTTATATGCATTAAAGGTAACCAGCCACCTCTTTCCCCACTGTACCACGCACTTGAGATCAGAGGAGAGAGAATCAGAGAGAACTTTGTAATTGATGTGTTGCCGTAGATGGTTGTGTCATCAGCATAGATGTCAACAAATGATTTAAGTATGTGTTTTGGGAGATCATTGATGTAGATCAGGAAGAGAGTTGGGGCTAGGATGGACCCCTGAGAGACTCCAGCATTAATACTGTGAACCTCTGATTTTTGTCCATCAACCACTACTCTTATGAGCCTATCAGAGAGAACTGATTTAATGATTGAGAAAACATTTCCAGTTATACTGTAGCTGGAAATCTTGTGAAGTAGGCCTTATGCCATACCTTGTCGAAGGCCTTTGATATCTCAAGAGCAATTGCCCTAGAAAATAAGCTTTTGTTAAGAGATTCACTAATCCTATGAGATATAACCATTAGCACATCTGCGGTAGATCTTGCAGAACGAAAACCATATTGCGTGTCACTAAGAAGGTTATTTCTACTGAGGTGGTTGACTACTTCTCTATTTAATATGGATTCCAGCAACTTACTCATGACCCACAGGAGACTTATTGGTCTGTACTGAGAAGAAGATGACTTATCACCTGAATTCTTAAATACAGGGAATACTGATGAGGTTTTCCAGGGTGTTCGAAAGCACTTCTCCTTAAGGCAATGCTTAAACAGTTTTGTAAGTATGGGAGCAAGTTCTGGTTGAAGCTTTTTTAACACTATAATTGGGATGCCATCAGGGCCAGTTGCTTTACTGGAATCAAGGTTCTTGATTAGCTTGGCGACCTCACGCACAGATATTTGTATGTTACCTAGTGTGTTGTGAGTTATAGGAGGAAATATGGGGAGTTGATGGCCTTTTTTTTTTTTTTTTTTTTTTTTACAAAGGCATCACCACATTATCAAGGCCCAGAGGCCACTCAAGGATAAGGGTTAAAGAGTGTACAGTAGAAATTGGTCAATATAGTAATCATTAGTAATGAAAATTTGGTAAATTTAATAACTTATATGGAACGGCTCATCAAGAACTTATTTACTTTAGACTTGAACACAACCATATTGTAGTCAGCCGGAAAGCAGGAAAACGGAAGACAATTCCACAGGCGTGCAGTTCTAAGAAAGAAGCTTTGTTCATGGAATCTACGTTTAGGTTTAGGCACAGATAAAGAGTGGGGGAAATTATTGATAGTGTTTACAGCTAGACGAGTGTTTCTTGTGAAAGTTTGGCGAGGGGGGACCATAGAATGAAGCTCAGTTGAACACTTTCCATGAAAATAACGATACATCAGAGACAAACTCGCAACATCTCTTCTGTGAGATAGAGGTTGCAAGGAGGAGAAAAGGACATCTCCTACGAGGCTACGAAGTCTATTTTGAACTCTATCAAGGCAGGACAAGTCCTTTCTAGCAGCTCCTGCCCAGATGTGGCAACAGTATTCCATCCTTGGACGTACCTGGCTCTTATATAGGTAGAGAATAGCATCAGCAGTGAGATATCTACTGGATCGATAGAAAGATCCCACCATTTTTCCAGCGGCCTTGGCAACAGATTTGATATACGTGTTCCATTTAAGATCAGGAGTAATGGTCAAGCCCAGAAGCTTGTCAAAACTTGAGGCCTCCTGAAGACGAGAGCCATTCATTTCAATTGATGACAAATGTGGATTAGAATGTTGATGATGTAAAGAGAGAAGCTTGGTTTTAGATGCATTAAAAGTAACCAGCCACTCCTTTCCCCATTGTACTACGTGCTCAAGATCAGAGGAGAGAGAATTGGAGAGAACTTGGTCGTTTACTGTCTTAGATGTGGTACCATAAATGGTGGTGTCGTCAGCATAAATGTCTACAAATGATGTAAGGATATGATTTGGAAGATCATTAATGTAGATCAGGAAAAGAGTTGGGCCCAGGATGGATCCCTGAGGGACACCGGCATTAATACTGTGAGCTTCTGATTTTTGCCCCTCAACTACTACTCTTATGAACCTATCAGAAAGAAATGATTTAATAATTGAGAAGACTTTTCCAGCTATACCATAGCTAGCGATCTTATGAAGTAAACCTTTATGCCATACCCTATCAAAGGCTTTAGATATGTCAAGAGCAATTGCCCTAGAAAGATTGCCACCATCGAGAGATTTGCTAATCCTATGCGATATAACTGTAAGGACATCTGCTGTAGATCTAGCAGAACGGAAACCATATTGAGTGTCACTAAGAAGGTTATTTTTGTTGAGATGTTTGATTACTTCTGTATTTAACACAGATTCTAGCAACTTACTCATGACGCAGAGGAGACTTATTGGCCTGTACTGAGAGGGGGATGAGCGATCACCTGAATTCTTAAATACAGGGCATACTGATGAGATTTTCCAGGGAGATGGGAAACTATTCTCCTTAAGACAACGTTTAAACAGTTTTGTAAGTATGGGCGCTAATTCAAGTTGAAGTTTTTTGAGTACTATAATTGGAATATCATCAGGGCCAGTTGCTTTACTCGAATCAAGGTTTTTGATTAGCTTCGCAACATCACGTACAGATATACGTATATCACATAGCGTGTTTTCTGATACAGGAGGAAATATTGGAGGTTGGCGGTCTTGGTCGCAAAGGGTAGAATTAGCTGCAAAGTTCTTGACAAAGAGTTTGGCTTTGTCTGATGCTGACGAGATTACCTCAGGTCCATTGATAATAGTTGGGATGGAGCACACGCTTCTATTCAGGATTCTGTTTGCTATTTGCCAAAACTGGTGGGAACCAAGCCGCTGCTCAGCTACTTTGGACTTAACAGATTGAGCATACAACACTCTTGCGTTCCTTATTACTTTCTTACAATGGTTGCTGGCAGTCCTGAAAATGGCTTTAGTTTCCATACATCTATTACGTTTGAAGCAGTGGAAAAAGTGATTTCTGTGCGCAATGGCAGCAGCACATTCTGGAGAGAACCATGGCTGGCTGTTAGGTTTTTGCTGAAACTTTTTAGAGGGTATGAAATGGTCAATACCTACAATTAACCATTCAGTTAGGTCTAATACTATAGAGGACACATCCTTTTTAAACATGGAATGCAGAGGTAGATCAGATATAAATGTACGGAAGCTATCCCAGTCAGCCTTAGTGTATCGATATACTGTACGATGAAGAGGTGCGTCTGGGGACTTATTACATTTCATTTTTATCTTAATTGATACAACAGAGTGGTCGGAAGATCCAAGAGGCGACAGAACAGAAACTGAACATAGTTCAGGGCAAGTTGTGAGAAAAAGGTCTAGTAGGCTCGCATACTGGCCGTCATTATCGGGCACACGGGTAGGTTCCTGAACAATCTGAGTGAGGTCATAGGCAATGGAGAAATCATGACAGAACCTCCCCTCATCATCGGTCTTGTTTGAGTGGGTCAACCATTCGACGTTGTGAACATTGAAGTCTCCACATACGTGAATGTTAGCTGAAGGATAAGTAGAAAGGACTTGGTCAATTTTCTCAGATATGCTTTGAAAGATAGTAACTCCGCTGTTGTGTGGGCGATAGAGAGTAAATATAAATGCAGTAGTGTGAGCTAAAGCAACCCGGAAGCACATATAGGGTAAGTTAGGATCTTCCCTGGAGATGTCCCTCCCACATGGAAAGCTATCTTTAATATAGGCACATATTCCATGCCCATGGCGATCTTGGGGGTCAGATTTAGAAGTTAAGTTAGAGTATCCTGAAATTGCAAACTCATCTAGGGAAATACCCTGTCCAATGCCAGTTTCACTTAAAAATAAAAGGTCTGGTTTAGTCTCCTGTAATTGGGTTTCAACCTCTGGAAGGTTAGAACGAAGACCCCTGATGTTGGAGAAGGAGACATGGTAGTAGGGGTCTACGTTGGAAGTTGGAGAACCGGGTTTAATCGTGTATTTTTTCTTGAAACTTGTCATGATGAAATTTTGGAATTTGTGGAATAGGTCGACAGATTTACTTAGAGCAGGACAGAGAGGGGAAATTAAGAGAGAAAAAGAAACGAAGAATTTTTTTTTTTTTTATTTGTAGCTAATGATAAGGTAAAGCCGTAACAATTACCCACTAGTATGGCATCGAGAGGCCCCACCAGAAGCTACTGCATGGTCCAGAATCCATTCACCAAATGGCAATACAGCAGCCCCAGTACTTTGCACCTGCTGATAGGACAGCCTCCTTAGTGGTTAATCCAAGGTTCGGGTCCCTGACTATCAGGCGGATAACGTCAGCCCAGACAAAACGTTTACCTCCAGCACCCTTACTAGTGACATGGCTACAAGGATAGACATAGAAACAGAAAATTTCCGCCATCTCAGCCAACTGTTCGCAAAAATACTGCCAACCTAGAAAACAGCTTTTTCTTCTCCCTTTGTCCGAAAAATCACTCATTTAAACAAAATGAGGACTGAGGGACAAATAAGAAGAAGCGAGAGTAACAGGAGCTGCCGATAACGCATCCACAATGCGTTTTCTACTCTCCATTAAAAAAAAAAAAAAAAAAAAAAAAAAAACTATTAAGTATTGTACTTAATAAAAGTCCAACGGACGTGTTTAAGGGAAAGTATGGTGATAGATTCCCCTCACACGAACTAAAAATGAGTATAATTCGTAATTTTTGCTATCAACTCGGTAGATAAATAAACATATGTACGAGGAAAAAAAAAAAAAAAAAAAAAAAAAGCTAGCATTTAATAAAACAGAAATACACAAATTAAATACTGAAATAAAATGGAGTTGTTAATATTTTAAATCTAAAATAAAAAGCATGATTGAAATCACTTATCTCAACAAAAACAATTCCGTCTCCAAATTGCAAACTGTATTGAAAGAAATTCAGTTAGTAGCGTTCAAAACATTTTTTTTGAAATCAGCCGTTAAAAGAAAATCGTGATTTTATTCTGAACTTAAGCTAGTAACGTTTTAAGAAGCTTACGATATAAAAGAAAAGGCTGATGGGGGGGGGGGTTCTTCCGAAAGTAAGTTGGTGCCGTTATAAGTAATTTCGAGATAAGATGGAAGCCGGTATTGGACTAGAAAAAAGCTAGCATTTAATAAAACAGAAATACACAAATTTAAATACTGAAATAAAATGGAGTTGTTAATATTTTAAATCTAAAATAAAAAGCATGATTGAAATCACTTATCTCAACAAAAACAATTCCGTCTCCAAATTGCAAACTGTATTGAAAGAAATTCAGTTAGTAGCGTTCAAAACATTTTTTTTGAAATCAGCCGTTAAAAGACAATCGTGATTTTATTCTGAACTTAAGCTAGTAACGTTTTAAGAAGCTTACGATATAAAAGAAAAGGCTGATGGGGGAGGGGGTTCTTCCGAAAGTAAGTTGGTGCCGTTATAAGTAATTTCGAGATAAGATGGAAGCCGGTATTGGACTAGAAAAAAGCTAGCATTTAATAAAACAGAAATACACAAATTAAATACTGAAATAAAATGGAGTTGTTAATATTTTAAATCTAAAATAAAAAGCATGATTGAAATCACTTATCTCAACAAAAACAATTCCGTCTCCAAATTGCAAACTGTATTCGCCTTCGTCGCATAGGGTAGAATTAGCTGCAAAGTTCTTGGCAAATAGTTTGGCCTTGTCTGATGCTGACGAGATGACCTCTGGTCCATTGATAATGGTTGGGATAGAACGCACACTTCTGTTCAGGATCCTATTTGTTATTTGCCAAAACTGGTGGGAACCAAGCCGCTGATCAGCTACTTTGGATTTAACAGACTGAGCATATAGCTCTCTTGCAATTTTTATTACTTTTTTACAATGGTTGCTGGCGTTCCTGAAAGCAGCTTTAGTCTCGGTGCATCTATTACGTTGGTAGCTATGGAAAAAGTGATTTCTGTGCGCGATAGCAGCAGCACATTCTGAGGAGAACCATGGCTGGCTGTTAGGTTTTTGCTGGAATTTTTTAGATGGTATGAATCGGTCTATGCCTACAATTAACCATTCGGTTAGGTCTGATACTATAGAGGACACATCCTTTTTAAACATGGAATGCAGAGGATCAGATATGAATTTACGGAAGCTATCCCAGTCAGCCATGGAGTATCGGTATACAGTATGGTGGAGGGGGTACATCTGGGGACTTATTATATTTCATTTTTATCTTAACTGATACAACAGAGTGGTCGAAGGACCCTAGAGGAGATAGAACGGAACATGAACATAGCTCAGGGGAAGTTGAGAGAAAAAGGTCTAGAAGGCTTGCATATTGACCCGTAGTATCGGGCACAACGGTGGGCTCACGAACAATCTGAGTGATGGCAAAATCATGACAGAACCTCCCCTCATTATCTGTCTTATTTGAGTGGGTCAGTCATTCCACATTATGGACATTAAAGTCACCACAGATGTGAATGTTAGCCGAGGGATGTGCAGACAGGATGTGGTCTATTTTCTCAGATATACTCTTAAAGATAGTAACTCCGCTGTTGTGGGGGCGATAGAGGGAAAATATAAATGCAGTGATGTAAGCAAGTGCAACCCAGAAGCACATATAAGGTAAATTAGGGTCTTCTCTGGAAATATCCCTGCCACACGGGAAGCCATCTTTAATGTAGGCACATATTCCATGCCCATGGCAATCTTGGGGGTCAGATTTAGATGTTAAGTTGGAGTATCCGTTAATTATGAACTCATCTAGGGAAGTGGTCAGCCCTATTCCAGTTTCGCTTAGAAAGAATATATCCGGTTTCGTCTCCTGTAATTGGGTTTCAACTTCTGAAAGGTTGGAACGTAGACCCCTGATGTTGGAGAAGGAGACATGGTAGTAGGGGTTTACGTTGCAGGATGGAGTTCTAGGTTTATTTGATTTTTTTGTTCTGGAGATATTTCATGTTGAGGTTTGGGGATTTGTGGAACAGGTCGGCATACTTGGTTAGAGAAGGATAGAGAGGGAAAGTAAGAGAGAAAAAGACAGGAATTTTTTTTTTTGTAGCACATGATAAAGTAAAGCCGTAACAATTACCCACTAGTATGGCATCGAGAGGCCCCATACTGCATGGTTCAGAATCCATTCACCAAATGGCAATACAGCAACCCCAGTACTTTGCACCTGCTGATAAGACAGCCTCCTTAGTGGTTAATCCAAGTTTCGGGTCCCTGACTATCAGGCGGATAACGTCAGCCCAGACGAAACGTTTACCTCCAGCACCCTATATGTAACATGATGTAACTTTATTACAAATTAATATTATCAGTATAACTTTTGTACCATTTAAAAGAAGAAGGGCAAAATAAACCAGTAATAATTAAAAAAAAATTTTTCATCGAACGAAAATAATGAAATTGCGAGACGAAAATTGTTTTTACATAATTGGCACTTTATAATAACGTTCCCATGTAGTAAGCATTCCGAACGTGAAAACATACCCGTGTTTGATAAATCTAGCAAAAATCAACTAATGGTCATATTTTCGTGAAATTTTCGATACTTATCCATTTTAGAATGCAATTACATATAAAATGCAGTTTTCGTAAAATATACGAGGGGAAATATTTTTAGTGCGTGTTACCCCCCCCTATTTATTTTTTCGAAATTCGAACAAAATATATTTAAATCTATCGAAATTTCTATTTATTATAAAACATAAGAGTTCAAATAAATAAAAAATATTTATTTTTTTTAAATTTAAATACACATATTGAACAAAAATTTACCTTGAAGTTACAATTAAAAAATTGATATAAACTTAATATTATTATGTTTTTTTAAATAGCGTTTTTTCAAATTAATATAGACTATAATCAGTTGAATTGCCAAGAAAAAGAAACTTCGTAAACATTAATTAATTTTTAAAAGATTTAAACGATTAAAATTCCATTATTTCAAAATGTTCCGTAACCACATAGATTTTTAATTAATTGTGTTTAATTTTATTTTTTTTAATATTAAGTTTTAATATAAATATACACGACTCTTATCAGCTATTTTATCGCCAGATTAAAACCAATTTGAAAATATTATTGCACAAATATTAAGCATTTTGTAGGCCTCCCTCATATTTTGTATGTCTCTTTTTACCGAACAAAATATGGAACCCCGTAGATAACCAAATGTACATTCAGTAAAACCGTATTTCATATTTAATATACAAATGTGTATAATATTATTAATCATTAAGCTGTGTAAATCTTAAAACCTAACAAAATTATATCAAAGATTAATTATTAATTGCAGTTTGAAGAGGATAAACAAAGGTTTTAAAAAATAATTAAGTCGCTTCTGCTTTTCCATAGTTCGTATAGTTAATACAAATCTGACGTCACGGAAACATGCGGTCTATTCTTCACAATCGTTTGGCAGTCCCTACTGATCAGAGTGCCACATTTTGGGGAGCTGGTTTCCCCCACATTAAAAACCGATCTCATGTCTAACTCTGCCCTCGTAGAGAGGCAAGTAAACAAACAAACAAACAAACAAACAAACAAACAAAGATTAAGATATTTAAATCTGTATGATATCCCCCTCCCCCATGCGTGCGTAATTGTCGCTATAAATACAACTGGACAGTAGACGCACGTCGTTTGTGCGGGCGTATTTATTGAGGGGGATAATTCTGGCTTTACACCGTAAAAATGGCGGCTTGAAAATTGATGCAAAATTAATTATGGGAGCTGGAAACACGAAAGCGAACGATTCGCTCTGTGCGAAATATTTCGACCAGGATGAGATCGAAAAAATCGAAGAACTCTTTTTTAAAATCACCAAAGGCAATGAGACATTTACGAAAGAGCAATACAAGGTAAGTAAATAAATATATATCTATATACATTTTATTTTTCGTTTTGCATTTCTAAGCCTGGGAAGATTTTAAGTTAAAAAAAAAAAATTATTGCATTTAAAGAAAAATAAAATATTCGTGGTTTGATAACATATTTTTTTTTTCTCCTTCGATTATGTTACCTATTTAACATTTTTGTTTGACAATTCGTACTGCCTCGATTCCTCTCGTAAAAACAAAACAAAAAAACTGAAAACAGTTTGACAGGTGCTCGTTCGTAAATGTGTTTGTTTTTTGAGTGCTTATTCTAGATTGGCCCCTATGGCAGTGTCTTGTGCCGGTTAATCTTTTAAAACCCCGCATTTGAGGTGAAAACTTTACGTATCCTGCCGAAATTGGTATAAATTATGAAAAATGATCCCGTAGAAAATTACAAGCAAAAATTGAATTTATCGGAGTTTTAGGTGGAAAAGTTGTGCGACGAATTCAGAATGACAAATTGATTTAACTCCCTTGACTTAAATTAACTGTCCGGCATTTGTTTTAACAGAACGTGATTGTGAATTTAAATTAATTTTTTAAATACATCTATAACTGAATTTTTTGGAATCGACACTAATTTCGACATGCCGCGTAAGTAATGTTTTCACCTGAAATACGTTTGAATAATCACTAATCTACGCAAGCAGCACTCTTACTGTCTATTAACTCGGGAGGGGGGGGGGTCTGATCACGCCCCCCCCCACCACCACCACCTGTGTGCGTGTAAATTTTTTTTTTTTTTTTCCAGTCACGAGGGCATTTTAACTAAATCTTATGAATTGTTGCCTTTGACGCAGACACTTACGTCCCACAGATCTGAATTGACCATCCGCTTAAAAGATTAAAGCTGTTTCTGGTTGTTAACGAACCATTCATTCGTCGAAAACAATAACAAAACCTACACATAAGTTTACAAAAATACAATGCAACAATATGAATTATACTGAACATATGACAGTAGATTCGATAACTTTAAACTGAGTTCTTGTACAAATAAGCGCCCATGTCTGCCAACGACATGAGAACTGGATTCTTAAGATCTCCATCGTTCCGTTCGGTAATTCTAGAAACAGCTAGACTCGTGGAAAAAATTTCAAAAACTGCCTGGCAAATATACCCAGTGAACTAAGGGCAGTTCAAACAATTACACTCGAAGGGACGGTGAGAATCTTAAAAGATCTCTCGGTTGGAATATATAAGATGGCGAGTGAATGTCTGGCATCTGGTAGGATGCTCCCATCCCCAGCTTGATCAAGAAAATTAAAGAGAAACCAATATTAGTCTTGCAGAATTTGGTAACGAGTTTCAACGAATAGCAAAATGCGAGCACAAAAATGAAACTAGCGTTCCTAAAATGTATGGTCGCTTTTTTTTTTTTTTTTTTTACTCTGGTAGATTAGCGTCCAATCGATAATCCGCAAAAAGAAAAGAAAATGGAGTAGAAATCCGTTTCCCGAATTGTGAATTTTTTCATGTTGAACGTTATAAATGCTCAATTTAAGCTAAACGTGTGGGTTTATAAATAAAACAAAATGATCCCTTTTCCAGACTTAGGGCAGTTAATCAAATATTTTCACCTAGCCTTAAGTTTGAATGGCAAGGTAGTAAAAACCAATGGCCTAGAAATAAAAATAGCCCATTCCCCAACAAACTCGCAGTTTTTACCTCCTATGGTAAAAGACACTTAAAACGATAAGATGGCTCGGAAATACTAAAATTTCATTTTATTTTTGGTAAATTTTTACTTTCCACCGTAAACACTCCCCTTTTAAAATTATTTTTTTCGAGTATGCTGAAAACGAATATTAAATTTTGTGCAAAGTAGTTTTCCGGATATTAAGACTTATGCAATGTAATGTAATCCCTGGTTTTTGCTGGTGACCATGTTTGTACACGCAAGCGCGCATATATTTTTGACACGCATGCGTGTGAAAAGGAAACCGCGTAAAACAAATCAACTAGATAGCAACCAATTTTGAAAACTGAAGTTTTTTTTTTGTTTTTGTTTTTGTTTTTGTTTTTGTTTTTTTATAAAGGAGGAATTTTTGACACCCCTAACACAAAACTGCGAATACAATATAAAAATCTCGTAATTTCTCTGTTAAAAGTGGGTTATTTATTTTCTTTATGGATTATACTTCCAAAATAAACTATTACAGTTGTTTTAAAAGTAATAAAAAATTTTTTTTTTTTTTTTAAAACAGTAATGAATTTTCCGAACTCAATATTTTTCAATTTTTAAACTCAATATTTTTAAATTTTTAAATTTTAAAAATCTATCAAAATTTTTCTATTGATTCTATTTTTACGATATTTTCAGGGTCAATGTGAAATTTTATGTTCTTTCCAATAAACGAATATAATATTTTAGACAAACGTTTTTTTTTTAATTCACGCCCCACCAAGTGTCACCCATTTTCAACTTTCTCTTAAAAAGTAAATAATTAATTTATGGTTAATAGTTTTATATATCACAAATTGAAGAGAAAAGGTCAATAAATAATATATTCAAATTTAAAACAAAAAAAAATCGCTTTTTTAGAAATTTACCTGTAAAGTCCGAAGTTTAAAACCTTATTTTATAAGAACACATTGTTTCTTTTTGTCTTTTTTTTTAATGAAACCTTGGTCCTTGCTCCTTTAATTGAAAAAAAAAATTAGGGCTTGAATTACATTTTTCGAGGAGTTATAAGCTTAGAAAGATAGGGGGTCGAATAATTTACGCCTCTCATTTTGAAATGTCTATTAAAAAGTAAATAATTAATTTATGGTTAATAGTTTTATATATCACAAATTGAAGAGAAAAGGTCAATAAATAATATATTCAAATTTAAAACAAAAAAAAAATCGCTTTTTTAGAAATTTACCTGTAAAGTCCGAAGTTTAAAACCTTTTTAAAAAAAAAAAAACACTTTGTTTTTTTTGTTTTTTTTAAATAAAACCTTGGTCCTTACTCCTTTAATTGAAAAAAAAATTAGGGCTTGAATTACATTTTTCGAGGAGTTATAAGCTTGGAAAGATGGGGTGGAATTATTCACTATTTTCACGAAATTTCTGACACTGCTAAGGATTCACGGAAGGAGTAATGACGACCGAAAACTTCAATTTTCTACCTTATCGTTTTTCGTAATATTTTTGATATGTTCATTAGTGCGACAAGACAATTATGAATTTTACTTGAAATTCAATATTTCAAATTTCACTCGAATAACGAAGAAGCACTTAAAATTTTTAATCAATCGCCTTGAAATGACGCATGAAATAAGTGGTCACGCAATCTTATTGCTATAATGAACTAGATTTAAAATCCCATTAACAGCTGTGACATGTTATACTTCCTAATTTGATTTAGCTAAAACGTTTTGGCTTATTCGAACACCAGGAAATTAATCGGATTATGTTCCTCATTTTGTACAAAGTATGTTTTATTCACACGCACACATTCGTCTGTTTGGTTGAATTTTAGGCACCTCCAAAAGTCACCACAGAATTGCCCTCCTCCCCATATGTACAATGGTATAACTTTATTATAAATTTTATCTATAACTTTTGTACCATTTAAAAGGGCAAAATAAACCAGTGATTTTAAATTTTTTATGTGTAATTAGAAGAACGATAACGTGCGAAGTTTAATCTTTAAATAAACATTTATTTTAAATTTTCGGCTTATAAAAAGCCTTCATCAGGATTATTTTTAAAAACAATACAATATATTTTATGTGCCAGTGGTCCATGGTGTCGTTCTAGCACGTTGTTTGTATATTGTAAATCTGGACGGTGTTCCTGCGCTAATCTGAAGAATTAGGTGGATCAGAATTTTTGTAGGAATTTTTGACACCCCCTAACACGAAACTGCGAATAAAATATAAACTCGTAATTTCTTTTTAAAGTGGGTTGTTTATTTTCTTTATGGATTATACTTCCAAAATAAACTATTAAAGTTGTATAAAAAGTAATAACAATATTTTATTTAAAAAAAACTAATGAAATTAATTGCATTTTACGAGTTCAGTATTTTTCAATTTTTAAACTTTAAAAATCTATCAACTTTTCTATTCTATTTTTACGATATTTTCAGGGTCAATGTGAAATTTTATGCTCTTCCAATAAACCGAATATAATTTAGACAAACGTTTTTTTTTTTTTTTTTCTTTAATTCACGCGCCCCCCCCCCCATTTTCAAATTTCTATTAAAAAGTAAATTTATTCACCGAAGTTTTATATATCACAAATTGAAGATAAAAGCTCAAACAATATATTCAAATTTAAAACAAAAGTAGTTTTTTAGAAATTTACCTGTAAAGTCCGAAGTTTAAAACCTTTTTTTTTTCTTTAAACCACGTTGTTTTTTCTCAATTTTTTTTTTTTTTATAAATGAAGCCTTGGTCTTTCTCCTTTTAATTGAAAAAAATTAGGGTTTGGATTACATTTTTCGAGTAGTTATAAGCTTGGAAAGACAGGGGGTCGAATTAATTCACGCCTCCCATTTTGAAATGTTTATTAAAAAGTAAATTTACTCACCAAAGTTTTATATAACAAATTGAAGATAAAAGATCAATAAATAATATATTCAAATCTAAAATAAAGTGTTTTTTTAGAAATTTACCTGTAAAGTCCGAAGTTTAAAACCTTTTAAAAGAAAAACTTTTTTTTTTTTTTTAATGAAACCTTGGTCTTTGCTCCTTTAATTGAAGGAAAAAAAAATTAGGGCTTGAATTACATTTTTCGAGTAGTTATAAGCTTGGAAAGACAGGGGTGGAATTATTCAATATTTGTCACAAAATTTGATACACCTAGTGAAGTATTAGTTTTAGTAAGATCTACTTTTAAGAAGCACGTGCCAGAACGACACCATGGCACACAGAAAAACACCCTAATATATTGTATTTTTTTTTTTTTAATCCTTATAAAGGCTTTTTTTTTTTTATAAGCCGAAAAATATCTTTATTTAAAGATACAACTTCACACGTTAATCTCATATTTAAAACTTTGTGTGCCTAAAAGTGGATCTTACTAAAATTAAATCTTTTGTTCATTGTACGAAAATAATGAAATTGAGACTAAAATTGTGTTTACATAATTGGCGCTTTAAAATAACGTTCCCATGTAGTAAGCATTTCGAACATGAAAACATACTTGTTTTAATAAATCTAGCAAAAATCAACTAATGGTCAGATTTTCGTGAAATTTTGGATACTTATCCATTTTAGAATGAAACTACATATAAAATGCAGTTTCTATAAAATATATATTTTTTTTTCAGTGCGCGCGCCTCCCCTTATTTTTTTCGAAATTTTAAAAATATATTTAAATCTATCAATTTCTATTATGAAACGTAAGAGCTCAAATAAGTAAAATATTTTAATTTAAATACACGTATTGAACAAAAACTGAAGTTGCAATTTAAAAAAATGATATAAATTTAATGTCTATATTTTTAAATAGCATATTTTCTAATATATACTATAATCAGTTAAATTGCCAAGAAAAAACTTCCTAAAAATTTCTTTTTAAAAGGTTAAAACGATTAAAATTCCATTTCAAAATGTTCCGTTACAACATAGATTTTTATTGTATTTTTTTTTTTTTTAAATATTAAGTTTCAATATAAACGTGGCTCTTGTCAGCTATTTTATCGCCAGATTAAAACCGATTTGAAAATATTATTGCACAACTATTAAGCATTTTGTTTCTCTGTATCAAACAAAAGTATGGAAGCCGGTAGTTAACCAAATGAACATTCAGTAAAACCGTATTTCATATTTAATATACAAATGTTTATATTATTAATCATTAAACTGTAAATCTTAAAACCTAATAAAATTATAACAGTAATTATTAATTGCAGTTTGAAGATAAACAAAGGTTTTAAAAAATCATTAAGTCACTTCTGCTTTTCCATAGTCATATAGTTAACACAAGTTTGACGTCACGGAATCGTGCTTTTTTTTTTTTTTTTTTTTTTTTTTTTTTCACATTTGGTTGGCAGTGCCTACTGAACTTGAGCATTTAAAATATTCAACATAAAAAAAAAAATCCTAGTTTAGTCACATAAACTACTTAAAGTGGAATGGGTTAGGAATTTTAATAACTTGCATAAAGTTAAGTAAAAAAATAAAATTTAAAAAATCATTGAGTTTCACATAACACACATAAAGCGTCGAAATAGAAATAGTAAAACGGTTGTCATCTTTATAGTCCTGAAAAAATGCCAAGGAAAGAAAACTAAAGCTTGTCAATTTGTAGTTGCAAGACGTGGAACTTTTTTCTCAATATCTGTAATAACTGAACGTTTGCTTTCAGTTTCTGCGTTAAGGGATAACTTGTTATTAAACTGAATTAAAAACTAGTTTGGTGATTTATTAAACTCTCTGCCACTAGAGATTAATGCCATAGAGCAGCAACAGCAGTGAAACCAAGTACAGATTCTTGGTGCCCATACTGTTCCGAATCCGATGCCTCCTGTCCAAGATTGCGCAGCTGCCTCCAAAAACATGGATGAGTTTCCAAAACAAAACTCTTTGAACACAACAGACTAAACATTTTAAGATTACGACATTAAGAACGTTTTTGAGTTTAGTATTCCATAGTAAGGGGGGGGGAGCTGTTTAAAATAAAATGGTCTTGATAAAAAAAAATGGCAGCATTCTATAAGACTCGATTTTGTACAAATCATGCTTCTTGTATCATTTATATTTCAAATGTGTTTTTCTTCAGATTATGCACTTACTAGATTTTAAGTCAGAATAGTTAATAGAAACAAGAACATAGAACCATTTTAGTGTGTGTGTGGTCCCCCCCCCCCGACCCATTGCCCAGTGGAAGTATGCCTCCCCCTCGTAAGCTTAAGTATAGTTGTTAATGTCTAACACCCAACCTCCTCATGTTAAGAATGGATGTCGGAATATACCCCATTTTTGTGAGGGGGCGGGTTGTCAAAGTATCTGCCCCAAATTTAATCTTGATAATCATTGTCATGCTCCCCACACGCAAATACTAAGAACCAACCTTGTAATTTTGGGTGTGCTGTGTCGCTCGGAAAAAATGTAAATGTTGGGTACTTATGTAATTTTTCTTACTGTGCTGAAATAATCTTATTTTACAAGCCATTCTGAACATGTTAGCGGAGAGTGTTTGTAAGATATCCGTGTTGACCTTAAGATTCCTTTTTAGTTATAGGGTGTGCGTCTATCAAGAAATTATATAAAAGAAAATGAATGTCAGTGACTACATTGCCCGAAAACTTCTATTAAATATGCGTCTCTTTATAACGCAAATTAGGTAACAAGTACGTATGCAAGCCAAAATTTCTTTTACTTTAATAAGAACGCATCTGTAGTTTCTATAAAATAATTTTGCGCTTAATCACCTTGATTTAACAGGATTTTTTATTCTAATAGTTAAAATGAAAGTTATATTGATTAATATTCTAAAAACTACCGATTCACATACAATGATAATGCATTTTATGTAAACGCAAATAATTCAAAAATGTAGGTAATCTATTTTCTTTTTTTTTTTTTAAATCAAAAAACTACTTATTTGCTGACAATGTAAACGTGATCTTGGTTCCTGTGACTCTTGCCTCCCAATTTTTCGTCTGGTAAAATTTTAGTCACGTTATTACAGTTGCAGCAATAAAAGAAACCATCTAATCAAGTGTCGTTAAAATCTTAATACAATATTAAATCACTTTTTTGTACTTATGCACTTATGTTACCGGGCTGGCGGGTATTATGTAACTATTCTGTACTTTCTAACAATTTTATAAACAAAAGATTGTAAAACTTAATATAATCATTTTATATTTTTGATTGACTTTGCATGCGTGCATGTATGTTACTGAACTGCTGGGTGTATTGTAACTACTCTGTACTTTCATCTAACAATTTAATAAAGAAAAAATGAAACAGGAATATTATTTTCAAAAATAGCATGGTATTTAAATTTAAAGTGTTGTGTAATGATTTCTTTAAAAAAATAAGTACTAAAAATTAATGAACTTTTAGTTATGCTAACATGAAATTTTTTAAAATTTCAATCATTGTGAATTTATTCAAACGGTCCTTAGAAAATGAAATATACAAAAGAAAGTGGTGCTTATGCAGTTGGGTTACCATGCTAATTTTGAAAGTAATATTCTCAAGTTTTACAATCTTTGTCTTCCAATTAAATTGGTAGGTGTCTAAAGTAAATAGTGTTTAAATGTAAACAAAAACAGACGTCTCTGTGCGTACTGCGCTATTTTTGTAAATAGTATTAGCAAGTTTTACAATATTTTAATTTTTTATTATTGGTAGGTGTCTAAAGTGTGTTCGAATGAAAACAGATAAATAAAATGTAAGAATATTGTGTACATATAGAAATGGCATCTTGATTTAGTTTTGAACTGTTCGTTGAATGGCTGAATAACCGAATAAGGGAATTATAGAATATATAATTCTTAGCCAATCATAGGGGCTGGATTTATGGAAGGGAGAAATCCTTGTAGTTCGAAGGTGGTAAGAATATGCCTTTGTGTAGAAAATCAGTAGTCGGTTAAGGACGAAGAACCAAGAAGGTAAAAGAATAGAATGTGGTTGTAAAAGGACTTGGATGAGTGTGGGTGAAAATCTAGCTACTTCCTCTATAGATTACGACTATAATGAATATAGCGCTCATTGGAATGAATGTAATGTTTTAATATTACATATTAGTGTGTAATTGCGTTCTAGTTAAATAAGGTAATGGCTAATGGTGTAAAGATAAGGTTTTTTTTTTTTTTTTTTTTTTTTTTTTTTTTGTATGCCATCTATTGTCAACCTATGTTGGTTTAGTCCAGAGGGGAAAAATGCGCCTCCTTTATTTACAGAGGAGTTTGTCTTACCAGTGAGTACTAAGACAAATTCTAATATCTGTAACGAAAACTGTCAAAGTTTTTATAACAAAAGGAGTTATTCAATGACCTACATAGTTTAGTATAACTTAAAAAAAAACTATTGGGCAGTATCAGAATGAGGAAATGTAGTTCTTTAGGATGCTGAAAAGTCTGTCAGCTGAAGATAGTTGATGCTTGAATGTATAGTGGACAGGAAAGAGAAAGGACTTTTCTCATTCACTTTCATGATCTGAGAAGTGATTCCTAAAGGTATGGTTCTACTACATCCTCTCCTGACACAAAACTGGTCAGATGTGCTCATGTTTTACATGCCCCACCCTAACAAACCAGTGTGACCTGCCGAGTATTCGGAACTCTCCATGCCTGCTTATGAGGATAACAAATTTGCCATTGAGCCTTGTTGGGATTCTGGCCATGTAGTATTAGTTAAACCTTGGCCACCACCCATAATCACAAGGAATGTAGGAGGAAAAGTGTCTTGTCAACAACACCAGTGAACCACAACAATCACATTTGCCAGGCTATATCCGCGTTCATTCCAACATCTGGCATGCTGAGTACCCAACTTCAAGCAAACACCATGACAACATTGCTTTCTGTGTGGTCATCAACCCAGATGACATGTTATCGGCAGAGAAGCTGAAATTTCAACAGCTTAATTTGGAGTTTTATGAAGTTTTTGGAGAGGATCTGCCTGGGTATGGCTCGTTTTGTCACTTCAAGGCTTCCATTAAGATGGGTCCTACTTAGCTGCCAAGCTTCGAGGTTGACTTCCCCCATTACAATGAAAATGGACTCTGAGAACTGTAACTTGAGTTCGATGAGTTAGAACATCTTGGTGTATTTTCCCATCCAGAAAATATTGGAGTAGCAGTGGAGTATGTGAGCTCATCCTTCCTTGTCAAAAAGCCTAATGGAGGGCGTTGCCTGATTACTGCATTTTCTAGCATCGGTCGATATGCGAAGCTTCGGTCATCTGCCATGCTGAACATTGACTCAACTTTAAGAAAGATAGGTCAGTGGTGATAAATTATCAAAACCGACCTCACTAACGCCTATCAACTCTTGGCAAAGGAATCCATGAAATATTGTGGTGTTGTGACCCCTTTCAAAGGCATGCGTGTCTATGCATGATGCACGATGGGTATGCCAGGATCAGAAACCGCTCTAGAACTGTGTAGAATACTAGTCGACTTGCTGGTGAAGGGATGTGTGGCAAAACTTGATCTTTACTGTGGAGAGAACAACATTGAAGACCCATTATCAGTTTCCTCACAACTCTATATCTGGCTAATTTAAGACTATTCGCCAACAAAACCATACTGTGCTAAGCAAACCATCTTTGGATAGATATGGTCAGAGGGATCCTTGTCAGCTGGGCCCCACCATATTTCTACACTCAGCTCCTGTCAACTTCTCTGGGTCTCTGATCATTCATAGGAGCCTACAAGGTCCTAAACTGTCATTCCTAACTGTTCCCACTTTCTTAGCCCTTTATATAAAGCCGCTGCAGGAAAAGTCACAGAATGCTGTAAACTGGCCTGAAATTGAGGCATTCTTCGCTGCTCAGAAGCACCTGACTTTCGTAAAAACCATTCATGTACCCTGTCCTGCTGACCAGTTGTGCATCATGACTGACGGTTCTGTCAGACAACAGTATTGGTGCCCTGATGTACGCAGACAGGAGGGAAACTATTGCTCTATGGTAATTTTTCTGTGAGAATACATGCCCATTAACCCACCTGGTTACCATGTGAAGTAGAGGCATTGGCTATTGCTGCAGCGATCGAACATTTTGGCCCATATCTGATTCAGTCAAGACCTCCTCCCGCTATCCTCATCTATAGCAAACCCTGTGTTCAGGCCTATGAAAAGCTCTGCCGAGGCCAGTTCTCAACCAACCCCAAATTAACGTAGTTCCTGTCAACTGTTAGGTCTCCTTATGGGTGCAGGAGGAGGTTGCCGTGTTTAGGACTTCCCTTGTGGAGATAATTAAGGGATTGTCAAACCTCCTGTATACCAGCCATCCTGCATGGAAAGAAATTCAAGATGACGGCTCAGACCTTAGATGAACACAGGCACACCTGATGCAGGGAACTCGCCTATCAAAGCTTTAGACGGCCACATTAGCCCAAGATGGCCTTGTAGTTTGTCGAAAGAATCCTCTTCTCCCACAACAGGATGCAATTATTATCCTCTGACATGCCTTACTGATGGCACTGCATATTAAGCTGGGACGCCCTACCAAACACCAGATGCAACAGGTAGTCAGCCAGTATTTCTCAGCCTTGGACCTGGCTGAAGCCGTGAACAAAATTGTATAGTGTCACCAGTGCGCTACATTGAGCAGCTTTTCACTCATAGCTGTTCCTCAGTCCTGTGAAGACCCCCCCCCCCCGAATGCACTCTGGCTTAGGTTTGTTGCTGATATCAAGAGAAATAGACAACTGATTTTTGTCTTACGGGAGTATGTCAGCTCTTATACCATTGCCCTTTCTATTCCAAATGAGCAAAAGGACACATTGTGGGAGGCTATTCTAAAGACCTGTTTGCCCATCAGACCCGGCGTTAATCCACCTGTCATAAGTACAAACTGCCCCAGCCTCAAATCCCTTAAAAATGCAGAGTTTCTGCCCGCTCACCATATTTCTATAAATAGGTAACCTTAAAAATGTCAATCATAACCTTGTTGCTGAAAAGGTCGTCCAAGATGTCCAACAAGAGCTTGAGTTGAACCAAGCTGATTCACAGATCTCTACACTCTCGCTCACTGTAGCATGTTGCACGTTGAACTGTAGGTTTGGATCATTCTGATTGTTCCCCAAAGAAATCTTGTATCACAAGGACCAGTTTACCAATGAACACATCCACTTCAATGATATGAATCCTATAGAACCGCATCATAGCTGCAAAGCCAACCATGTTTACAGTGAGTGGTCTAAAGCTCCCAACCACTCACATAGGCCTTACATGGAGGTGAATGTCAGACATTGTGTACCTTCACAATGACCTATAAGAAAGATAAAGGATGTGAGCGATACTTGATTTCGATCAAGCAAGATAAGTGGATGTACATTCAAAAGTTTTCCGGCTCCCAGTTAGGGGCTTGTACATGCAAGGTCCACAAAGATGATTGCTTAAGGGTCCCTTCTCCAAGTAACAGCTTAAGGATTCATCTTGAACATCCAGATGACAGTGTAGAAGATAGCGACCTGCCTTGCTTACCAAGGCCGCCATCCCTGAGACAATTAGCAGTGTAGCCAGCAACAATTGATTACTACTAAGCAGTCAATTAGCCAGTGGAACTTCCTATTGTGACTGAGAAGATTCCAGTAAACTCCTCCTACAGAACAGATACAACACACCCCATCTCCTTGACTGTCAATAAAGACCTGCTCGTCTCCCCCCCCCTCCCCACTCCCCAGACATGGGGCAAAACCATCCTACCTGAAAGACAGTTACTAACCCTTTGTAACTGGCTCTATGAACCCTCATCTCAAAGAAAAAAGGTGTCACGAATGGTATTGAATTATGATCACATATCGGTCAAGGGAGATAACTCGGCATGAGTGTTATTTTGAGTTGTCATCTACCTCTTCCATTTTGTGTTTACGTTTTCAGTTTTGTTTTGAGTTACGTTCTGTATGCTCGAATAAAGTCTCTTCGTCCCTTCAAACAGTTTCCCGTGATATACGTTTATTTACTGGCTTAGTATAAAACTAAATCACATTTTAATTTTTGCAGATTTCATATAATATTCTATTGCTTTTTATATATATATATATATATATATATATATATATATATATATATATATATATATATATATATATAGTTGTAATTTCAAAAATAAAAAAATATATCCATGACTTGGGTGCATCAACTTGAACCAAAACTTGAGATATATATATTAAATTAAATACTTACAGACACTAGTGTTTGATCCTTTTTTGGGGATCATCAGTGTAGGGTGTCATGATTAACACCAGTTAATAAATTCAAACCTGGTGACAGCTGTCCCTGGCTTCATTAGTAAGGACCGAATCCATTCGGCTACCGTTAACCGTGAGAAATGCTGTTTAATTTAAAAATTTATTTTTTAAATGCTTTTAACGTCTGTCAGTGATCTAATCATGATCTGTGCATGAGAGCTAAATTGAGTTTAATTCAACTGAAAGTGCTCGATAAGAAATGAGTTTCTTAAAGGGGCTGAGATATAATTTCTGAGTTCCTTTAGCTATAATCGAAACCAAAACTTATCTTATTTCTTATAAGAAATGGAAGTCCATAACAATTAATCGACGGTCACTTAGATGCACTTAGATGTAAGTGTGATGCAAAATAACGCAATCCTATTGATATAGATTCTTTCCTGTCTCCTTTAGCTGCATATTTCAACTAATCTAATCTAGAAGTTGACCTTGATTCACTTGTGAATTAGGGTACTAAATTGTTTTATTCAATCCTTTGTAGCTCTTCAATGCCTTAGTTTTTTAGTTAAAAAAAAAAATAAGAGGCCTTTTGGATCCTCTGTATAACTGAATCCGATTTTTCTGATCAGGGGGAATAACATGTCTAGAGTTGTATAACTCCTTAATATAAATTAAAATTATTTCTTGGAAGATAAAAAGAATCATTCTTTTTTAAGCTCTTCCATTTTAAAACTTTACTTAAATTTTATTTACAGTGGAATAAAATTGTTGCAATAGAAAAGCCACTCCATTTGTTTAAAAACCGGTTTTCCATTTTTTTTTTTTTTTTTTTTCTACAGACCATCTACTAATTGGCCAGTTGTGTACAAATTCCAAAAGCAATAGGAGCCTTCTATTATGTCTGAAAGTAACCCCAAAATTGCAAATTTTCTGGAACGTTTGAGTTCCAAAATAGTGTTGCGGTGCACCAAATTCTGATCTCTGGACCAAAATCAGCCCTCTGAAAAAAATGGGTTCCTTGATTCAAACATTTGTTAAAAATGCAGATTTCTTAGTTTTTACTTAAATTTTATGAGGTGTTCATAAGAAAAAAAAATCTGAGGGAGTGGTGTCAGGGCTGGATGATATGGACTGGAATGTCTCGGAGGCGTGATGGGAGTAGAGCGATTATGATGTAAGGACAATTTTGAAAATAAATGAAATGGGATACTTATTTGGTCTACAACCCAATCTTCAGCGACTTTGTATCTGCATCTTTCAGCAGGTTACATAAACAGCTAGGTGCTAAAGTGAAGATGGCCAGACAATGAATACAGTGTTCTCTTTGTAAGTAGTTTTCTATTAAAAAGCCATTCTTAACATGAGGGGACAGGCGTATTTTACATTGATATAGTTAGTAATTTTCGGTTTAAAAAAAAAATTTCTCAATTTAATGAATTTGTCACTTTTATCTTCTGACAGCTGATTGGATAATCACTTCGGCAACTTCCAGCTGCTTATATTATTTGTTGGAAGATGTCAATGTGAGATTGTGGGAGATTGGGTCGTCAACTGAATAAGTACCAAGAAGTGAAACTTTTTATTTTTTTTTTATTTTTCAAACTTGTCTAGATGTTATTTGCTGTTGTGAAATTGTGACTAAAAGTGTTCTTTGTATATGGAGTATTAACACTGTTTCTTTTATGTGACTTGTGTTTCGTTCAATCTTTCTATTTTTGTTTTTGTGTTGTGTTAGTATTTGCGATGTGTGTATGGTTTTAATTATCAGACAATGTCCGTTTATAGCTGTGTGAATTACCTTTTCTTACTATCTTTCCTCTTCTCTGGCTGCCACCATTCAACAAATGGCTAATTTTTCCTTCATAACTAGTGCTAAACAAATAAAACTTCTCTTCACACACAAAGGAGACAAGACGTTGGAGTTTCTAGCGGTTTTATTTCTGGAGAGAATTGACTCTCACAAGATACTAAAGTTCTCTCAGCTAATTAGTTAACTTGCAGTTCCACTAATGGATGGACCATAAACTAATCTTAGGAGGGGATATTTCATTCTTGGAGACTTCGGTTTCCTTGCCCCTTATGTAATGTTAGTAATAAGTGACTGAATTGTTTTTGCTTATTTTATTCTATTTAAACATTCAAATAATTCTCAAACTAACTTCTTGGGGTTTTTTTTTTTTTTTTTTTTTTTTTTTTTTTTTTTTTTTTTTTTTTTTTTTTTTTTTTTTTTCTCCAGGAATACATCAAGAATAAAGTCCATGATGATATTGCCCAGAACTTCTATGAGCATGTTCTCTGCTCTTCGACAATATGTCCAAGCAAGGACAAGATTCCTCCTCAATGCTCAGTGACCGTTTCCCAATCCAAATTTGGGGATAGCCTTGCCACTCTCTTGAAGGGGACCGTCGAAGAGAAAGGGAAAGCTATAATTGCTCTCTGTAAGATGAAAGTTCCAGCGAAGACGCCGATCACAACGGCAAATACTCAGTCTGTAGAATTCTCAACTCTCCAGCAGGTACGTCAATTTGCAAACCTGGCTTTAAAAATGTTTATTACTTGTTATTTCCCAGATCGAGCACAGTGAGGAAGGGGAGGGTACTTGGTTTCATTTATTTGTTGAATACGTGGAAAAAGTGAATAATCATAAAATCATGTAGTTAGTATTTTGTTATCGGCTTTATGTGATGATTAAAATATCAAATTGTATCTGGTTTGTCCTTAAATCTTTGACTGGGGCATTTTTTTTTTTGTTTTTATGAAAATCACTTTACACAAGGCATGACGTCACTTAATGAAAGGAGCAAAAAAAAAAATTTCCTGGATCAAAAACTAGTCAATGGTAAGTGTTAAATTTCAACCCAGAAAACAGCAATTTTTCCTCCTTTGTCAGAAACATCGCTCATGGAATATGAGGACTAAAGGACAAAATAAGCGAAGCGAGAATTAAGAGGCTGCCAACACTAAACCCAAGGTCCATTTTCCTGTGTTCTGAAATCCAGAGTGCCTCACTTTTTGAAGCTTTTTTTTTTCCACATTAAAAAACCTGAGCCTAACTTTGCCTTTACTAGGAAGGCAAGTAAAGTGACTTCAGAGCAAGGTAGACTTACGTACTAGCAGGCTGCCCAGCGTTTCCCAGTCATAAAATATGCATATCTATATTTAATTAATACAGATTTCTTAGGAATAGAAATAATAATCTAAGTATTAAACGTAATGTTAAATTCCTTAAAAAAAAAAATGAAATAAAAAAAAAAAAAAAAAATTGAAAAACTGAGATGAGTGCAATGTTTTTTTTTGTTTTTTTTTCTAAACAGTTCACTTGTTAGTAAGAAAAGAATATTTGAGCTGAGATCCAAACCTAAAAACAGCAAGTTAAGTATGATAACCCTTAGATCCACTTGCCAAGATCTTGAAAAAGTTTGAACTTATGAAATTTCATATGAAGGTACTTTGACTTGGTAGTAAAGTTTTGTATCAAATGTCTTTGATAAGCATCAATAATTGAAATATCTAATGAAAGAAGGAACAGACGATTTTCACCAGTTAACCTCTTATACAGCCAAACATAAGTGAATTTGAAGTTTTATTACCATACAAGCTGAAAAGCATGACATAAAATCAACAGTAGGTTCTTTGATATGACGGTCATATCAAAATATCAATTGTGCTCTAAATCAATGTTGCTGTTTAGAGCACAATTGAAACCTATTTGAATTTGCTTTTTAAACTTTTATTTATTAATTTATTTTATAAAATTAGTAGGTTCTCTACAATGCAATGTAGACTACGATGTATTGTGGATTGTCATTGTGGTAAGATCTGTGAAGCTTCCTCCCAGTGCGTTCTGATGGGTCCCCCAACTAGAGCAGGCAATTAATCGAATTGATTGAAAAATGAGCAATTCAACTGATTTCGATGACAAAAAAAAATGGGAGTGTGATGAATTCATTGAGGATTCAATCCTGGGCAAGGTCAGGTCTCCTTGCTAGTAAGTGATATTTTAAAGGCCAGAATGTTATAGTGGGTTACTGTACCTACATTAGCTTATAAAGAATTTTGAGTTTGAACCAAATTCTCTTCTGCTAACCCCGAGTAGATCTTCTTTTCTATGACTGTATTCCTTCTGTTCTATGAACTCTGATTATATATCATCTTAAGGCAGTTCTGAAAATTGAATGTGGGCATACAGCATGGCAATTAAAGAAAACTAATTTTTCTGGAGTCTAGTCTTTTCCATAGGTGACTAGCCTGAGTGTCCAGCATTGCTCAGGTTTTGGAGATGTGTTGAGCAAAAAAAAGTGGTGGCAAGCTCAGACCCATACCGTGAAGGAAGAAAAGAACGTGAAAAAAAGTGATGTCTTTGCTGTTGCGCCCATTGCCAAACTGCAAGTGGCGAAGGTTTGAATTAAAGCTAGTCAATCGAAAAGAGTGACTTGAAAATATCAGTTAAAGAAGCAGCCCCCTCCCTGTAGAAAAGTGCTCACTTGAGGGTGAAGGAATGAATGTTTTCAGTCAATTTTTCAATATTTGTCGTCCGAAGGGTTGAGCTTCAAAACAATACTGATCTCATTAAAATCCGTTGCTTCTGTCAAAGGTTTGAGGCATGCATACATTTAAGCACAGGTGAGATTTATATTCTAGATAACTAAGAATAACATGAAAATGATAAATTTGCACTTCATGTTCATGTCTGAAATGTCCACTCTATGCTAGTGGACTAAATATACGCTTCACTTTGAAATTCTATGTAGAGCCTCTAGTTTGAAAAGATTCACCTGAACCAGGTTAAAATTTAGATTGAAATGTAAGAATATGATCAGAATCATAAAAGTAATAGAAAAATATCCCTTACACCACAGGTTCAAATGAAATGCCCCTAAAATTTTATAACTTTTCAGTTATAAACTAAACCATTTTAAAAATTTGAACTTGGAACTCCGAGTGTTTTCAAAACAAGATTTCAGATATGTTGTAAAATGTTGGACATGTAACATTTAGAAAATTTTACATTTTTGTACATAAAATGAATTGTAATGTTAAAATTTGTTACAGGCAAGATTTTGTGTAGGAGGTATACAAAAACTATGCATGTCTAGTTTTTGATACCAATAACTGGGGAAAGTTTGAGAGGTTCGGATGACATGATCTGCATGAGTTGGCATGAAATTATGCAGAGGTTACATTGAAATGTAAGAATGACACCAAAAATAAAACGGTAGTCCAAATTATCTGGATACAAATCCTCATCTCCCAAATTCCTAAACATAATACATTATTTGACTTATTGAACTGAACTATTTATCATTTTTAGCAAATGATATTTACATATTTTTTCCCAAAATACTATTTTTTAGTTAGTTGACCAATTAGTGGAATCGTTATGGATGCAAATGTCTCGCCTGGTGTCTACACGATACCATTGGAACCTGACGGCTAACCATGAATCCATTCGTCGACTTGCTACCACATTGTTGGATGATCTCCCAGTTGATGGTAAGACCTTTTGAATATTACTTCAAGAAACGCGTTTAAAGATGGTTTAACATTGCAACCAGGGTTGTGGAATTGGAAGGTTAAACTCTATCACCTTGAATTCCAGAATATTCAACTTTAACATTTTCCAATATTCAAACATGATTCTTTGAAGATGAAGAAAAAGCATATTTCGGGTCTAATTTAGTTTGATTTAGACTCCTTACAAAACCTTTTATTCTGCAACCTTGGTTTCAACACTTAAAGTTTTTTGTTACATTTTAGCAACTTTTTCAGTGTTTAGTTTTATTTCACTTATCACTGGTCTTTGATAACAATGGTATTGTGATTTTTGTCCTATTTTTGGATTTTACGAATTCTGGTGAAACTATTAGATGTGGTTATTTTTCTGAACCTTCTGCATACACACCACAGCTAGAGTTGAAGGTTATCCCTTGTTAGACTTTCAAAGCTAATCAGTTCCATTTCATAGTATTAGACAACTAAAAAGCAGATAAATCTGCTAAAAAAAAAATCTCTTAACAAGTACCTAGATATTAAAATATCACATTTTAAGTCGCAGAATAAATAAAACTAAAATGACAAACGATATGGAATATCTTTGAACATTGTTCCATAGTTGGAACAGAAAACAAAAACCTGGTAATCAATCGAAAGGAAGACGCTGTATCAATGCGTATATATATTGGCCACACAAGACTGACCTACATACGTCTGCTTGACGGAAAAGATGAGCTTCAGTGTAACCATTACAATGAAACCTGAACTGAATGCAAAAATCATGTATACGCAATAATTATTACAAAATACCTGCGATTGAGAACCACTTGTGAATTTGATATTCCCTAGACGCTTGTTGCTTTGGGGAAAGCCAGTTCTATGTACTTAGGGTGAATGCCGCTTTTAAGATTGAGATATTACAAAATATAAAATATTAATTGAAAAATAAATTTTTTTTTTTTTTTTTTTTTTTTTTTTTTTTAAATTTCTTGAAATGTGTACAATCATATTTTCAAAGAAAAAAGTCCAATATTAACAAAATCTGACAAGAAAACTCATTGAATAGAAATGTGAATTTTTGTTGCCAAGCCTTAAAGAATGACCGAAATAACCCCTCCCCCCCCAATCATACCAGAATGAAAAATTCAAACAAAACAATCACGTCAAAAGAACTGTCTGAATGGGAAAAAATTTTTGGCTCGAAAATGACCTTAAAATGGTTGAAATGTCATTAAACATCAACAAACAAGCAATCTATACATACACGTAATTTATGAAATAACTCTAATGGGGGGGGGGGTAAAAAGTTGTGATTTAAAAGCAGAAATAATGAAAAAAAATCAAAATTGGGCTTTTTTTTTTCTCCTCTCTCTTGGTGTGTGTGTCTCCAAGGCTGATCCTGGCCTTAACTGCCTCTCGCAGTGAGGGCAGGTAATTCCATTTCCACTTGGTGGGTTGGCTTGAGGATATTCTTTTCTTTCTATTCTCTTAGAGGTTGGCCTTGACAGTCTGTTTCCCATGTGCCCATATTGATAGGCAATGTTTGAAACTTCCCCAGTGCCCTGAAGTATCGGTGGTGTCTGTTCGGTTGTCCATCTTATAAAGTGGGTCCAGAGGCGGCTCCAGCGCATTTTCGGCAGTATTGAACTTATGCTTGAATGTCAGCATTAGCTTATAGGTGGCTTCTAAGGTATAGGAAATGATCTACGTCCTCCAGAGTTTTGTTGTCCATAGTGAGGAAGAGAGCTGCAGCATTGGCCCTGTTCTCAGACTTTGGTTGATACATGATCTGAGTCATGTTGGGTTAATGGCAAGGCTGAGTTGGATATAGATGTAGTTAAAGGCATTGTAAATCTGCTGCAGGTATTCTTCAGATGCAGTTCTTATCAGTATACTGGAATTCCATCAGGTTGTTCTTGACCGTGTGTGATGGCTCTTACAAACAAGAGCATTAGGGCGATGCTGTTGCTGTCAGAACGGTGGTGTTCATGCATTCATAGAGAAACCTGATCTCCATAAACTTCAGAGCATCCAAAAGTGACAAGTTTTCCAAAGTATATGCTTTGGAACAGTCAAAGCCTTTCGTCAGGTCAATAAATGCCATGTAGAGGTTGATTTTGCTCTCTGCACTTCTGAAGTTGATGCATTGAGAATATCATGTTTGGGTGAAAGCCAACTTTGGTTTCTTGGAGAACTTTCAGCGAGTGGAGAGAGGCATCTGCTCAGCATGTGAGCCAGGACCTTTCTAGCATTAGCCAGGAGAAATACCTCTATAGTTCCCACATTCTGATCAGTCACCCTTCCTCTTATGTCTTGATGTTGGCAGTATCTCTGAATTTCATTGGAATTCTTTATACTTCCCAGATTTTGATGGAGTTGATGCAGTTGGGTTAGACTTCCATCAGTCTTGTAGATTTCAGCTGAGATACAATCAAGTCCGGGGAGCCCTGTTATTCTGCTCCCTTGACTTCCTGGAGGTTCAGGATTCTGCAAAGAGATTCGGCAGGTGCTTGAATGTCATTCAAGGCATCGTTATTGTATGGATCAGTTTTGTTCAGCAGCCCTTCAAAGTGTTCTCTCCATCTGGAATTGATGGCAGAGATACTCATATCGACCCGTCCTTGCTTTTGAGGGGAGCTTGTCCCTGCATTAAGGGTCTGTAGGTGCTTTTTGTAGCCTTAAAGAAATTGCAAGAGTTGTTGGTCTGCAAATTGTTTAATCTGCCTTTGTTCCTTCACCATTTGTTCTTGAGTGCATTACTTGATAAGTGTATATATATATATATAATCTCCTTTGCAGGGTCTTGATAAGGTACAGAAATGAATCTGTAATTTGATTGTGCTCCACACTTTCTTCCCTGTAATCTCTCAGATGTGATGTTGCTAGTCTCAGTCTTTTTTCTTTAAATACTATTATGGCATGTGTTCTTCAGAATTCTGATCTATTTCCTGCTTTTGTCCTGGCTCATTTGACTTGTTAGTGTAGAAGTCTCCAATTTGGGCAAAATATATGTAAATAAGTTAAAACATGGTTCATGGCCTATTTATGTAAGCATGTACTATGCTACATGTTTACGGTGCATGCAAATGGCAGGCTTGCTGCAGGTGGGAAATATTTAGTTATGAAAAAAATCATTGAAGATATTGAAAATGTTTGGTCTGGAACTCGGACCATCAAGAATTTGACTTTAAAAAAACTCTTTAAACTGGGATTCATGCTAAGAGCAGAATACTTGAGAAATATGACTATTCAGATATGGGATGAGGTAGCATATTCTTGTATGAGATAGCCTAAATTTAGTAAAAATTTATACATAGTAGCAGGATGGTCCTGGATATAACCTTAAACTTTATCCAGTGGTGAGGCCCCAGCTTGCGGGTTTTGGGGAGTGTGAAGCCACCCTTTAATTGCCATTGCTCCCAGGTCCACTCTGACCCGGAGTGGTAGTAACTGTTAGGGTCCCAACTATGGGTTAAATAGAAACCGACTTGAAAACAACAAATATATTCAATTAAAAATTTTTCTTCCGAATCTTTGGATTCGGCATTAAATAATCCGGAAGAGTTGATATGCTGTAAGACAAAACAATCAACAACCATAGTAGCATAGGACCCGTGAAAATTCAATAGCGGCATCTTTCATGTGTAATATATGCATTCTGTGGGCGTTCAATCATGCTACAAACATTAAATTATTAAATCTATATACTAATTTAATGTTTGTAATGTTATCACCTATCCGTCTTTTTAATAGGATCTCCTGATAGTTTCCAGATAATAAATTATTCTGACACGTATATGTTAAAGGTACTACTAAAAGTATTAATATATGGATTTATTTTTATTTGATAGTCTAGTCTTAACACTAATCCTGAACATGTAAGTATGAAAACCTATTTTAGTCCATAGTTGTGTACATCCTCCAAATGATATTTTTATTTATTTATTTTTTTTTTTTTTTTTCAGAATCTCAACTTGATGATAGTTTAGCAGGAAAGCGAAAAGTCACTCAAATGGAAGTGGAGATTTGGCTTTTGAAAGCTTCTCTCTTCACGCGATTATTTGATGCAGTTTTCTATAAGTGCTTCAACTTAACTTTTGAGGTTCATATCTTTTTTTTTTTTTTTTTTTTTTTTTTTTTTTTTTTTTTTTATTTGCTTATATGTATATCCATACACTGGTTGGTGGCATTTCACTGACCAAAAGAATCGGTCTAAATTTTTATCTTTTTATTTCTGCAAATACCTATATTTTCTCCTTTTTTACAGCCTTAGGCGCGTTTTGCAATCCATAGCAAAAATATTTTTAGTTTATTTAGCTGCTCTTCAGATGTAACAGTGTGGATGGCTGTATGCAAATGCACGCAAAATGACATCCCCAGTTGGAAAAATAAAGATTTTTAAAAATTCCATTATAGACAAGAATGGTAGAGATCTCATTAAAGGAACCATCACGTGAGAAGCATGGATGATGGAGAAAATGATCATGTGTGACGTCATGGTTGTAACAATGAGGAAATGAATATTGTACAGCAAAAAAGTTAGTTCTTTCCTATTCTTAGTCTACTTTGCGACTAAGACTGCATGTTGGTTCCCTTACAATGATACAAACTATCAAATCTTTGTTTTAAAAACTCCATTTGGAAATAAAATAACTAGATTTTTTTTTTTTGATTACTAGCTTTGCTTGGGCCCTATGTACTGTTCATAACATATATATATATATATATATATATATCAATGTTTGACATTGTCCAGGTAACCTACATCTAAAATTTTAAGTGTTTAGATCCAAAATTGATCAAGGGGTTTGGTAGTCTGCAAAGATCAACTCTTTCAATTTTAACCTTTTGCCAGCCAAATTTTTGTCTAAAAAGCTTGCATGTCTGAATACCCTTTATATAAAATTTAGAATTACCTTGAAATCTTAATCTCAAAAGCTTATGGGCATTACTTAACATATATATATATATATATATATATATATATATATATATATAAAATAAAAATTACAATAAGTTTACCAAGGTAATCAAAATGGTAAACTTAAAATATATTATAAATATTAAAGAGTTAATATTTACAAGTAAAATAAACTCAGCCAGATGTAAAAGCTCAATAAAACTGAAAAGGAAGTAGAGCTTATAATATGAACAAATGACTAATAAAACATGTTAAGACATCTTGAGAAAGAGTTAAAAACATTTAATTTTAAAAAAGGAAACACAAGATAAGTGGATAGTCCTTAATCCGCGGAGTTTCGAAGAAGTACTCTCCTTCTTATCAGAGGGCAGGAATTAGCAAAATGCAGGATCGGATTTTGCATATAAAAGTATTTAATTAAACTACAAGTAAGTCACAGATCTTACTTGTTAAAAAAAAAGGGTGAGGTAAGGGGAACAGGAGGCAAAATAAAGATTTCACATGAATAGACAGTCCGGTGAAGGGTAAAAATCCAAAAATGGTAAAATCCAAAACGGTAGAATTTAAAATTTCAATCCAATAGGTAAATTCCAAATGGTCCAAAATAATCCAAAAGGCAGAGTTCCTTGGAAAAAGCGCAAATGGAATGAATTCCAAATCATAAAAAGAAAAGTACTCGAATATTTAAAAACGTCTGTCAAGGCTGGATGAAATCAAGAAAATTCGATGACTCCCATGTATTGATCTTCAATTTTACCCCCTTAGAAGTTTTCCACATGTCTGAATATGCTATATCTCAAATTTCAAGTTTTTAAATAAAAAAAAAAATTGTTAATTATATAAGTTGAAAAGTCCACACACACACATTATATAATATATTATATTACTTATATAATTAACATTTTTTTTTTTTTATTTAAAAACTTGAAATTTGAGATATAGCATATTCAGACATGTGGAAAATTTCTAAGGGGGTAAAATTGAAGATCAATACATGGGAGTCATCGGACTTTTAGCTGTTCGCTAACTATTCCACGAACATGTATGCGTGAATGGTTCACATGACGTGTTAAAAATAAGTAGGTTTGAAAACACTTCAGATTTTGTCAAGCTGGCCAAATGGTTATCATACTTAACTCTGTCTGTAGGTTTTGGTTCAGTCAGAATTTATTTTACTTAATTACAAGAAATGAACTTTTTAGAAAAAACAATAGTTGCATGCATGTTTCAGTTTCTTTACGTTTTTTTAACTTAAGGAATTTATCGTTACATTTAATACCGATCAGCGATATTTAAAAAATTATATTGTAGAAATTTTAGTTTATTAAATATATTTTTGCATTATTCTGGAAGTACCTGTAAATGTCTTTCAACTGAAAAAAAAAAGTGAATTAAATTCTTTCCTTGTCTTTGTCTCCTTGTGACTTTTTTTTTTTTTTTCTCCTTTCCTTAGGATTCTAGTCGAGCTGGTGCCTGCCTTTCTCCTGATCGGCCATTGATCTCTTTCCCCCTTGCCACTGGGGTAAACTGGGACAAAATGAACACCCTCCTCGATTATCCAGCTCTTCTCTACTTAACCCATCACCTACCAAGAGAATTTCTACAGACATGGATGCTACTTTTCAGTAGCCGTGTCCATGGCAACAGTTTCACCCAGTTGATGACCCATATTATTAAAAAGGGACCAAGTGTAATAATTGTCCAGGACAAGGACAAGTATTGTTTTGGTGGAATCGCTGCTTGTAGTTGGCAACAAAAACCAAAATTCTATGGTAAAGGTTATTTATTTATTGATTGGATTTTCTTTTCTACAATAGTACTGTGTAGTTAAAAAAAAAAAATACATATTTGGATATAAATAATGGCTCGCTTTTATAAATTTTATTTTTATAGGTACGACTGGTTGTCGTCTGTTCACACTCCGACCAAATCTTGCAATCTACACCCCATCAGGTTACAATGATCACTTCATGTATTTAAACCATGGTCAACAAACGTTACCCAATGGAATTGTAAGTTAAATATTTTTATTTCTCTTTACTCCCTGCTAAGGGTGGATTTTCATTGATAGTTTTTTTTTTTTTGTCTTTTTTTTTTTTTCTTAATCCAAAAAAAAATGTCTTAGAAATACAGGGTGTTCCAGAAGTCTTGGACAAATTTCAAAACTCTATCTACTGAACTACATATGTTAAATGAAAGTGACATGATTTTAAAGCTAAATTTATCAAATTCAACTTATATATATGCATGCTTTTTATGTCTTTAATAGTTTTTGATATATGTAATGTCCAAATGTATTTATTACTTGTGGAACACTCTGTATTTTAACTCTTTGGACACTAACCCAATTAAACCAGTTAGCCCAAAAGACAATAGGTGATTAGCAAAATTATTTCATGACGTATTAGGCCAAAGTATCGGCTTTTTTTTTTTTTTTTTTTTTTTTTTTTTTTTTTTTTTTTTTAACTGACTGTAAACACAAGTATAGCGGCAACAGCCAGTGTATGCAAATGAAGCTGAGTATGACGTGACGTCACAGCAAGGAAGAAAAAAAAAACGTGACCAAGAACAGATAGCTATGTTATACACATAGTCTGAGAGCGACAAGGAAAGCCATGTCCTAAACATGGCTGGACAAAGGCAGAGCATCACATGTTCAATACAGCAATCTTGTTAAATGCATGGGAGTACAAAAATACTTCTGAACAAGAGACGAGGCATTATTCTGGAAGTACCTGTAAATGTCTTTCAACTGAAAAATAAAAACGAGCCAAATTCTTTCCTTGTCTTTGTCTCCTTGTGACTGTCTGCATATGTGTGGGTCCTGAGTATTGACCTGTAACATTACATTTTTAACTATGTTGCTCGGACTGATGTATCAGCTGTGAAAGATTGGAAGGATTAAAAAGAATTTGATGTGGTATGACTGGTTATTCATGCTCAACATGATCATATTAAATATAATATTGAACTGTGGCATGTGATCATCTTTGTATACATCTTCACCAGAATTTGAGTTTTATTTTTTATTCCCATGCATGGCCATGCTAATGCATCTAGCTAGTTGGTGAAAGATTGTTTCAAAGGTACAATCTCTGAGTTCACGTCTCTTGACACAAGGAGAAAGTTAATGTCCCCCAATGGATTAAACAGAGCTGGGATAGAAAAGGCAACAAAATACCAAAGTCTTATGTATGACATGAAAAACTGGAATCTTAGATCTTTATTATTCCAGTAATTATAGGAGCACTGGACTTGTGGAAAAGAATTTCAAAAGCTACCTTGCAAATATACCCAGTGAACAAAGCGCAAAAGATGCAAATAATTATACTTAAAGTGATGGTCAGAATCTTAAAGATCTGTTTTGAATACGAGATGTTGGGTGGATGTCTGTCATCTCCAGCTAGGGCAAAATTGTGAGAATTTTAAAATGGTTTGTATTTTGGAACATTGAAAGATATTAGTGAGATCCGTTTGCTTTTTTTTTCTTGTCCTCTTTTATCAATTTTCATTTGGGTCTTAAAATTCAGTTGAACACTTGAAGAAATGATTAACTAGAACAGTGGTGGTAACTATTAGTCCTGGTGCTTCTTTGTTATTATAGCAAAACTTGAATATTGAAATACCATTGGTTTTACTTGAAATTTAGTATCTACTTGTCATCTTGTTGCAGTAATAAACATATCCAAAAATTACAAAAAACATTTAAGATAAAAAAGACTTAATAAAAAGTTTTTGAAGAACATTGGTGAAAAATAAGTTTTGCTAAAAATGAAACGAGAGGTAAATATTTTCTGAAAACTCCCAAAAATTTTAGCAAAATTCAACTTTTGCTGCCTTCAAAGACTAATTCTACCTTTTTATCGTTTTGTGATTTTTGGATATGTTCATTACTCTGACATGACAATTGAGTAAATACCTTTTTAGTTTTACATGAAATTCAATATTTTGAATTTTGCTCTTAGCACCAAGTGCTTTGGTCCTTGATAAAGGTGTGCTTTCTTTTAATGCAACTGTAGCTTCTATTATCACCTCACCATGCAGTTTCTAGCAGTAAGATGTTTATGTAAATGGTCTTTTATGCCAAATAAACCTCATTATACAAAATAATTAAATCTGCATTTTATGAAATCCCAAATTTTTTTTGTAGATTAAAATAAAACTTTTAATTTAAAATAAAATAAAATCTTTGGATTGGTGAATTTTAATAGTCATCAATTTTGTCTTATTTTCCCATGGTCAGGGATCTGATGTTTTCTAACAGCCTACGATATTGGTCTCCAAGCTTGGAGTATTGATTTCAAATTCCTCCTAAAATTCTTGCAAATAGTTTGCATCCAAGTTTTTTTTTTTTTTTTTTTTTCCTCATTCAATTTCCCTGTAGCCCTCCATCCCAAGATCTCTGCAGTTTCTTATCAAAGAGTCCTCAATGTGGCCAAACAATGTAGCTAACTAATTGTCCGAAGTTCTTAAAGAATTGGTGTTCAACTTTGCCAACAGGATATTAGAGCTGATATGTAGTCTGACCTGACATTTAATATCCATTTGATCATTGCTCTGTTATTACTATGAAGAAAACCCATGCAGCATCACTCTGCTAACATGGCTGCTATATTCCTTCCCCGGTAGTGAAAGGAATACTTGTGATGTCGAAATTAGCAATAGTGAAACAAATATTTCAGTCATTTAGAATTAAACTTTTTTTATATACTCGGTATTAACAACTCCCACCCCAAATGCTAAAAAATTCAATTGTAAATGTTTCCATCAAAAGATGTGTATAAAATTTTTCTTTGGCCTGCCATCTAAAGTCCTTTGCATTTTCTTAAACAAGAGTTTCTTCAAACCAATGTAGTTGATTTGTCATCAGTTCAAACTTTAGGATATTAAGTCTCTTTTCCTTTGTTTGGATTGTGATCCAATTTTCATTTTTTTCCTAAAACATGATCTTCTGTTCAGGGTATGGGTGGCCAGTTCAATTATTTTGGCTTCTGGATAAATGACAGCTTCAACACTGGCCACAGCAAAGCAGCACCTACATCAACTACCTATAACAGCCCTCAACTCTCTGCTTTGCCAGACTTTGAAGTTGATACAATAGAAGTGTGGAGTCTTCAACCACAACAGACTGAAACTCAACAGGTAAGTATGACACAGGGCAAACTTTGAAACTCTCCTTTTAAAATTCTGCCAGATGTGCTGACATGATTCTTATTCCTGTAAATATCAATTCTTTTCCTTGTTAATAGATTATAAATTCCTGTTAATTCGCATACTTCTGCACAATTGACGCCCTATTGTGTTCCGTCAGTGACTTATGATTTAACAAATAAAGTACTAAATCAAATTTAATTCTAAGTGACCTTCTTCTGGAAGTTAATTCAATCCTCAGTGCAGGCCATAGTAAGAATACAACTGTGAATTGCTTATGACTTCTACCTGATCATAGCTGATGGAATGAGAACATGCTACCTTCATGGATTAAAGAGTTCCGTAAGAAAGTCTATGCAAATTCCAGAGTTTAACAAGATATACCTAGAGATCAAAGATTACATTGATCAAAACCTTGTAAGAATAACTCAAAATGAGAACAATTATGCAAATAAATAAAAATCAAAGTTTGCAGATTTTTTTTTTAATTCATGTTGCTAAGAATTTTTTATGTTTTTATACTTCATAAACAGAACAAATTCCAATACATTTTCTAGTGTATATCCTTTAATAAAATGATGAAAGTCCTTTTATATTGAAATGTGTCATGGGTGTTGGACAAAATGGAAGCACCTTAAAATTTCAAGCACTTTTTATACTTCTATTCACTTCAAATAAGGTAAATTGTGAATTAGAAACCATGCTTACATGACCACTCTAAGCCAGTGGTTCTCAAACTTATGCACACTACATTTAAACTTTTGCATGTTAGTACAATCATGCAAACAGGAAGGGAATTTGAAAGTTTACCAGTCTGAGGGAAGAAACCTTCACAGAAGGATCTGACATTAGGGCACCTTTACAGTGAAAGTAAGATTTTGCTGTCTGTTGGGTTTGCTGGGAATACTTATGCCAAGGAGGGGGTATTAGTGCTATTAGTTTGGAGCACGTCATCAAAATACGTAAAACAAACACAAGGGCAACACTGCAGTGATGGAATAAGAATTTGAACTTGGTGGACAGTGAAACTCCTCACTGCATACATATAGCAATAAAATTTTTCTTGAGTTTTTGACATATACTATAACACTTTATCTGTGAAAACACTTGAATATTTAACTTCCATCTTAACTGCTTTCTTTTGCTTTGTAAGATGTTAAGTTTTGTTGGAAAATGTTAATTAAATCTATCCTTTCTACAAAATTTTTGCACATTTAACTTTGACTTCACTGTAGCAATCTTTTAAACTCTTCTGTCTTTTCTAGGGTCCTCGGACTGTCCTTGATCAGAATGTTGAAGCGAAGGCCATGTTGGAAATGATTGGGAAGGAGCGACGCAGCGAAGGCTTCCGAGAATTGGATCCTGATATTTTGTGACGCAGGAGGCAGTCACAGGAGATAAGGAACAAAACAAAAAATTTACTGCAGCCTTTATTTCTAACTCGAAGGAAAGTGGGGAGTGCTAATGGAATCTTATGTCTTATAAAAAAAAATTCTTCAGTCTACTGGATCATGAACAAGGCAAAGTAATTATTTGATTCACAATGGAAGATGGGAGGGGGTAAATTTCAGGTTCATTTAAAAAAAAAAAAAAATGAAATCTTGACAATTTGATACTAAACTAGATTATCTTAGATAAGTGTATAAATTTGCTTTAAACCTAGTATATTTTAAAAATAAAAAATCACTAAAGATTTTTTTTATTCTTAATTGAACAATTTTTGTTTTTTTACATGTTAAAAATATATCCATACTTCAGTAGTCATAAACCTCTAGAATTTTGCATTTAAATAAGTTAATACAAGTATAGCTTTAAATATACAACATATGCTTACAATTTTTACGTAGATTCTTTGAACCTTGTGATGTTTTTGCATCTCAAATATAGTGCAAATGTTATATACTATCACAAGCATAACATCTGTAACCATATCCTGTAAAATTTTAAATCCTTCAGCTCATCGGAATGCATCATGATTCTCTAAATTAATGATGTTGAGTAATTTTAATTTTATAACGGGGTTATTGTAAAACAATTTAGGCTCTTATTTTAATAAGATTCTCTTATCAGAATTTTGGTTAAAAAATTCTGGAATATAACTTAATTTTATTTCAAAGCTTTCTCAAAAAGTCTAATCTATACAAGAATCCAAGCATCTTTTTAAATATTAAAAAAAAAATTAATCAGCAATTCCTCCCCTTCTCAAAATAAACCTAAATTTTCTTTATTGAAAATGAAACTAGGAAGTAATCCATACTAATTTGGATCAGTTCTGTCGCTTTAAAATTTTAAGCTGCCCTTCTTTTGAAATAAGAGACCAGGGTGATATAAGTATTTTAAAGTTATATTTTTAACAATTGATAACTAGAATCATTTCTGGATTAAATGGTACTTGTCGTGAAATTCCTGGGACTTATTTATTTTTACTTAAAAAAAAAAAAATTGCATGTTTTATGCTGTCTTCAAGTAATTTGATTTGCATATTTGAGTAGTTTTACTCAATTTTACATAGCTGCTTGATTTGACTATATAAAAAAAATGCAGACAGATTTTCAGATATACAGAAATATATTCTAATTTAATGGTTGATTAAAAATTTTTTTTGATTATCTAATTAAAAAATAGATTATTTCAATATACAATTTTTTGGTATTTTTACCCAAATATTGATAATATAAAACTCACTGACAGATTTTAAGACATACATAAAGATATTCTAATTTAATGATTGATAATTAAAAAATTTTTGATTGGATAATTAAAAAATAGATTTATTTAATATACAATTTCATGGCATTTTTACCCAAATATTGATATATCTAGTCATTTTATATGAAATATGAATTTTACAATATTGTCTGTTAACATTACAAGAACTTTTTTTTTTTTTTATATAAAACTATGCACACATCCGGTTTTCAAATCAGATATTTATCTAGTAAATGAAATGACCAAAATTCTTGTGCTTTTATTAGTGAAACAGCATTTTAAATTTTTTAGTAAGCATTAAACTTATAGGATGAAACTTTATCATTTTGCACTCAAGTTTGCAAAAAAAAAAAAAAAAGTAAAATGAATTGGCAGATATGCACAGCTAATATTCAGCATTGCAGACTAGGCGTTTCAGCCTTCAATTTTGATTAGTTGCATATGTCTGTCCTGGATAATCTTTTTTTTTTTTTTTTTTTTTTTTTTAAGTGAAATTTAAACAATGTTTTGCTTATACTCACCAGCAGTATTCGCTACTATATGACCTAAGGACAGACGGATATCAAAACTTGAGAAATTAATGCAGTCTAATGTATGAATTTATATTAGCTCATGTATAGAGAAGCACTTTAAGTCAATTTCAAACTGCCAAGTTTCAATTTTGATTGCCTTAGCTATTTTTACTGGTTAAAAAGCCAAATAAAATTTGTTCCACAGGTCTTTCAAGTTTCAAATCTATAAACCAAAAATTGAAAGTAGTTTGGTAAAGTTTCTCACGCACATAGACAAGGTCACTTATATCTCCCTTTAAAGTATTAAGCACTAATTCAAAAATCCAGTTTTTGAAAACCTCCATACATACCAAAGCTTAATGTAGTATTATGCAACAAATAGTATTTACTGTATCTACATATTTTATATGAATTTACTATGCACTTATCTCTGGAGTCATTACCTTTCATTTTGAACAGATGAAATGTCTTCACAATGAGCATATAAATTGTGTATATCTATTTATATACTTATATTATCTTGCTGGTTTTTGTGCATTCTTGCAGAGTGGATGACCTCATAAAATGAATGACAATTTAAGGGAGGTTGATAAGAGAAATGATGGTAAGGGTGCACATAAAATATGATTTTCAAGATGAATATATTAGTTGAAAATGTATGATTATAAAAGATGAATAGTAACTTTCTACAATATTATAGATCTAACAAAGTACTAATAAATACTAATCCAATGGGTCACAGGTGGGTTTTAGTGTGTATAAAAAAAAATGGTCAGATTAAAAGTTGTGATTTAACTTGCCAGTACAAGTTATATGGTATTTGTCGGTTTAGCTGAAGTAAAATGAAATGAAGAAAATTTTTAATCAAAATGCTATTCTATCCAGTTTACAAGACTTTATACAAAACTAGACTCCCTATAAATATTTTTATATCATAATATTAGAATTTATAAGATGCACAAGAGTGGTAACTCTATTTAGCTTTTTAAATAGAAAAAAAATTGTAGGGATGTTTTTATTTAAATTTTAATTATTTAACTTATAAAAAAAAATAAAATTTAATTTTAAAATCTCTAGTCAAAATAAAAGTAAAAAGTTTTACTTTCTCTAGTAAAAGTTATTAACTTCTTGCACTGAAGTCAATCTATTTACATTTTCACTTTTTAAATACTGCCTTTTTATGAAAATTCCTTTATCAAAAGAAATCTGAAAAAGTTCTTCCATTATGAATTCACTTTGCCTTGTTCCAAAAAAATAAAATGCTCATTATAAAATATCGCAAATATAAAAAAAGCTGATAATGGTATAGTGCTGTATTTCAATTTGTGCAGAGATACTAAAAAATCCATGAGAACCGTCTCCTCATCAAAAGCAATTTACAGACATCTAAATGAAAATACCAAGGCTGTCAATGTTTTGAAGAGGAAACTGTCTAGTCTCTTTGGAATTTTGAATTTTTTTTACCCCCCCCCCCTGTCTTTTTCTTCCAATTGACAGTAATGATGTATCAGTATTTTTGATGCCTGTCAATAGCAATCCTTACATGAACATTTGTCCAGAGGTTATATCTGATTAGTTGAAGTGTTGGTTGAAATTGAAGATGTTTGGTATAAACATCTGCCATTTATCCACCCACTCCCTTGTCCAATCTTTGGAAGGTTATCCCCAGGAATATGAAACTCCATATTTGAACTTGCATATTTACTGAAAGCTGCAGGTTTGGTCCTCCATAGGTTTTAGTTCTTTGTCTTTCCTTTCTCTACTCTGCATATTTCTACAGCACTACCCCAATTTTGGCTATCACAACACAAAAAAAATCTTACAAAATTATTTGTATGTTTGTTTGCCTACAGTCTTTCAACTTAGCTATTTTTTTTTTTTTTTTTATCAAATAATCTAACGTTAACAATTGTTGCTCTGTCTACAAACTAAAGTGTTGAAATATTCACTGTTAAATCTAAGCGTGTACATAAATAATTCCATTATTAAAAATATATATTAAAAACTTAATTTGTCCACCCTAAAACTAATAACTTCTCCCTGTCAGAAAATTATTAGTAATAAATGGTTGTGTATGATCTTTGATACAAGAGGATGCATATGACAATGGTTTCCTTGTTTTATGCTAATAAAAACATCAACTCCTGCATAAATAAACTTTAAAGAAATTACTTTCTCTTAGGCAATTTAAAAGCTTCAAAATTATTATTAAATATCAAAGTTAGTAATAAATGAATACAAGGCGGCCATTTTATCTCGAATAATGAAGAAAATGTCCGACATTTATTTTAAAATAAAATGGCTGACTTGTATTGACTTGTTGCACTATGATATTAAATAGTAATTTTGAAGGCTTTAAATTGTCTAATAAAAAGTAATTTCTGGTTTCAATTAAAATTTATTATACAAAATCAAGTATTATGGTTTAAAACCTGGAAAAAAATGTTCACACACATTGTATCAAAGAATTTGAATCTGAATTATAAACTAACCCTCCCCCCCCCTCTTTTTTTTTTTTTTTTTTTTTTTTTTTTACCCTCCTTTTCACCTTGACCTGCTTGCCGATTCTTGAGCCTTTTTGGCTTGTGGTCATTCCTCCTCCTTATCAGTTGTCCAAATTGACCACTAAATTTTTCTTTCCTCCATTCATGTCAAAGATGATCCACTTGTAAAATGGTAATACTATCGCACATGAAGTGACCCAAAGGTTTCCTGTCTAGTTTTTATTTTTATTATATTGATCCTGTGTTGATTATTGTGTCAAATTTAAGGATCTTACCGTTTTCCCTCCAAATTTTTTTCTTAGCATCATCCACATGTATAAAATTTTTATTCTTAGAAATAGGGCATTTTTTAAATAGGTATGTGCATATGTATATAAAAAAAAATTACTATCTAATACATATACACCCTTTTTATGGGAATATTACTCTGAAAAAAGACTTCCACATGGTATAAAAATTATGCTTTTTAATTATTGATATCTAAAATAAAATGATTAGCAATAGTAGAAATTGCCATTCATTAGAAGGTTGGTTCCGTTGTGGAGCACTAGACATGGTCCTTGGGATCTGTTTTGAATCTCTACGTCTCGCCATTTTATTGTATCTTCTGCCAGACAATGTATACTTTTATCATTTTCTGTATCGCCATTGTCACACTCAGAAATTGCCATTTCTAATCTTCATTGGAATAGATACCTGGAAGCAAAACTGTCATTAAAATTGCATGCAGCCACTGCAAATGGTTTATTGATAATGCAAAAGAATCTTACGTCCAATGTGTTAATGCCAGAATTGTTGAACAGAAGCTTGACTCTCATGAGTTTTTATTCTGAGCATCATTATTGATCCGAGGTGATTTCGTTAGCATCTGATGAAGCCAAACATTTTACAGAAATTTTTGCTTTGCAACTATGGCAACCAATTTCTGGAATTATCAAAAACCTTGAGGCAAGCAAGGCAATTTTTTTTTTTTTTTTTTTTTTTTTTTTTTTTTTTTTTTTTTTTTTTTTTTTTTTTTTTTTTTTTAAGGAATTGTAAGGAAAAGCTCCAAACTTTACAAGAATATGGCTTCGCCCAATGAAGTTATTTTATTTTTATTTTATTATTGACTCTTAAATGATTCAGTTTTTGACATTTTTCTTTGAAACTAGTCCAACTTTTTTATACTTGTGTATAACATTTATAATTTTTTCTTGAAAAAAAACCCCATCCTTTCTTACAATACTAATACTCATTAAAGTGATATAATTTACCTGATTATGTACTGAATTTCTTTTTTTTTTTTTTTTTTACATGAATACTACTATATATTTTTAGTTCTATTTTAAATAAATTTCTTTTGAAGAATTGCATTATTCACAATAACTTCATCTAGAAAAAAAGTATCTGACTTTCAGACTAAGATCAGTGTATTCTGTTCTAATGTTAATTTGTCCTTCGTCAATGGAGGGAAACCTTCTATACTATAGCAATTATTTTGGGTGACTTCGAGAGCTCCCATTTTGGAAGCTGGTTTCCCCAACATAAAAAAACTACCTTGTGTCACATTTTGCTCTAGTGGGGAAGCAAATTTATTTTCAAATTTTAAATTAAACTTTTTGGGCATTTTATGTTAAATCTTTTAATGCTTCAATATTTAGTTTTATATTCACTCTCAAATTCTAACACCACAATAGTGTTAATAATAAAGATTGAAAATAATTGCCAGTTATTTATTCAATAAACATTTTGCAAGAATTTGTTTGAATGTGATAAAATGCTTTGTTGGCGATAAGTGTGGAAGTGACTTGCCTGAAAATTTCTGGACGAGTTTGTATGGCATGTAAGATCAGGCAAAAAAAAAAGGAAAATGGCATCCGTGCCAGATTATATTACTTCATGAGACCTTACCAGAATATAGTCTCATTACTACTATGCAAATAAGATAGTACCACATTGAATTAGGATCAAAAGTAGAAAGAAAAAAACTACTACCTCAAAACTTTCATCTATTAAGATGGATAACCAAGAACTGAAATTTTGGCACTTTAAGAGATTAAAAATATTTTTTATGGGCAATTTATTTTTACTTTGGTCTTAAGATAATTAGCAGAATCATGTTTTCTACAAAATGTGCATGCAAAAATGGAGTGGCTCTTAGTGCATCATACTGGTTGTGTTGCAGAGTAATATTTTGCCATTATTGAACCGGGTAAGAAATACCCTCTTTCTACCTCCAAAACTTCAAGAAACAACATATTTTAAATCATAAAACGCTTTCCAGAATTTAAAATGTGATAGTTTTTATTTAAAAGATGAATGACACTTTGCCATCCAACTCTTGAAGATAAATGTTACCTTGATAATTTGGCTAAGTCAAAAACTGATGCCTTTTCATTAGTTGTTATTCAAACATTAGAAATGACTTTTTTTTTTTTTTTTTTTTTCTTTAATGTTTTAAATAAAATAATGGGCAATACATTCCCGCAAATGTGTTGACTCACCCCCTTGACTTTAAAATTATTCCATAATCTAAATCCTTTAATATTGCATTAGTTTTATTTTTCCAAAAAACTAAATTTTATAACATTTTACTAAGAAAAAGAAAATTTAATTATTTTGCTTCATTGGATTTCTATGAAGGAGTAGACTTACAGTTTACATTTGAGGAATTTCTTGATTTGCAGGTATTAAGTTCATGTATAACTATGGATGTTGAAAGTTCATGAGCATTTAGTCAAAATGATCCAAATAAATGCTTTCCATTTACATTCTTACAAAATCTCCCAGAACTTTCCAGATAATCAATACAGTTAGTTTTAACCTGGCCAGTGAGGGATAAAGGTCTGGATGAAGATTTTGCTTGGCAGTCAATTTCTAAAAGCTGTTCAAAACCGTGTTTTTAAAAAGTTTATTAAACAATTGAGTTTATTTTAATTTCACATCAATGAATTTTTTATTTCCGATCTTAATTCATTTTCATTTTGCATGCATTTGCATATGCTCATTTGTTTATTTATTTCTATTTTTTTTTTTTTTTCTATTTTATTTTACGGGTAGAACAAATGTCTCAACAGTATTAATAAATAAAAAAAACAAAACTTGATCTTTATTTTTCCCCGCATCTAATCAAAAATACTGTCTTCATAACTTCATGATGATGGATGGTTGATTCGAGAAAGAAATTGTAAATCATGGCAAGCTTTTTCTGACTTAACAATTACTAAAAAATTTATCTACTAAACATTGTTTATTAGGTTTCGTATCTCAAAACGATTAAGAGGTAAGACTTTTAATATATTTTTAATTTTATTGGAGTCTATCTTCGGGCTCTTCCTTGTTCTATCACCTAATACTGACTTTTCTCACTTCCTGATTATTACCAATCTGATCTTGTCAGATAACGCTCTGTTCCAACGGGGTCTTGAATGCTCAAAGAATATTTGCACAGAAACTATTCATATTATATTATACAAGCTAAAATACTTCACCTTCAAATATGTAACATCTGGGGATATAGTATCCATCCAGACACAGGAGATAATACAAGTTTTTATTCAAATAACATCTTCAATGTTGATGCGTTTGTAAAACTTGAATTAATGCAATAAATTAAGATTACCTTCAATTTTAATCCATTCACACATTTGATGGATAGTGTATTCAATCTGAGTTTGTTTTCTATTTGAGTCTATTACAGGAAAAAATCCAAATGACTAAGTTTTAGTGAACTAGACAAGTCCAAGGAGTCTTGCAATTAAGACAAAAGAAAAACAGTTGAATGGCAGTTTCTCTTAATACTCTTTTCTCTTGTAATCGGTTAAAAAATGTGAAATGGTTTCATTCGATTAACCCTTTCCACTCTGCATGGCTGATATATCGACTCTAGCAGACATTTCGACGTAATAATTATCGAATAATTTTGCTAATGGCCTATTGTTTTTTTTATTTTTTTTTATTTATTGCTGAATTGAATCGGATCCAAAGCATTAAATGAAAAATCCTATTATCTTATGGGAGTCTAGATTTTATGCACATTCACAGCAATGATTTTTTAAGTTTCCAAATACTTCTAGATCACTGAATCATATTTGGACAAAAATGACAACTGTTATGCAGCATGCATATTTATAAAATAAAAATGTATTGCATCAAATTTTCATTCCCTGCTCTTATGTTTCATGATTTTTTTTTTTAATCAGTTTTGTAAACATCATTCTGGTTTATTTGTAACAAATTGAATGTAATCTTTCATTTTTTTTTTTTTTTTTTTTTTTTTTTTTTTTTTTTGTGTATTAGTTTTTATTGTATTTTGTCCTTATCTTTATTTTAATTGTTAAAAATCATGTAGTAGATATGAACAAAAATGCAACCACACTATAACATTGCATCTGTTATGTTACAATATTAGATAAATTACCTCCCTTTACCGTCCAAACTTTGATCACTTCATATCAGTTTTGCAACTATTACAAAGAGGCACTGAATGTTTGAAGTTAGATATTATCGGAGCCCACTGCCTCCCGCCCCCCCCCTCCCCGTGAGGGTGCCTCAAGCAATTACCATAAATCACAAATCTTAAGATAAAGAGGATTACAAAGTTATCAAGTGTAGATTGAGATGAGTCACCCCCTGTATCTTACTCTTAACTGGAGGTTTTTTTTTTTTTTTTTTTTTTTATGGAATGAGAAAAATCACCTCAAAGAAACTGAAGTCTTGGATTGATTAGTTAAATTCTCACAACTAAGAATAGATCACCTGTTTTAATTCTTTATACAAGTAGGTCAGCTTTAAAGGGTGAGAAGAAATAGGTGGAGGGTGGGAATGAAGTTTCCTTCAAAGATAAATACAGATACTACACTTTGATTTTGACCAAGGTTGTCTACTTTAATTTGTCTTAAATCTTCCTTGACTTTTTGGGAAGATGGGTTATATTTTTATTGACCACATATTGCAATTTTTCAGGATATTTTGTTTTTACTTGGCTTTTAAGGGATTTTTTGACATCAACTATTTATTTAACTTAATTTCACAGGTAAAAAAAAAAAAATGAAGTGGAAAACTTGACAAGAGGAAAGAAAAAATTTGTTCTAATTATGTGAATTGATGAAATGTATATTTTGTTGCTGCCGTTCCATATATTCACTGTTATCCTCGCATTGTTTTTTTTGTTCAACAAAATTTTTTTTTTTTTTTTTTATCCAATGCTCATTGTCTGATGACAGTCTGTATATTAACCAGCCTTTTTGTGATAATAAATCTGCGAAATTGTATTCTTGCCGAATTTACTCATTTTGTAATAACTAATATGCATGTTTAAAAGTGTAATGCATACCTGATGAAGTTATATTTCTCGAAACATAACATGGATCCTCTATCTAACTTTACTGACACAAGTAAAAACACATCTATATATTAATACGATAGCATGTTATTTTCTGTCACGCTTACATCTGGGTCGTTTATGTACTTCCATTTCTTGTAATGAATAATTTTTACCAAGAATTCATAAGTTTCGGTTTCAGTCCAAGCTAATGCACCAGTCATATGGATATATTTGCGATTTTTTTTTTTTTTTTTTTTTTTTTTTTTTTTATAATAAGAAAGCTGCAAGAACTAAAATATTGTATTAAACATATTTGACGACTTGGCTACACCAGGTGTCCCTGCTAGCTGTGATAAATACTTTTGCAGTTTTAACAAAAGCTACAATATCGGTGTCTCCATTTACACTGAACATCTACAGAATGCCAACATCAATATATTACATATGGATGAGTCCCCTGCAGAATTTCTACAGGTCCTGCTAGTATAAAATATAAAAAATATGTTCAACCATCACTTGCGAAGATAACCGTGATCATGAAATTGTTCTGTGGATTTGAAGATCGTTTGTTAGACCGACTTGAGCTCTCACATATTTGACAGTTTTGTATCGAGTGTTGACTTTTTCTAATGTCGTATTTTCTATTGCTTATCCACTCGTGTGTGTGTGTGTGTGTGTGTGTGTTTTGCACCTGTATCGTATTGCTCTATAAATTTCCTTTCTATACACAATAGACTAGGAATCAGGCAAGTTATGCTACATTAATGTTATAATATATATAATGGGACCATTCCAATATTTTTCGATTCTTTATAAATCTAAATATTTGACTATATGAAATGAGTATTTTGCACGATTGACTTTTTTTTTTTTTTATAAAAATCTTAAATGTGCATGTTTTCTCAAACATAAAAAACACATTTGTTGGAGGGGGGGGGGGCTATAGATTTTATTTTCACTGGAAGTTTAAATATTTTATTACCAGCAGTGGAATATTATTAAATAAAAATAATTAAAAGAATCGTTTTGGCATGGGAAAATAGGTACTTGCTCTTACCTCATCTGTCGTGTCATATAGTATATTATATATATATATATATATATATATATATATATATAATATAAACACGGGTGAGATTTCTACAGGTATCACCAGTGAGAACTGAGACGAGTTACCTTTGGTTTTTGTTCAGGATTCCCATATATTAAAAATCAAAAATAAAGAAAACTGATGTACCAGTGACAAAACAAATGTTTAAAAAAATTACATTTTGGCTACTAAGTCGCATGCATTTGAGCCAACTTTTTTTTTTTTTTTTTTTTATTGCTTCGCTTTTCTAAGCCAGCTCTTCACTGCTACCAAAAACATTCAACATGTGGTGGGGAAAAGGACATGAGCAGCAAAGTAAGGAATTTTCTCTTCATAAAATTGTAGACTTAGAACTTTTACGACTGCTATTTGGATGATATTAACTACATGTTTCCCCTCAAATCCAATATTTTCAAATTTGATCTTGTATTTATATTCTAGGGAAATACTGCAATTTTTAATGTTCGTGTTCATTTTTTTACTTTTTTTTCCTTCAGTCATTATCCATCTCTCATCCAATTTAAAATAAAAAAATAAAATTATAAAAAAATACATACTTAATTTAGCATTCACAAATAACTGTTTTAGCACTCTATCCTAAGGAATTGGAACCTTTTTAAAAAAAAAAACTGGCATAAAAGGAAATCTTGAAGACTTGAGATACTTTTTTTTTTTTTATTTGTTCTTTTGATACAATAAAAATATTGATTAGTCTACCATAAACCATATTAATTGAACTCTATTATTGTTCTTCATATCGCCAAATCTTTCAGCATATTTTACGATCAGGCAAAGCCGCATAACTTAGTAAATGTCCGAATTTGGTTGGTTCGTGGTCGAAACTGCTTATGTCACGACTGCAAATCTATGGATACCTATTCCTAAAATGCACCAAAAGTTTACAAAAAAGATATTGAATACAAAATGTGATGGTATATTGTTAATCAGAAAACGATTAGAGCGAAAAACTTTTTAGGATGATATATAAAGTAAAGGTATTATAATGAAAACTTATTTAAAAATAAAACTTAGTTCATTTTATTTTAGCCAATATGCATGTAGTCAACAGTGTCGGTTGTAGTCGCTGAGACTCGTGTACATCGTTGACATTGTGATCTCAATCAATGTCATAATCACTAGTACGCGTCTTTCATCAAAAATTGAGTGTTTGCTAGTATATAAATATAATATACTAACATTTCAGCCCGGCGTTGCTCAGGTGTTTGGATGTGTATGCTGAGCAAAAAAAGTGGTAGTAGGAAGGCAGACTCAAACCCGTACCGTGAAGGAGTAAAAGAACGGGGTAAAAACCTGACGTCTATGCTGTTACGATCACCGCCAAACCGGAAGCTTAATTTTTTAAAATTAAGGCTAGACAATCTAAAGGAGAGGATAACTTTAAAAAATTTCGGCAAAAAAAAAAAAAGAAAAAAAGTGACCCCCCCCCTCCTGTAGAAAAGTGCCTAGTTGAAGGTGAAGATATTAATGTTTTTAGCCAATTTTTCGATATTTGTCGTATGAAAGGTCGAACTTTAAAACAATACTTATCTTGGTAAAATCCGTCACCTGTCAAAAATTTTTGGCAGACCTGCAAACATACATATATTTACATATTGGTAACTAAAAATTTTTGACCCAAACCGATTAAAAAGCTTGCCCTATCTCTGAATACTCTATGTGAAATTTCAAATGTTTAAACCAGAAATTGTCTGAGTAATTTGGAAGACTGCAGAGGTAAATTTTTTTTTTTTAACTGACCCCATTTTTGACCCCCTTAACTTGATTTGAGCCCAAAACAAATGTTAAGTTAAATCCATGTCCAAGGAACCTATATCTAAAATTTCAAGTGTTTAGACCCCAAATTGTCGGAGTTCGGTAGAGTTCTCAAAGGTCAAATGGTTGAACTTTGACCCCCTTAACAAATTTTTGGCTGAGAACTGATCATATAGATTTTCCCAAATCTCAGTACCCTGTATATCAAATTTCGAGTTTGTAGACTAAAAATTGAGTTATTGCATAGGGAAATGTACACATACAGACACACTCACTTTTATAGATAGACTAATAGATTAAACAAAATATATACATAAATACATATGGAAACAATTTTTTGTTTACTGTAAAGATTTTACGCAAATATTATACAAGTATAAATCATGTAGAATATCTGCATGAATATAATTACACGTAATAGTGAACTCCAGATGATCATCCCATAAGAAAACCGAAAAAACTAATAGGGAATTAATTAAAATGAATGTTTAAAAGGATATGCAAATTAGCTAGATCTTTTGCAGATGAATTCAATTCCAAAACCCATATATAAGAAAATGCTATTTTCTTTTTAAATAAATAGAAAAGAGGGTTTTTAATATGAATATCAATACACACAAAAGAAAAACGAATTTATAGGAGTATAGATAGATTGGGATTACTAAAGTTGGCGATACTAACCTAGTGACAATGGGATGGTAAAGATTAAGAAAAAAAAAATAGTAAAATATAGGGCAAGTACAATATTAAATTGGTTTGATTATATACATGTTCAAGTGATTTTGGAAAATGAAGAAATTAGTTTTTAAGAAATTGTTGATCCATAAAAGTGTAAATCTTGAAGGTATTGAAAATAGTTGGTGATGGCAAAAAATAAAAATGACAAGTCAGAACTTGATTTTTCTAATTGATTGAAAAATAGTTGTCTGCCAAGTAATAGCGTTTTTGTTTTGGTTTGTCCCCCCCCCCTCCTCTATCAGGTTGACACAAAAGTTCTTGAGGTTTTTAAATTCAGATGCACACATCTTTTGGCTTAAACAAAAACTTGATTGAATCAACACGTTTGCCAGTGCAAAACAAGTGTACCAGTAACTTGAAAATCTTACAATTAAAGCGTTTTTGATATTGCTTAGGTTTTTTTTAAGCATTTCTCATGCAGAAAGTTGAGATGCTTGACAGCGGTAGTCGAAGGCGAGATCTGGAAAGCCGAATTTATTCAACGTCTGCAAGGGTTGGTTTAGCAACGTGTGGTCGGGCATTGTCATTGAGAATTGGACCTTTTCTGTTGACTAATGCTGAATGCTGTTGTTGAAGTTTCTAATGCATTTCATCCATTTGTTAACAGTGTTTCTTTGCCATAATGGTTTTGCTTGCATTCAAAAACTAATAGATGTGACCAGTTGCAGATCACCAAACTTTTTGTGCAACTCTGGCTTCAAGTGTCATGGACCTTCATTGGCATCTGACCACTGAACGTCGCTGGTTGTCATAAAAAAAACCCACTTTTCGTCGCACGTCACAACCCGGTGGAGAAGCAGGTTGTTCTTGTTGCGTAAAAGGGAAGATGACACTTCATAATGGCATTTCTTTCTTGTCCACTTAATATTATTTTTATACTAAAAGTCTGAATTTATGTCACCATCTCAAATTTTAACATGACGTCATTTCTAGCAAACTTATTAAACTTAATGACTAAGGCTGGAATGCTGATGACACCCAAATTGTATTTATTTTGTAACTTTTGAAATCACTACTATATATTGGGTACAATATCATATAATTATTTGTTATATTCCCATGCGGAAATTTTATAGTAAGCCCCACTCTCCCCAATGGTTTACGTCGACTTGTGCAACTGCCATTACTCAAAAGCAGCATGCATACCGTAGGTTTAACCGACATAAGTCCAGTTCAAACAGACTGAAGTATATAGAAGCTAGAAATAACGTTAAAGAAATAGCGACAGCTAAGAGAGAATTTACGGAAACCACTAAAAAGCGCATCGAAGCACAAAAACTAGGAACTCAAGACTTCTGGAAAATCTACAACAGTGTAGTAAATAATGGGCAATCAACAATTCCCCCACTAACCAACAATCACGAGGTTGTCTCCTCAGCAACCGACAAGGCTAACATGCTTGCCAGTCGGTTTGCCTCAAACTCCACACTGGACCCTTCCAACCACCCCCTACCTGACTTTCCTATGCGGACAGACGCCACACTAGACGATCTGAAAACCACCCCTGCTCAGGTGCATGCTATCATAAAAAACCTTGACACCTCAAAAGCATGTGGACCCGATCTTATCCCAGCTGTGCTATTAAAAAAGTGCTCAGCCGAAGTAGCTCCAGTTCTCTCCAAACTCTACAACAAATGTCTTAATGAAGCTTGCTTTCCGGGCTGTTGGAAAACTGCTTCTGTTGTACCAGTATTCAAGAATTCTGGCGAAAGGACAGACCCATCAAATTATCGCCCCATTAGGCTCCTCCCACTTTTTGCCAAAATATTTGAGACCATAATTAACCATGCTCTAGTCCATCATCTTACAGATGCTAAACTACTGACTGACAAACAATATGGATTTAGACAAGCCCGTTCCACAGCAGACATCCTCACTGTGATCTCTGAACGTATATACCATTCACTGGACAAAGCGGGGGAAGGCAGAGCGGTAGCTCTAGATATATCTAAGGCTTTTGACAGGGTATGGCATGAGGGTCTCCTCAGTAAAATCAGATCATACGGTATCACTGGTAGAATACTTAACATAATTAAATCCTTCTTAGATAAGAGAAAAATCCAGGTAGTCCTCGACGGTCGCACATCTAAACAATATGATATAAATGCGGGAGTGCCCCAGGGTTCTATCCTTGGACCTCTATTGTTCCTGATATTCATAAATGACCTCCCCGACAACATTGCCTCTGAGATGGGTATATATGCTGATGACACTACACTCTATGGCAGACACGACAGGAAGACGAATGAACACATTTCTAAAGAAATGGCAGAAACACTAGAGGAAGACCTCCAATCTGTAGTGGAATGGGGACAAGTGGTTGGTCGCGTTCAATGCTGCCAAGACTAAACTAGTTTCATTCAATAATTACAAGAAACCCTCTCTACCACCCATAGCAATGGCCAACGACTCTTTATCTGAGAGTCCATCTTTCAAACTCCTTGGCCTAACGTTCACAGGAAACATGAGTTGGAACAATTACATTGAAGGCATTGCCAGGGCCGCTGCAAGAAAGGTAGGCTCTCTCTACCATGCTAGAAAACTACTAACACCCGAAAGTATCCTGTACCTCTATAAGGCCACCATTCGCCCATGTATGGAGTATTGCTGCCACATCTGGGCTGGTGCATCTGCTACTAGTCTCTCGCTCCTTGACAAGGTTCAAAAGAGAGTCGCAAACCTGATAGGCCCTGTATTGGCATCTAAGCTTCAGCCTCTGTCCCATCGACGAAATGTTGCATCCCTCTGCCTTTTCTACAAGTATTTTAGTGATGAATGCTCTGATGAACTGCAATCACTTGTGCCCCCACGACGCGAGCACCCTCGACAAACCCGACAGGCTACTAGATCCCACCCCCACACTGTAGAGGTCCCTAGATGTAAAAGATCTTTTTACTCCAATAGTTTCTTCCCCAGAACCGCAAGACTCTGGAATTCCATTCCAGGTCCCTGCTTCCCCAACAGTACTGACGTGCAGAAGTTCAAATGTAACGTGAACCGACACCTTGCTGCCCAAATCCCTACATAGTACCCCAGTAGTTGTTGCCCCTGATAGTAGCCCCCTACACCAAAGTGGCAATTTGCCTTGTTTGGGGTGAAAATGTAATAAAAAAAAAAATAAAAAAATATAGTAAATACAAAATCTTCATGAATTAAAATATATTTAAGGATATTTCACAATCAGGGTAGGGGTCAGGGGTCACTAGTACATATTGGGTACAATATAATAATCAATAGAGTATTGGTTCTATAATAATAAATACGAAATCTGCATAAATTAAAATCGATTCAAGCCCATTTTACAGCATAGATGTAGCCATGATTGTGTTGGTTGTAGTCGATGAGACTCAGTTTTGATCATCGACATCCTGATCCCAGTCAGTCATATCTGCTGCTATTTACGCTTTTTTCATCAAAAACTATTTTCTAAACACGTTTTTTTTTTATTTATATATTAGGATTCCTGAAGCTGGTGATACTACCCTCTCGTGATTATGTGATGTTGGAAGGATTTTTTCAAAAAGACACAGCAGAAGGAGCAAATAAATAAATTTTAATCATTTATAAACTCTAAGGTTGATGAGTATAAGACGCGATTAAAGAATTTGTATGTGCTACATAGAAAAGTTATAGTGACAGTTATTTTATTTTTTTTAGATAAAGTTCTTTATCTCCCTCCCAAAACATGATGTCACACAAGGGTCGAATAAGTGGGATCAAACAGCCAGCACGCTAGAGGAAGAGCACTTTAGCCTGCAAAAAGATGCCTAGGCATCCCAGTTGGCATTCCTCGGTAGGGATGCCTGAGGCGATTAACAATAAACTGTTTCTCAGAATGAAAAGGCAAAGCCTGTGAAGATGGACCTCCTAGACCTCGTACGTGATGTTCTTTTCTCCTCCTTGCAATCTCTTTATCACAGAAGAGACGTTGCAGGTCAATTTCTACTCTATCGTTTTTTTTTTATTTTATTTTATTTTATTTTTTTTTTTTTCATGGGAAGTGCTCAACTGAGTTTCTATGTATAGTTCTCTCCCCCTCCTACAAAACTTTCGCAACAAGCACTCCTCAAGCTACAACCAATGCCAGCAATTTCCCCATTCTTTATCTGTGCCTAAATTCTAAACAGAAATTGTATGAATAAAGCTTCTTTCCTAGAACTCTCTGCCTTTGAAACTGTACCATGGGCCTGCTTTCCAGCTAACTACAACAGTCATCTTCAAATCCAATATGAACAAGTTCCTGTTGAGCTGACCCCTTAAATAATCAAATTCCACCCACCACTACCGATCACTAGGTTGTTGTCTCACCAACCACTCATTAATCCTTATCCCCGAGTGGTCTTCAGGCCTTGATAAGTGGTGACTCTCTCGTAATCTCTGGACCCTGCAAAAAAAAAAAAATAAGGATCAACAACATACCAGAGTCGACAGAGAAAGCCATTTTAATAATGGCGTAAATTCTGCTGATTTTTGTGCCAAAAACTTCCTGAAGTTCACAGCATTATTTTTTATGTATTTTTTAAGATCAAAGTCTGAGTTAAATGTAAAATCCACTTATTTGTATATTGAGATAATCTAAATAGACCTTTCCCCTCTCCCACCTCATGCTAAACAGCAACCGTATGCAGTCACAAAAGTCCTGGGTTTGTTAGTTTATCTCCGGTCTTGAAACCATCTTCTTATATATATATATATATATATATATATGAGGCCTTCAGAATGAAACGGTACTAAGTGCTAGTTTTTTTTTTTTTTTTTTTTTTTTTTTTTTTTTTAAGAAAAAACGGGTTCAAAATTTCTGGACATAACAAACTGCTTCTCAAAGGGTAAAAAGGTAAAGCCTGGAAGGATGGACCTCCTAAACCTAGTTTAAAAAGAAAAAAAAAACTTATTTGAACTTATATCATGTACTTTGTAACCCATGTATTTCAGAGGTATTAGCTTTGAGTTTGTTTTACAGTGAAGTGTAACACCTAAGCTATCACATCATGTCATGTTCATTTCAATAATGATGATGGTTATGATGTAATGATTATTGTGAAAACGGTTACAATGAAATGTGTTCTTATTGCATGTAAATAATAGTAATAACGAAATTTTTATAAAGTTAAAGAAACAAGACAACGTTTTACTGCACTTACATTGCTTCTTTGTAATCCATGAATGTGTTGCGATCATCAGCGTCATCTGATTCTTCACGGGCAACTGCGGTTGTCAGTGAGGTCAGGTTTTCTTTCATCTCTTAACAAAGAGTTTTTTTATTCAGTTAGAACACCACAGAGATAAGAGGCATGTGCAGAAGGTACGAAGGTGAGTAGAGCCTCCACATCAGTCAGTTTGTCTGTTTTCAGCAGAGGTGGTGTTAATAGTTACCTTTTTATAATCATTGGATTTTGATCATGTTGTCAGATACATTCTGTACGCTCCATGTAGAGAGATTGAGGTACAGTGATATACATAACTTGTTTTCCTTATATTTGGTATTTGGTACTGTATGATTTTAGGGGCCTCAAGTAAGAAAGAGTGAGATTTTGTCCTATTCTTTTTTTTTTTTTTTTTTTTTTTTTTTTTTACCGTAATACCTTTGTTAACAAAAGTACATATTTAAAACTGTTCAGTCAGTCAATTTGGGGAAAATTGTGTTCTTAAAAACAACAAAAAATTAATTCCAATCGATTTCATTGAGTATCATGTTTAATCCAATCAACAGTTTTGTTTGATTACTAATATCATAAAGAGAATCAAAAGAGCTAACTCTCCCATACTCCCAAGTCTTCTTTCAGACATTAATGACACCGAAGAAATCTAATTGGAGTCCTTATTTGATTGCCCCCCCCCACCCCCTCACAAAGACAAATTTAAACACATGGTCGGTATTTTATGTGGGGGATATCCAGCTCCTTTCAGAAAATCTTAAAGGGGCACACTGGATAGGAAGAAAATAAATAATTCCTCAGTCAAGGATTTCTTTTCCTGACCGAGGACATATTAGATACAGCATTTTAATCCAAAGGCCAGGAAAGCATTAATTTCACTGCTAATACCTTCCTTCCCTTCCATTTTTGATAAGCAATTTCCATCAATTAAATGCCATTTAATCTATTTAAACAATAACGTTTGATGGCACGTTTTATAATTTGCATATTAGGTCCTATAAATGTAATAATGTGAGTGTTATAAATGTATGATGTATGTATAAACTACACCATTAGTGCTCATTGGCAGAATTGATAATCGTCTCTGCATGTGTTGTCATGTATGTATAAATTATTCTTGGGCTGATTAATCGAAATTGAAAAAATCGACAAATTTGAGGGTATCAAAATCGGTATCAGAATAAAAAAAAAATGGTGCCTGTTTTCCGATACCAAAACAATTCTTTTAATTGTCTTTTTTTATTTGATTTTATTTAAAAAAAAAAAAAAAAAAAAAAAAAATTCCACTGCTGGTAATAATAAAATAATAAAGATTTCTTGATTTTAAAATAAAGTTAAAAAACGATAGATCATCCTTCACAAGTGTATTTTGACGTTTTAGGAAAATACCTGCATATTTAACATGTGATAAATAACAACTTTTATAGTTAAATATTTAGATATTTATAAAGAATCGGAATCAGTAATTGTATCAGAATTGGGAAAAATATTGGAATCGTCCCATCACTAGTATAAATGTACACATAGTTCTGTTTTGATGGCACCAAATAATAACATGTTACATGCAGTGTATATAGTGCACCAATGTGTGGTTATCAAAGTATGAATGTGTGGTGTGTGTGTTTAACATATCATAAACAGTTCAATAACATATAGCAGTTCTTTAAACAAGCTACTAACCTGAGTCCAGTAAACTGTCCCTTGCTGACAAAGATATACAATTCAATAAGTTTCCAGACTTTTTCATGTGGGAACTTTTATTGATAATAAATACATGAAATTCTAGTCCACTTTGAAGTAATCTCCCCCGGCTGCAATGCACTGGTACCATTCCAACAACTTCTGGAAGACCTTTTGTGTGGGCATGTCAATGATCAGCTTCTTTCATCTCCTCAGTTGTCTCATGATGGCAACTGCTAAGGTTTTCTTTGAGTTTAGGAAATAACCAAAAGTCACAGAACAAGGTCTGGACTGTAGGGAGGGTGAGGAACTGTCTTGATGTCCATCTTGGTCAAATAGTTTGATCTTCTCTGGACACCCTTGGGACAAACTTTGCGCAAATCTTAATTTTCAATTCTTCATGAATAATTGTGAATACAGTTCACACACTGACATCAAACTGTGCACTTATTGTCTCTATAGACACAATGGTCCTTATCCTTAAAATTCTTTATTTGGCCAATCAACTCTGGTGTTCTGACTTCCCTATTCCTCCCACATCTTTCATCATCCCTCTCGGGCTCTCTGCCTTTCTTGAATCTCTTATGCCACTCAAAAACTGATGATCAATTCATGCAAGATAGTCCAAAAGCAGTCTGAAGAAATCCGTACATTTCTGCGGCATTTTTCCAAGTTTAAAACAGAATTTTATTGCATATCGTTCTTCTAAAATGTCCTCACGTCCAGATTGCATTTTTAAATTCACCAGCTGTGACAATCAAGCTTTAGTAGGGTGTATTCCGATTCCTGCTGTAGCTGTTCATTCGAGCCTGATTGGTCAGTCATCTTATAAGATGTATAGCAATAACATACTGAATTTTCAAGAGTCTGCGAGAATTTTAAATGCCTGTACACAAAAAAAGTCTGGAAATTTATTGAAACCACCTCATATATATATATATACAGGCATATCTTCAGTCCTGTTTCTTTGTCACGACTATCAACCATTAGTTCACACTTGTCTTGTGGCTGCTGGAATAAATATCTTCAAAATCAAGTAGCATGCAAATTAACACAAAGATAATTTCTTTATTCCAGTTTTATGTGTAGTTGTGTAGTTTTATTTTCAGATGCATGTCAGATTCAGTCAGAAGCAGTCAGGTAAGTCTTTAAGAACTCCATTCTACACGCTCCTGTTGATTGATTAAATTATTGGAACGTCTGTCGTCTCTGCTTCACAACTCTAACTCTCTCTAACTCCTCGATTAGTATTACAATATAATAAGCTGCTTTCTTTGTTCCTAAACTTTGACCTCTTCTAAAACTACAATTGTGTAATCTTTCACAGTTTTAAATGAGGCCACTGTTTGTTATTGCCATTGACTGTCATTGTTGGTAAATATTTATCAATTTGTATCAAAACTGTATTTGTTCTAAAATTCCTCAAGCTTAGCTGTGTAACTTGCACATCTCTCTAATTAACCTACTCAATTCTCGTTACCGTAGGGCCTACAATCTGGACACCAGATATTTTCTTTTTAAAATCTATAAGATAATGTATAATAGTATTGTTTGCTGCATAATTAATCTGAAGAAAGCATAATATTCATCTACATTCATCAACTTTTCTGCGGGAATTTTGGAACCTTCTTAAAATTATTGTGAAATTTGCTAAAATTATATTTGTTTGATGATGTATAAATCTATATATATATATATATGGTATTGCATATAAAATTATTATTACTTATGAATTAGCTTACAAAACAGAATGCATGATATATATCAAAACATTGCCGTCCTACATATATGATGTTAAAATTATGTGTACATAATTTTTAAACAGAATAAATAAAGGTGATGTCAAAATAGGTCTTGCAATCGTAATCCACTAACTTATGGCCAAAAGTGCAATATAACTCTTTGTGTGAACTGCTTTGCTCATTTCTAAATTTTATTCTTTATATATATATATTATGATTATTAATATAATATGAATAACTTTATCTCTAAAATATATCACCTCTGCCTAGTGTCCTATTTATAATATAGTTACTATTTTTTTTTTTTTTTTTTTTGTGTGCAAACGTTGGCTAATTTTTTTTTTTTTTAGTAAAAATGTATATTATTTTATTAATGATAATGCATTGATAATTCAATGAAAACAATATTCTTTTTATTGTTACAAAGAAAATACAATTGGACAATTTTCACAAAACTTTAAGAGAAAACAAAAACACCCATTGTAAAGTAAGGTTTATGAATAAATATATTTTTTTTTAATAACAAACTGATTAGCAAACAAATTTATTTAAAACTTTTTTTTTTTTTAATTGACGATAATATTTTCCTAAGTCTGCATAAGTATCTGAATTTTAATTGTCTGCAGAAATTAGCTGAGAAAAGCTGTGCACTCGTAGGCAGCATTAGAATTGACCGGTGTATTTCTATGCGAGTTTGGATATGCCTGTTTCAATTAACGCAACCACAATTATTGCTATGCAAGAGATTGCATGTAAATACCAAAGAAACAAATTTGCCATGCACTGGTTACAAAAAAATCAAATCCAGGTCAACACCGGGATGGGACAGCTAGCGTATTATAATTCGTGCACCGATTTATAGTATTCATAATGTTAGAAAGTTTGTCTTGAGACGGGCAGATTGATAGGGGTGTGACATAAAGATCTAGCTAGATGTTGTTGTTGTTGATAATGTGTGCGTGTTCTTTTGTTCTTCGTATATGATTTGATTTTGCTTCACAATTAGGGAAGTGAGAATAACTGTCCTCAAAATAATGGAATTGGCCGTAGTGGTGGTTAGAAGTCGTTATTGGAAAGAAAAGAGTTGGCAGAGAAGTGTCAATGATGATTTCTTTAAAAATCGATAGATGAGTAATTGGTTGGGTGGTGGCAGGGGGTAGATTAACTGAGTGCATCTGTGAAAGTTGAAAAGAGGTGGGAGATTTTTTTTTTTTTTTTTTCCGGTGTTTACTTAAGACAAAGTCGAAGTCGTTCCATTCTTGAGTGCAAAAATGAATTCTGGGAAATAAAGAAACAAAGCACAAAACAAGGAGGGAAAGTATGAGAAAGAAAGAGAGGGGAAAGAAAGGAGGAGTTACATATATAGGGAGGAAAAGAAAAAGATAGAAAGTTAGAAAGAGAAAAACAGAAAAAAACAGTGAATACAGCGGTCGGGTTTCACTTCTATACAGCATCACATGCCTGATAGACCAAGGAAGGGTTTAATCAACCATACTTTTTTGTTTTATTCTCTTTTTTTTATGCTCACCCTTAAACAAGGCATATTGCCACTGGTTATTGTGATTGAGGACAGATTTGGAGGGGGAGTTGGAAAGCGAGATGCTTGGTCACATTACATTTAAATTTATCAATGTTGGTATGTCCGAAGAAACGGTGAGCAGGAATGGAATCCTATAAGGAAACGGTCCAAGTAAAGCTGCTATCAGTAGAAAATTTTCTGGCATTTAAAGATCTCTATAGTAAAGAGGTGCGATTTTGCTGCAATTCAGTTGGATCATAGGGTATTTTCGTTTAGGGTGTATGCGTGCAGTAAGTTAATTGGAGCACATTCTATGGAAGTACTTATCAAACAAGCACAAGGATATAATACCATAGTGATGCGACAGGGGCTCAAACTTGACGGACAGTGCAATGCAGTGTGATGTATGGAAGAGAAAGCTGACTCGTGGAGGTTGAGGATATGGCTTGTATGGAAAGAAATGTTATGAGAATGATACAATGGACGTATAATGTGTGTCTTCAATTAAGGCTTAGATCTGTTGACTTCAGGGGGAAGATTCAATCTGCACAGCGTAGGGGTATGACTGTAGAACAGGAGACTTTGCTAGTGTGGTCACATTGAAAGAATGAATTAGTGTTTGGGTTAGTAGAACAGTTGAGATAGCATGGTGATTTTGCAAGGAATGGTATTGATAGATTTGAGATAAAAAGAAATAGTCTTTGTCAGGCATAGGCTAGTTTAGAAATAAATTTCTAAAAGCCATCGACCATATGCCAAGACAGGTGTTAAATTGATGATGAAAAACGGGTATAAAATGTACGAGGTACCTTCAATAAGTTTCCAGACGTTTTTGTGCACAGGCATTTAAAAATATTCACAGACTCTTGAAAATTCAATATGTTATTGCTGTACATCTTATGAGATAACTGACCAATTTTTATGATTTCAGGCTCAAATGAACAGCTACAGCAGAAATCGGAATACACCCTACTAAAGCATGATTGTCACAGCTGGTGAATTTTAAAAATGCAATCTGGACGTGAGGACATTTTAGAAGAATGATATGCAATAAAATTCTGTTTTAAACTTGGAAAAATGCCGCAGAAATGTATGGATTTCTTCAGACTGCTTTTGGACTATCTTGCATGAATTGAGCATCAGTTTTTGAGTGGCATAAGAGATTCAACAAAGGCAGAGAACCCGAGAGGGATGATGAAAGATGTGGGAGGAATAGGGAAGTCAGAACACCAGAGTTGATTGGCCAAATAAAGAATTTTAAGGATAAGGACCATTGTGCCTATAGAGACAATAAGTGCACAGTTTAATGTCAGTGTGTGAACTGTACACACAATTATTTGTGAAGATGCGGAAGATTTGCATAAAGTTTGTCCCAAGAGTGCTCAGAGTGGATCACACTATTTGACCAAGATGGGCATCAAGACAGTTCCTCACCCTCCCTATAGTGAAAACCTTGCTGCCTGTGACTTTTGGTTATTCTCTAAACTCAAGGAAAACCTCAGAAGCTGAGACAATTGAAATGAAAGAAGCTGTGATGAGTCATTGACACGTTCACACAAGACAACTTCCATGAGACCTTCCAGAAGTTGTTTGAACAGTACAACAAATGCATCGCAGTCGGAGGAGATTACTTCAAAGGTGATTAGTTTCGTGTATCAGTGAAAGTGCACATACGAAAAAAGTTGGGAAACTTATCTAAGGCACCTCGTAAATGAATAGGGAGAGGGGAATACATATCGAAAGATAAAGAGGATGATAGACAGTGAGAGAGAGATGAGAGAAAGGAAAAATGAAGTAAAGCGATTAAAAGTGAGTGGGGGAGAGATAGATAGAGAGAGGAAGAGAGAAAGAAATTAGAAATAGGCAGAACGTTGATTTAGCAGGGGGTTTTTTTTTTTACATAAGATTCACTACTTATCAAGGCCTGGAGGCCACTCTAGGATAAGGGTTATTGAGTGTACAAAAATCAATGTGATAATATCATAGTAATCGTTATTAATGGAAATTTGATAAATTGGATTACTTAAAGGGGGCGGTTCATCAAGAATTTGTTTATGTTGGACTTGAAGACAACCAAGTTGTAGTCAGCTGGGAAGCAGGCAAACGGAAGAGAGTTCCACAGGCGTGCAGTTCTAAGAAAGAAGCTTTGTTCATGGAATCTACGTTTTGATTTAGGCACAGATAAAGAGTGGGGAAGATTATTGACGGTGGTTTCAGTAGAAGGAGGAAGAGAAATAAGAGTAGGAGAAAATACAAATCAAGTGTTTTCAGCACACCAATGGTGCTAACAATTGCTACAGAATTGATGCCCCAATATCATATATAGCGATTTAAAGTGACGTCTGTCAACATGATGCATGACATCATGGATATCGAGGTTGACAGAAAAACAAAATTTGTTTATGGAACAGGCGTGGGACGGATCGCCTATAATGCTGCAATAACAGAAAAGAAAACTTTGATAATCGCCAAGTGCGAAATGCCACTCTAAGATCTCTTAATTGTCTCCGTCCATTTATTTTTAATAAGATACCTAACTAATTAGTTATGAGAATATTAGCCTTTCTTTCATGCACAAACACAAAAAATACAAAGGGAAAGAAGGAAGAAAACTCAATTTGCCTAGGCAATTGTGTAGGGCCGATTTATTTTGAATTTAGAAATATATCGTAACTTGTTGAAAATCACGTTTTTTCTCCCCCTTTAAAAGTATCCTTGGGCCCCCAAATCAAGAGATTAGAGTATTCCTGTAATGATCTGGTCCCTGTTGATTGCGGCAGGATGTTAGTTCTGTGCAGTTCTAGGAGGTTCACCCTCCTAGGCTTTGCCTTCTCTCCTTGAGAAGAGGTTAGTTTATTATTGCTAATCGCCTGAGGCGCCCTTATCGGGGATCCAATGGGGCTTCCAAGGCACTTTTTGCAGGTCAAAGTGCCTCTCCTAAAAGGGTGCCGCCTTCTCAATCCCACTTTCAGACCCTGGTGTCTAAGTTCTTGGAGTGAAGAGAGGGGACTAAAAACCTTTCCCTTAAGTAAAAGAAGGGAAACAAGTAGCTGAACACGAGTACTAAACTTTAGTTCACGACATAAAATAATATGACTAAACGGAAATATTTTTTCATGATAAAATCAAAACGATCGTTGAATTAAAAAGCAATAACAAATAATGATTAATTAATAAAATGACTTTTGTCCAAAATAATATGTAAATTAGTTAATCTTGCTTTCGTCCCTTTTTTTCTTTCTTCCCCCTTTTTCCCCCCTTTCTTTGCTTCTTTTCCTCTTTGCGTCTTTTCTTTTTCTTCCCTATCTTTTAATCCATTTGCCCCTGTATGTAGGGATGGTAGTGGTGGAGCGGGGATGGGCAAGAATGTAACGTAAGTTGTACACTTTCTGACCACGACAAATTCAAGTTAAATTAAAAGCATTTTATAACGGAATAATTCTGATTAAATCTGAACCCTTTTTTTCGCATAGATATTCCAAAAAGTTGTCAAATTCATATTCCCCTGCTAATTGACCCTATACACACTAGCATATTTAAGATTTATGGCGGTTATCACACATGCATACATATACCTTTCTTTCCAGCCTTTCATTATCTCTATCTTGTTTTTTTTTTTTTTTTTAACGCCCTATCCTTTACTTTTTCTTTCTATTATCTCAACACAGACCCTAATCTTTACATACAAGCAAATCTTATTTCTCATTTCAAGTTTTGACATTTGACAGAACCTCCTGATATTAATTCCCTATGACGTGGAAGATATATTTTCATTGCAAACTTTTCTTTCGTATAAGTTGTATCACCTGAAGAGGTCTCTAGTTACTATAAACTAGCTGGTCGAAACATGCTCATAACTATGTAGCAACACATTATTGATTATGTAAAAACAAATAGAAAGTGTGTATATATATCAGTACTTAGACGGGTGACCATTTGTGAATAGCGGGTGGTGTAAGCAAGCCTTCCATCTAGGTGTATAAATGGGTACAAGCTTTGTTGTAAAGTATACCAGCGACAGACTAGCGTCCTGTCATTTATGTATGTAATTCGTCAAGACTTGGGAATCTCTGTAGGTACTGAAATTCTTTGATGCATTATTCTGCATAAGTACCAAAATGTTTTTTATTCTGCATTTTTTTTTTTCTGCATAGGACAGTCTTCACATCTATTTAAAAAGGTTTGTCCATCGATCCATGTTTATGTTTAAAATAGCATTTTTGTTGGTCTGTCACACTTAATTTTGAAATAGTATTTCCAGACTGTACGGACTCATCTTAAGAATATAAGTTATTCTTTCTTTCTGTCTCTCTTTCTTTCTTTCTGTGAATAATGGTCACATACCATCGAACAAATGAGACGGATGGTATTCAGCAGAAGACCCCAGAAAATCATTCCACTGAGAAAACCATTTCGCTTCACTGGAAAAGAACTGCAGTCTTCATTGGTGCGGATGCATGGGGAAAGGGGTATTTTTTAGTGGCGGAAGAAGGAGGGTTAAGGTGGTCGTCTTAATTCGCAGGGTTGGGTGGGAATGGGATTGCCTTCATACCATTCCCATGATTCTCTAATTACACTCCCCCCTCATTCGTGTAGATCAATCTTCTGCTTGCACAGTTGTCGTTCTGTTTTACGGCATATCAATCCTTTTTTATTATCTAATGAGCATCATCAGTTTGGCCCAATATCCAACACGGCTGCAGCCGAGATTGAACTCACTACACGAGTTTGTAGTGTAATTCAAATCTTATTTGTAGCTGAATACTTGATGCTTCGCTAGGGCTATCAAGGGTATTTTTTATCGTGATGCCATCACTAGATGGGATGCCTACCACGATTTTAAGAGAGTCCCATCTACCATCGAGAGAAGGATAGACTGTGCCAGTTTCCCAACCTAGTATTTTGCCTACTTAACCATAATGTCCGCTTGCTTTACCAGCACCATTTTGAAATACATTTTGGAAAATATTGACACTGTCCCACTGTCAGCAGATGGTGTTTCTTCTCCTATAACATTACATTATGGTATTGTTCTTCGATAACCACGGATTATCTGAATGGTGGCAGCTCAGGACGTTAACAATTTCAATCTCAGTTGTAGACTTCATGCGGCAGGAAGTCATTTCCCCGTCATCTTCTCTTTTGCTGTAAAGTATCTTTTTCCTACACTCTCATAAAGGTTGCTAGAAGCTAAGCTAAATGGCTGACTATAGTCGAAAGCGACCCGAAGCCTCCCTTTTCATAAGCTGCTAGAAGGTACCACTCTATTCCCAAGATTACTCCACTTGCCCTTGAGAACACTCAAAGAATTTCTTTGAATACCCAGAAGAGAGCTATGCTTTTAATTTTTTATTTTATTTTATTTTTTTTATTGTTCTTTTTATTATTTAGATTAATAGGTTTTCTTTGTAATTATAAAATATATTTTTGTAAATAAACAAACGGAGCAGTGTGGAAGTAGAGGTCAATGTTTGTATAAAACATTGTTAGATATCATTGTCGACCGTGCATGTCCCTGTGGCTTGATGGATAGAATTACTATCAACTCTGTGGTTGTTAGTTCGATCCCGGGCTTGGGGTGGGTGCTGGTCTAATCAGACTGAAGAGTTGTAATGCTGTGAAACAGACTGTGAACGACTATATATATATATATATATATATATATATATATATATATATATATATATACACTTGTGCCCGATATTATTCATACCCCTCGGATCTTTGAGATTTCTATAAAAATATTGCTCAAACCAGAAGGTAGACAATATTAAAGGGATTTCAAACAATAAATCAAGCATAAGCATTTAATTTAAACTCAACAAATAAATAAATTATGCAAGTTTGAAGCATTATACAAAGAAAAACAATAATGGCACTAGTTCAAAATTATTCATACCTCTCTTACTAATTGTCAATAGCATGCCCTTTATTCTTAATAACTGCCTGTAACCGTTTTGGATATTTATCAACAAGGTTTTTACAAGCATCAACACTGATTTTTGACCATTCTTCAATGCAGTAGTTCTCCAAATCCCTCAAATTTCTAGGTTTCCGCTTTTTAACCTCAGTTTTCAATATGTGCCAGAGGTTTTCGATAGAGTTATGGTCGGGACTCTGGCTAGGCCATTCCAAAACATTAATTCGATTATCCTCAAACCATTTCTTGACTATTTTGGCAGTATGTTTTGGATCATTATCCTGTTGAAGGACCCAGTTTGGTCCTAAATGGAGCTTCTCCGCATCCTGTCTGATGTTTTTCTGGAGTATCTCCAAATATTGCTCCTTCTTCATGGTTCCATCTATCTTGACCAAACTACCTGGACCACTAGCCGAAAAGGAGCCCCAAAACATTAGGCTACCACCACCATGTTTCACTGTGGGTATGGTGTTCTTTGGGTTGTAAGCATATCCTTTCTTCCTCCAAACGTAAGAAGCATCCATATGGCCAAACAATTCAATTTTTGTTTCGTCAGTCAACAAAATACTTGAGAAAACGGACTCTGGAGAATTCACATGGGTCCTAGCAAACTTTAGACGTGCTGCAAGGTGTTTTCCGGTGTGCAATGGAGTCCTTCTTGGTCTTCTTCCTTTCAAACCATATTCATGCAGAGTCCTTTCCAATGTTTGCCTTGATATTTTTATGCCAGAAGACTCCAGATTTTCTAAAATGTCCTTAGTAGTGGTGGTTGGATTTGCATTAACACTTACAATATTCCTGGTGGCTCTAGCAGACAGTTTTCTTTTCCTTCCTCTACCAATCAAGTTGTTTGTTGTGTGGTGCCTCTGGAATATTTTGATGATGCTCTGTACTGTTGCTTTAGGGACCTCAAATTTCTTGGAAATTGACTTGTAACCTAAACCATCCTCATGTGAATTCACAATTTTAGTCCTAAGATCATTACTAAGCTCTTTTTTCTTCCCCATTCTAATAATTTTTATTCTTTTATTGGTTTTCAGTTGATATCATTTTAATTTCTGAAAAATGCAAAAAACGAAATGAAATTAATCAAAGGTTGTAGAAAAGCATTCAAAATAAGAATCAAACAGGAAACAAACAGTCAGAAACTCGATTAATACTGAAAAAATAAGGGGGTATGATTATTTTTGAACATTGCAGATTTTATAAATAGCTGTATATTTCTTTTATTATAAGTATCCCGAGATTTTAAAATGACGAAAATGATCAGAAGAGGTGTATTAAGAATATGTATCAATACGGACGTAAACAATAAATTCTTACAAAGTTACACCTAATAAACTCAATTTTCAAGGGGGGTATGAATAATATCGGGCACAAGTGTATATATATAATCATTTTCATACATGTGTCCAATATTGCTTCGTTATCAAGATTACCTTAACAATACAAAACCCATTTTCCTCTACAGGCCGTCATTTCCTATTTGCCTGTCTTCACTTCCGTTCTCACGGTGTATAAATTCCTAATCAACTGACGTTTTGAACCCACCTAGCCAGCTTTCGTTCTTGAACGTTATTAGTTCTTATACATTAGACATCACTCTATAATGAAACTAGGTAACTTGTCAACCTGAATCCATTATATATTATCCTTATCAACATAAATTGCCCTGATCAGTTTATTAGAAACTCTATATAATTCAAGTAAGAAATATTGAATTTTATTAAATTATTCAAAAAAAGTAAAAACAGACTGTTGGAGTCTATAATAATTATTATACTCACAGGCCATCCTCAAAGAGTTCTCTTTGAGAACAACCTATGGTGTTCCCTAGAGTCTGAATGACAACACGTCTCCCCAGATTTCCAGTACACTCCACCTCTTTCGATAATCTTTGCGAATAAATTTGCATTAACGCAACAACCGTTTACCATTGATTTCTCACCGGCAGTAACCATTGTTCTTCACTGGAATTCAGTTAGCAATTAGCCTCCCCAAGGTCCTAGTCCTCTTCGCACTCATCCAGTGGAAGTCTGGTTAGTGCTTTCTGTTCTCAGTCTTTTCATTCTCCTTTATCTTTCATGACTATTTGGTGTGGGGTCAGTTGATGCTGATTTTTTTTTTCTTTTTGGAAGGGAGAGAGAAGGGGGTTTAACTTGCACTTGTGCAGTTTTAGTTTCCTTGATCCCATGTGGTGTTTCTTTGTGTTTTATTTCTGTAGCAATTCTTATTTGTCCGGTTAGTGCCTGTAGCTCATGTGCATTAGTTCCCACATTTACTACTACTGCTACTACTATAATAATTATTATTACTACTACTACTACTGCTACTACTACTATAATTATTATTATTACTACTACTATAATATTTGAATTAATAAGAATAATCTGTAGTATTAAATATACTCTATTGTTATTTTCATAGCAGGTGCTCGACTGATCTTCAATCTATCGTCTCCACTGTAAAACATTCACAACAAAAACTCCTAGCTACAACCACTATCAATAAATTCCCTTTCTCTTTCTTTGTACCCAACACTAGCCAGAACTTCCATGAGCAAAGTTTCTTTCATGGAACTATTCATCTATGGAACACAGTACGACAGCGCTGCTAACTGGTTGACTATAACATTGCTGTTTTCAAGTCCAATGTTAACAAATTCTCGTTGTGCCGTCCTTTTAAGTAATCAATTTCTGGTCATAAACAACCATCATTACTAATTCTCTTGGTGTCAAATTCAATAATCCTTATCCTCGAGTGACTTGTGAGCCTTGATAAATGCTAACTTATTTATAAAAAAAATATTTCTTACTTGAATTTCATAAAATTTTTGATAGGTTAATACGTACAATATATATCATTAAACATTACTAACAATTATTACGATTCTTTTATTACTAACGAAACGAACATAAGCACTTAAAATGAAATTATTCCGGTTGGATAAGATCATTTCTCAAACGAATTGAATTGAATTACATCTTTTTTTATTGCTAAGAACATGTACCAATGTTGCATAAAAACCCCTGGCGAACTAGAACCAAACATTGATTTTGTAGGAGGAAAGATATTGATAACTAAAATCGACAAACTGACTTTACATCCTAACAGAATTGAAGGAAAAAACGTAGATGAAAAGAAATAAAATAAAAAAAAAGATATATAGTAAAGAAAAGAGACAAAAAAAGAAGGTAGAAATAAAGAAAATAGAAAAGAACAGAAAAAATACAAAGACTGAAAGAAAGAAAGAGAAAGAAATAAGAAAAGATGATAGAAAGAAAGAAAAATAGAAGACAAAGAAAGAAAGAAAAAGAAAAGATGATATAAATAAAAAGAATAAAGAAATGATGATAATAGAAAGAAGGCCGAAAGAACAAGATGGAAAGAAATAATGACGAAAAAAAGATAAAGAAAAACAGAAAGAAGGCAATGAAAGGACACTGATGCAATGCGTGACATCAGCACTCACGAGTCGGACCCCGACATGAACCACTGTATTTAGATACCTTTATTTTTATAAATAATTGTTTGATTTTATCTTTTATTTAATTAACTGTTTCCATATGCAATTAATATCTCCACGAGGTCCACTGAGAACATGAGAAAAACAAACAAACACATGGGCGGACTCCTTCAAGTGTTTATTCATTCAAAAATGTTGACTACATCAGATTATCAAGTTTAATTAGTTTAAAAAAAAAACACTAACCATGAAGCATGTTAAAAAAAATGCAAAAAATAAAAATACTATCACTGTACATGTATGAATAATGCACAAGAGGAAGGCCTAAGAGTCAATGTTTACGAGGACAATAGTCCGAAGAAAAACATATAAATAATGTAGGAATGATGAGGCATTGAGCATTTTTAGGAAAGAAAGGGAAAAAGAAGATAAAAAGGAAAACAAATATAGGAATAGAGAAAAGGGCAGTACGGGAGGAAAAGTACAAATTGCAGAAAAGAAAGAGGATAATGTGACACAAGGGTCTGAAATTGGGATTTGAAAAGTCAGCACTTTAGAGGAAGAGCACTCTGGTCTGCAAAAATACCTTGACAGTTCTGTCGGCATTCCCCAATAGGGGTGCATCCAGCAATTAGCAATAAATTAACTCCTCAAAGGGAGAAGGCAATGCCTGAGAAAGTGGACCTCCTAGAACTATACAGGGCCTGTGACATACCTCAGTCAACAGGGAACAAGTACGCTCAGTAATGGCCTAAACTCTGCTGGCTTCAGTTGAGTTGACAGAAGACAAAGAAAAAGAAAGGAAAAGAATGAAAATTAAAAAAAAAAAAATTAAAAAAGATAAAAAAGCAATTAAAAAGGAAAAGGAAGGCCAAAAGAAATTAAAAAAATTATGAAATGGAAGTAAAAATAAAAGATGAAAAAAAAAGTAAAACTGGTAATTAAAAAAAAACAAAAGAACAAAATAAAAAAGGACAAAAAAAGGGTGAAGAAAAGAAAGAAAGCATAATAAAAAGAAAAATGAAAAAAGGAACAGAATAAAAAAAGCAAAGATTCGTCCTGAATCTCTGCTTACCATTGGTATTTAACAATGTCGAGAAAGAAAATTATACAAAAGGAAAATAAAGGAAGAAAAATGATCAAAATAAAAGAATACAAAAAAATAAACGAGAAAGAAAGAAAAGAAAAAATGGGGAAAAGAACAAGGATAAAAAAAGGGAGGAAAGAAAGAAAAAGGGGAAAGAAAGAAAATAGGATTGAAAAAAAAAAATACAGAATAAAATAATTAACGTAAGAAAATAAAAAGTATAGAAAGGGGGAGAGGAGAGGTGGAATAATGGCAGCCATTCCTAATTAACACACGAAGTCCATTTCTTGCAACGATCACTTGACACTCATTAATTACACATCGTCTTAATCCGTCGCCTACAGTCGCACTCTCAACAGATTCCTCTCAACAACACAAAATAACACGAAACATTTCTGTCCATAAACGGAGCTAATTACACGCACTAATGTTACGTCAGAAGCAGAGATGCGTCAGGTTATCAACAACGAAGCAAGAAACGCAACACCAAATTATATAAATACTAGAAGATTAACCGTGTAGTACGGCATAATCACGTTTGACACACCGGTCCCTGTCAGATCACTGAAGTGAAGCAACGAAAAGTCTGGCCAGTACCAGAATGGGTGACCATTTGGGACTTCCAGGTGCTGTACGTGCTTTCCACATCTTGGCATTTGTTTCCAGTCGTCCCGGACTTCTCCTTACCACTGGACTCAAGCAGTGCAGATTCAGGAGAGATGTGGCAGGAGGATTGTTCAACACTTGCCTCACAATTACACATGCAACTGCCCCTACAGAGGGTATCCTTTGTCTTTCAAGAGTGAACGGCGGCATCGATTACCTATGTATTCTAGTGGTGAACGCGAAGGCCAAACGTTGTAGGTCTTAGACACTCGACCAAGGCAAAGGATGGAGGGCACAAAGAATTGAAAATATCTCTCGTTGGAGTCCTACTACCCTAGTGATGTTTTTTTTTTTTTAAAAAAATACCTCATTAAACTGGGTTCAGAATGAGAACAACTCATTTGAGAAAAGTAATGTCCGAGATTATTTGCAGATAAGCCCCTTTGAATGGACACTGTTTAGTCAGTGGATACTTTGAGTAGTCAGTTTCTGTGTGGTCGAATGATGACCACTGACAAAGGCTAGGATTTAAGATTTGCAGAGCGAACCACAGCAGAAATATTGTTTGACTTTACATGTTTTATATTTCAGAATTATCAATGGCATCCTCTAAATTACACAAAAAATGAAGAGGCACACGGTTGTCATGACTATAAACTTTAAATACAGTATGTTTGAGACAAATTTGACACCGTTTGGAGAGAAAAAAAAAAAAACTAAAACAAAATAACATCATATCTTGCCCAATAAGTGGTGTATTCTCAAACAAAAATAAAAATTGCTTCAGACTAAAAGGATTTCTCCTTCACTTGGTGAGGACCAAAAATCTGAAATGTAATTAAAGTGCATCTCTGGTAGAATCATACAACTAAATTGAAAATAAAATAAATAAATAAAAATAAAATAACGCCCTGAACCTCCACTTCCAGTTTTTTCAGGAGTCTCGAGTCATTAAAAAAGATGCATCAGCACAACAAATACATTTCATATTTTTGGTCCTCGCCCAGTGAAGGAGAATTCCTTTTAGACTGAAGCAATTTTTATTTTTGTTCCAACCCAGAGTTCCCCTCTACAGGGAAGCTGGATCATACCCGCATTAAAATATGACCTTGTGTCTAACTTTGCCCTCATGGGGTAGGCAAGTAAATAGGAACATTATTTTTCAATTTCTAAGAGTCGGGGTATGTATGAATCAGTCTTCCAGTTCTTCGAGTTGTCTTATTCCCCACTGTTTTTCTCTGTCTATAAGTTTTACTTCATCCCATAAGGGTAAATGGTTTTCCTTTTCCCTCCATATGTGGTCAGTCATACCCGACATTTCAGTATCTCTACGTATTACGGCTTTTCCATGTTCTTCTAAGCTTTCTTATAGTGGTTGCATTAAAATATGCATTCCATATATGTGTGTGTGTGTGTGTGTGTCCAGCATACTCACGTTGGCACACTGATTCTCATCAGATCACTGAAGATAAGCAACGTTGAGCCTGGCTAGTATCAGATGGGTGACCATTTGGGAATCCTAGGCACTGTATGTGCTCTCCGCTTACCTCGGCATTGTTTCCAGTCATCCTGAACCTCCACTTGCCACTGATATTTAACAATGTCGACTCTGGAGAGGTTATGATTAGAGATTGCGAAATTCTTACCACAAAAAAATTCCGTACGCAGGCACCCTTACAGTAAATATCCATCGTCGGTCAAGAGTGAAGGAAGCTACTATGTGTGTGTGTGTGTGTGTGTGTGTGTGTGTGTTAGAGGCCAACATTTTGAAAATGAAGGCTCATTTTGACCATTTTCAATAAGAGAACGTTTCTTCAGAAGCATTCATTTTGTTCGCTCCGATTTTTCCAGTGAAATCAGTCAACTGAAATCTGGTGGAAGTAATGGGCGACGCCATTTTTTTTTTTCCTGCATTGGGATTTTTTTTTTTTTTTTTTTTTTTTTTTAAATGATTTATTGCCATTCAAATCAGAAGAGAAAAAAATACTGTCAACTTGGCAGCTCATATCTGCTTCACTATTTCAAGAAGTATGTTTATCAGTAAGACTGGCATTAACCCCCCCCCCCTTACTGCTGTAAAAGACAATCCCAGTAAGTGTGATAATTTCCCGCACTTAAAATCAAAATGGTGGTCATTGTCTACATGAGTTGTAATGAATGTATATTATTACTCTTATTCTGGTCTAAATGCAACTGAAACAAGAATTATTATTCGAAAGGAATACATACTATCATAAAATCTAAATATATAGATGCAAAAGTTGTGCTTATTTCTTGCATTTACGGTAAAGTCAGAACATTTATAGGATTGACATCTATCGCAATCCTATATTAATTGACCAATGGCGGGGTGAAAATGCACAAGCAACGCCCCAAAATCACATAAAAATAAAGAAACGACATTTTTTCACACAAACTCTCAGAACAATTTTACCAAAAAAAATAAAAAGCAAAAATGGCTGTCACGTCCACTGCACTTAATCCAATTAAAATCTCCTTTTCACGCTTAAAATAAAACCATACATCTCGAGATGATGAAACATTATTTAAGCTCATATTTTTTGTTGAGAAAATAGCACACGATTAATAAGAGCATTACGTTTCTACCTCCTTGGAGCTTAGGAAGCTTACTCTCAACTCACCCACAGTTATACACCCTAATAAAAAGTGACACTACACTGTCTCAAAATTGTTAAACTACACAGATTCAGATGCTTACACTAAACAACACGTACACACACAAATACTTTCACTGTCGCATAAACACATAGATTTTATTTTTCTAACTGAATTTTCTCTGAGAAGTGAACATTTTAGATGTACAGTAACTCGCATGTTTTATGTTTCTGAATTTTTTTACATGAGGATTGACAATTTGGATTATTTGGATTAATCGAACTATTGTTCTCTTCTTGAGTGTTATTCTCACAAGATCCGATCTTCTTCAGGTGTATCTTGTTTAACTCGGAAATCTTTTTGTCAAATTCTGGAATCTGCACGGAATTTCAAACAGAACCCTTTATTTAATCCACAAGGCTAGTATGTTTTTATTCCATCGGCCATTACCAGGTAGAAGTCCTAAGTGATCTGCAATTGTATTCTGCGTATCGCTCACACTGTAGATTGAACCTTTAACCTCCAAAAAGAGTGTCACTTACAACTGAATTTTACCAAGTACTTTAATCATTATGCCATGAGTCTTTGCAAACAATTCTGGTATGAATTTTGGGAGTTTTAAACTTATTCTTGTTTTTAAAAGTATGATTTCACTAGTTATCACTACAGATAACTTCCATGCTAGAAAGTTATTTACACCTGAAAGTATCCTGTACCTCTACGAGGCCACCATTCGCCCATGTATGGAGTATTGTTGTCACATTTGGGTGCATCTGTTACTAGTCTCTCACTCCTGGACAAGGTTCAAAAGAGAGTCGCTAACCTGATAGGTCCTGAACTGTCATCTAAGCTTCAGCCTCTGTCCCATCGACGAAATGTTGCATCCCTCTGCCTGTTCTACAAGTATTTTAATGGTGAATGCTCTGACGAACTACAAGCACTTGTACCCCCTCGACATAAATACTCCTGACAAACCAGATAAGCAGCAAAATCCCACCCCTCCACTAAAGATCCCTAGATGTAAGAAAGCCTTCTGCTCTAATAGTTTCTTCCTCAGAACTGCTAGGCTTTGGAACTCCCTTCCGGATTCTTGCTTTCCCAACTGTAATGACATGCAGAAGTTCTACTGTAATGTGAACAGACATCTTGCTGTTCAACTCCCTACATAGCAACCTGCAACATATGGCCCCGATAGTATCTCCCTACATCAAAGTCGCACTGTCTTGTTTGGGGTGAAAATGGAATATATATATATATATATATATATATATATATATATATATATATATATATATAACATATATGTGTGTGTGTGTGTGTGATTATCTAGTCTTTATAATTAATGGTTCCCATATTGTATTAAATTCTATATTAGGTCTGCTTAGTCGGTGATCGTCGCCCAGCTGCTTCTTAGAGTTTTCTTATTCTCTACAAAGCCCTTTTCACATATGTATATAATATTTTATTGGTATTTTATCTGTTATTTATAATTAATGGTTTTCATATTAAATTCTAAACTAGATATGCTTAGTAGGTGGTAATCACACAGCATATGGGCTGGGGTTTTTTTTTTTTTTGTTTTTTTTTGATTGGTTGGTTGGTTGTTTTTGTTTTACGGCATATCAATCCTTTTCAGTTTATTTAATGCCGAATCCAAAGATTTTGAAGAAAAAATTTTTTCAATAGAATATATTTGTTTTCACGTCGGTTTCTATTTAACCCATAGTTGGGACCCTAACAGGTACTACCAGTCCGGGTCAGTGGACCTGGGAGCAATGGTAATTAAAGGGTGGCTCCACACTCCCCAAAGCCCGTAAGTTGGGGCCTCACCACTGGATATAGTTAAAGGTCATATCCAGGACCCCCATTGAGGGACTTTTACCCTCTGCAGGGGGGGCAGTCGGCGTATTCTAATGCCCCACCGACAGGGCCTTTTTTGAATTGTCATATCCACCATTAAATGAAAGGAAAGAACCATGCCAACTTGTAGGTTTTTGCCAAACCTGTAGACCACAGGGTGAAGATCAAGGAGACAGAAAAATGGACTATCCAAAAACTGAAAGGAATATATGGAACATGAAGAATGTCAACATAATACCAGTAATTGTAGGAGCACTAGGAACAGTTCTGAGAAACCTGAAAAAAGACTTGGAGAAATTGTAATCAAAGAGAAGACTGAGACTATATGGTAGACGTCAATGATGAAACCAGCTAAAATCTTAAAGAAATATTCTTGAATTTTGTTACAATATTTTTGGAATATAATGGGAGTATGATCCGGCATAGTCAGGCGATGCTATTTATAAATGATACTGCTAGGAACTGACGATTCGAATTAATTCACGTTGTGCTACCAACCAATCAAAAACCAGAATTACTCCATAAATATTAAACCTTTCTGTTGCAATTTCGCATATGTTTTCTCGTCTCAACACGGGAAGAATCTTTTGCTCTGTCGATTGGAACTGTCCACTGCAAACCAATCACCTCTCAGAACTTGTGTAGAACAACGAACCATCAGAAACTGTTCTGAAACTAAACATGGCTTACACTTCTAGAAATTTGGAAACTAATTCACATAAACTATGAACACTAACCAGTCACATAGAGGTTGAAAAAAAAAAAAAAAACATTGACGGAACATCACATGAACTCAGTGGAATTGACATTGCAAAAAATCATAGAAACTTCTCAACCCCAAAAAGCAATAATTATGGCATCAACCTCGGCTGATACCACACAAAATAGCCATGAAGGGTTAAGGAGAATCGAAAGAACGAGGAGGGAGAGCACTAACTAGACCTCCACTGAAAGAATGTAGAAAATGCTGGGACCTTGGGGAGAATTATTGCCACCTAAATTCAAGGGAAGATCAACTGTTGTTGCCAATGAGGAATCAATTGTACATAGCTGTTCCGATAGCGCAGTCAGTGGTAATGGTCATTGTAAGAGGTGGAAAGTACTATGAGATTTGGAAAAAAAACTTATCACTCAGATTCCAGGGAATACCACTGGTTATTATCAATGAGTAATTGCTGATGATCACCTGTGTGAGAAATTCTAGTGTGTACGTAATCTATATATTAATACGATAGCATGTGTTATTTTCTGTGTCACGCTTACATCCAAGTGACTGTCATTTAATTGTTATGGACTTCCATTTCTTATAATAAATAATTTTACCAAGAATTATTCATGTTTTTGTTTCGGTTTCGATTATAGCTGATGGCAGTCCAGTAATCTAATTTTAAAAAAAATAGTTTTACCAAGAATTCTTCATAAGTCTTGGTTTCAGTTTCGATTTTAGCTGATGGCACCTTTTAGTAATCTATTTTTTTATAAATAATTTTATTAAGAATTCTTCATAAGTTTTAGTTTTGGTTTCGATTATAGCTGAAGAAACTAAAGTTGTGTAAACAAATCGAGCTTAGGTATTTCGGACGATGTCAAAACATCGTTAATTCACTACTCGCACAGCAGCCACCGATTAGCGTAATGGTTAGAAGTCTTGACTGTCGATCCTGGCTTGAGTTGCCTGTCTAGCTGCACTGATGAGCTGTGATACAGCGAAACAGTACTGTATGTGGATGACTATATATATATATATATATATATATATATATATAATGCTCCTTATCTTGAGTTGAGCATATTGAGAAGTGATACACGAATTACCATTAGCGTATAAGCGATGCTATTTGTGTAAACAAATCGAGCTTTGGTATTTCGAATGATGTCAAAACATCGTTAATACACTGCTAGCACAACAGCCGCCAATTAGTGTAATGGTTAGAAGCCTTGACTGTCGTACAGGTAGTCGGGTTTCGATCCTGACTTGAGGTAGTTGATGTCTAGCCACTCTGATGAGCTTCGAAACAGTACTGTATGTGGGTGATATATATATATATATATATATATATATATATATATATATTCATAAGTTTGGGATTCAGTTTCGATTCAAGCTGATGAACCCAAGTCATATAGATATATTTTTTATTTTTGAAATCGCAACTTTATAATATATAAAAATCGATAGAACATTAACTCTGCAATAATATATACGAAATCTGTAAGAATTACGATATCATATTTAAGTGTATTTTACCACATGGCTACGCCAGGCGTCCCTACTAGCTTGGATAAATATTTTTGCAGTTTTAACAAAAGAACTACAATTATATTAGAGCGCCTCCATTTACGCTGAACATCTACAGAATGCCAACATCAATATAATACGTATGGAGCAGTCTCCTGTGGAATTCTCACAGTAATAAGAATTACAACAACAACAAAAAGAGGAAACAGAAGCAGAAAAAGATGATAATGATAACAAGAAAAGGAAGATGATAATGATAAAAAGAAAAGGAAGATGATAATGATAAAAAGAAAAGGAAGAAGATGATGATAAAAAGAAAAATATGATGATAAAAAGAAAAAAAAGATAGATCTAAATTTCAAAAATACAAATAAAATTCAAAAATTTTGCTATCAATGAGAATCAGTCGATGCACTGACTGTGCCATGACCAGGTAGATGTGTGACAGAAACTAGAGGAAAGAATCCCTTCAACCGTACTTGATCAGTGGTGAGATTTTGAACATATTACGGTGCGTGCTAAACCAAGCAAAACCTAGCTTGAGTATGTAAAAAGTAATCTGACTGCATACAACATGACTGATATCAACCCTTTAGATCGGACCCCGTGGAGAACAAGTATGAGACGTTGCCTGGTTTGCCCCTTTCAGAGTTCAAGACATTCGCGGCACCTTAAATACCAAAACCAGATAATGATGGTGATAATTTTAGCGAAATGTCAATGGAGGAACGATAGAAAATAGAGCAACCAGACCCGACATAACTTAGCAAAGTGATCTACTAGCTTCTGAATAACCAGGGAGTTTTTCTTTTCAAGAAAAAGAGATTGACAAGAAGGACAAATGACAAGAAATTAACAAGATGGACGAATGACCTGCTATAAGATGGTGAAAGAAAAAAAACAACAAAAAAACAAAAAACAAAAAAACAGAAAGAAAAGCAAAATAAAAAAATAAATAAACAAAAAATACATAGTTATGGCTTGGATCAACTACAAGATAGCATACGACACATGGTTAATTCGATGCTTAAAATTTAAAATTCCAGACAAATTTTTTAAACTTTAATGGCAAAATGGAGATTGGAAAGAGATATAGAGAACAACACATGGCTCAGAGATAAAAAATACGGAGAGGCGTTTTTCATGGAGATTCTTCATCTGTATTTTTTGTCATAGATTCAATATTACTCATCAACATACTCATAAAGAAAACAAACAATTGCCTGTATATTAATAATCTAAAATTACTGGGGGAGGGGAACAAATAAAAAAAACAAAAACAAAAAAAAACAATCAATAAATAAAAAATAAAAATAGAAATAAAAAACACACACATACACAAAAGATGTGGAAACAAAAATAAACGCAACCAGAATATTTAGCAATGATAAAGGAATGGTTTTTGGAATGGGAAAGTCGCCACTTCTTGAGTTGAAGAATATAAAAATTGGAACAATGGAAGATATAAAGCTACCCGGTTGAGAAGTGACTAGAGAACCTGGTGAATGCAATAACTATAAATACCTGGGCATTCAGGAAACGAATGCCATTAAAAGAAAGAAATGATAAAAAGAAACAACCTGAGGAAATCAAGAAAACTCCTTTAAACTAAATCATATAATATGTAATATCGGGTACTTGATGATCAGTTGAGCCAAACTTCTCTGAAGGGGGAAGTTTCTAAGGAATATTAAATTCACAAGCGGTTCCTTATCACATATATATCCTGGTCAGAGGAGGTGATGACATTAGTTTTTGCAGTTTTTTTTTAAATTAATTTTTATTCCTGACGTTAAGCAACGAGTAGTCTGGTTAGTAATAGATGGATGACCAGGTATTTTATATATAATTATTAGTAAAGTGTCTATGTATTCGTTAGTGCTTTCTCTCCTTGGACATTCCATCCTCTCAGACGTTCTAAAGCCATTTTTCTTCATATTTTTTTTGGGGGGGGAGGGGAGGAAATGGTTCCAACCTACTTTATTTTCTTATGTATTGAGCCAGGCAGTTTCAGTTCCTTTGTTTTTTGTTGGTTTTTTTTTTGTTTTTAATGTTTCATCTATGCATTTATTTGTATTTACAAAATGCTACTTTTTTTTCAACTTACCTTATTAACTACAGTCGGTGTTTACCCGCTATATAAGCTGGCTTCTGCACTCCAGAATTTTTTTTAATATTTCGTTTGTTTTTACCAGTACCTTTGTGTGTCTGGTTTCGATGTTTCTGTTAATTCCTATTTCTCTTAACCTTTCATGCACTTTTTTTTTTTTTTTCAGAATTGCGCCTTGTGCTCCAACAATCATTTGTATCGGGATAATTTTCTTTTTGTTTCATATTCCCGTCAGCTTTCTAATGAATTTCCTTCAGCTTCAATATCTGTTGGGACAGCGAAATCCACTCGTTAGCAGATTTGTTTTTTTTTTTTTGTTTTTTTTTTCAACTTGCTTGATGAGTTGATCTATTTGTCATTCATTGTTTTATGTCTTCCGTTTTGCAATAATGACCTTCGTTTATATTTGTAACATTTTGAAGGGTTTTAATGTTTTTGACAAAAAGAAAGAAGAAAAAAAGGATCATCGAATACCAGTCCCCCCTCCCTCTCAAAAAAGTCTATAAGATTTGCTTGTAATGGCTTCCAAATGAAACGAGTAGGGATTTAAGAGGAAATCGAGGAAAAGAAGAGAGACGGGGTTTCCCCTTCGTCGTGTTTACGCACGTGCTCACATTTCTTGAAATGCATCCATCGCCAACACGCCTTTAAGGAGCGACAATGCATTCGGGGTAAAAAAAAAAAAAAAATAGTAGGGTATGCCAATGGTAGGAATTACTCCACCTCGAATAGGTGTTTAAAAAAAAAAAAAAAAAAAAAAAAAAAAAACTTACCGAGGTTATTCCATGACCGGAGTATAAATGCTGATAAAATACCAAGGAGTATTTACAATGTTATGCAAAAAGTTTGCAACACATTTTTTTCTTAAGTATTTCTAATACAGAATTATGCTTAACAAACATGGATACCCGGCATTGCCCGGATCCACATGAAGTTTCATTTGGACACACCTGCTGTACGAAGAATATTGAGCACTTTTTAAAAAATTATTATATGTCAATTCCATCGTGAGCAACGTTGATACTCCCACAACAATTTCCAAAATAAAAGATACGATAATCCTACTTAGAAAACGGTTAAAAACACGAAAATGTAATTGCCCCTCCCCAAAAGTACGTGACAGCATCCCCACCAGATATTTCGGCCGAAGGAAAATGAAGAGAAGAAACTATTCTCTGGATATTGAGCATTTTTGTTGCCCGTGCGCTGCCCCCCCCCAATTAAAATAACTTTTCTTGCAATTAAAATAGCTTGTGCGACCGAAAAAACAAACAAACAAAAAATGAACCGCGGTGGTGTAGTGGACTGGTGGATATATTATACATATACCCCAGTCGTACAAAAATTGAGAAAGGAAAAATGAATTGCTTTGAGGAAGAAACGAACAATGCGTTTATTTGAATTGAAACGAACTAGAATTTATTTCGTGAAGAAACACATGAAAGAAAAGGGTACAGCACGCGTTTAGTTTGGCGTGCGTCTCTCGCTGTTTACGGGTGAGAAGGAAAGTCTATTGTTGTAGAGAGAGAGAATGAGAAAAAGTCAATCCAGGCCATAGAGATAGAAAACGTGTAAAGTATATGTACCGTCTGTTAGCTCGTGCCCCATACATAGTATCAGGGGACGTGATGCACGCGGGAGCGGGCGCCCCGAAAGGGGGGCGAATGGTCCGTCGACCGCTCAGCTCGAGAGCTAAGTCGAAAAAGGGAGGAAGCAGCTTATTGCTCTTGCTTTTATAGTTGTTTCCGGTGGTCTTTTGCGGATGTGAGGATTTCCTTCGAAGGGGAAGTGACGTTGCCAATGCGTGTATGTGTGCTTACATGTGTGTACGTTAGCGTGTGTGTATATGCACGTGAATGTGGGTGTATGTGTGCGCGTATGTGTATGACAAGAAAAGTGGTTTGAAATGCGAACGTGTGTTTTTGTGTGAGACTAGGAAAGGCTCCCACAATGGCCGAGCTCGAACGTGAAATGTAAAAGAGGGGAAGAAGGAAAAAACTTACAGACAAACGCTTTTGCACACACGGCCACGAATGCTTATAATGTCATGAGTTTGCAAAATAAGCCTCTTAAACATAGTTTTAGTTTAATACGCGTTCGTGACTTGCGAAAAAAAGCAACATGAAAAACGAACCCCCCCTCCCCTGCAAAAGATGGTCCAGTTGACCGTCACAGAATGAATCTTTTTTTTTTTTTTCTAATTTTTGTATGTTATGCCTCTGGGGCATTACCCTTTCAGATGGCAAATTAGTGGAGTAGAAGTGAGTACAAATACAATTAGTATTATTTGGATTATTCGAACTATAGTTCAGATCTTGAGTATCATTTTCACACTGTTTCGGCTGATATAACCTCCAATCTTTTTCGGGTGTATCTTGTTGAACTCTTAAAATCTTTCTGTGAAACTCTGGAAATCTGCACAGAATTTCGAATGGAACCCTTTACTTAATCCCAGAGGGTAGAATTCTCTCGTTCCGTCAGCCACAACCAAATAGAATTATAGTCGATAGAAAGAGTGAATGTTAACCCCGTGAATTAAACAAAAGGTTCTTTTCGAAATTCCGTGCAGATTTCAGAATTTGAATGCGCCCTTATCTTATCAAAAATTTTAATTTTATACATCAATCTCTCCTGCTTGTGCGGTGATAAAATTCTCAAATGCACTTGTGATGTTAAGCAGTATTAGCGTCTTAAGTTTTGTTAAAATCGGACTGTTTCTTCTTTAACAGGATTTTTTTTTTTCGATTATTAATTTTCAACTTATCGGAAGCATTCCTATACAATACCTATCTAAAAACACTCCCAGACACAAAAGTACATTTATGTAAAATTTTAAAGAAAACAGCCCAGCTGTTTCGAAGTCTATAGCGAACACTCTCTCTCTCTCTCTCTCTCTCTCTCTCTCTCTCTCTATCTCTCACACACACACACACAGGCAATGTGCCTTTTATATGTAAGTAGAGATAACTAGATCTATTAAAGTAAATTATAAAATTTCACCCATCTGCATATTGTGATTGTAGCCATCTTGAATTTATGAGATTGACCACCTGCTCATGCACATATTAGTCAATTGCTGAATTTATTGTGCACATTGTACTGCTGTGTTCTATATTGCAAATAAAACCAGTTTTGCATGGAGTTATGGTATTATTACCATACATTAACATGGGTACTAATTAGAGGTCACCATTTCGGTAGGCTCCCACTTCGGGGCGCCTCCGATAACAGGGAGAACTGGAGCGCTGAAATAGAAAGAAATACTGGTAAAAGAAGACATTGTCTTCTTATAAAAATGAGGACGTGTAACGCGACTTTGTTATGAATTCATGAGGTTTTATATATCCAATATATATGTGTGTTTTCGAAACTCGGGTTACAAAGAAAGACAGTGCATTTTGCAAAGTCTGTATTAATGTTCAATGCTCCTCTTGGCTACCTAACGGGAGCTGAGGAGTGAAGCGTGTGCTCTGTCTCTAGTCGCCGTGGAAGTAAGGACGTTTTCTTCACTCGAATGTCCCACGTCAACCGTTCTCGCTTTTCATTGGCTGGAACCTCTGATGACGTATAAGAAGAAAGGAAGGAAAAGAGAAAAGAGTAGGGAGAAAGAGAGAACTAAGGTGAGAATACAGTCTAGTCTCGTAGTAGTAGCAGCTCGCTACAAGAGTATCTTCTGCAAATAGAGTTGGTAGACTTGTTCCAATTTTGCTACAGCAACACCAAGAAGATTAAGTCTTTAATCAAACAATCAGATTAAAAAAATAATCCATAAAAATATACAGGGTAGAACGATAAAATTGTCGCCCTAGAAAAGATGATATGATTCCATTTCCATTTGATGAAAACCTGTTTTCTTTTTTTGTTGCAGACCATCTAATAGTTGACCAGTTGTGTACAAATCCCAATGAGGGAAGATGACACTTCAGAACCGCCTTCTATCAGGCCTGAAAGTGACACAATGTTCAACGAGCAAGATCAGAGATGCGCTGCTATGCAACTCATGCTCTCTATCGAGCCAAGTTATGACAACAGGACCACTGCCAGCACCATCAAAGTGCAAATCTAGACGGTTCAACACGTGAGGGCACAGCTCCACAAAGTTTCTAGCTACGGTTATGATCTTTGGTGTGGTTTCAAGTGATGGCCACATCATGCCACCTCACAACTTCGAAAACACCAAAGTGTACCGGGATGTGCTGAAGAGTGTAGTGATCCCCTGGTGCAGACCCTGTGTGACAGCAGGACTCGGCGCTGGCCCACAAGTTCAAAGAGACTCAAGCTTGGCTTCAGAAGGAGTGCTATGACTTTGTACCCTTCTCTCACTGCTCCCCCCTCCTCTCCCGACCTGAACCCACTGGATTATTACGTTTCGTCATACGTTAAGAACATCACCAACATGACCTTCCACAACACCAAAGCCAGTCGTATTGCCGCCATCCACCGAGCATTCGCTGAGCTCCTACCGGCGTTTGAGGAAAAGACATGCCCCCAGTTCCAGACTCGTATCGACACTGTGATTGAAGCTGAAGGCGGCTACATTGAATAGCTATCAGCTCTAATACATAATCAAGTTAACTGAATTGATTTTTTCAAAGTAAGTTTTAAAATAAAGTTGGAGTGTTGTCTTCTTTAGCGCGACAACTTTATCATTTTACCATGTACTACAAAGAAATCAATTTTTAATGATGCAAAAGTTTATACACTTTTTAAAAAAAAATTTTTTTTTTTTTTTTTACTCACATTCACCCCAAACAAGGCATATCACCACTTTGACGTAAGGGGCTACTATTTGGGACCATGACTATGCCTAGAAAAGATTAACAAGATGTTGGTTTACATTACATTTAAAATTTTATATATCAGTACAGCCAGAGAAGCAGGTAGCAGAAAGGGAATTCCAAAGTCTAGCTGTTCAAGGGGAGAAACAATTAGAGTAGAAAGCTTTCTGGCATTTAGGGATCTCAACAGTGAAAGGGCGAGATTTTGTTGCTAAGTGGGTTTGTCAGGGATATGTACATCGAGGAAGTAACGAGTTCATCAGAGCACATTCCATTAAAATATTTGTAAAACAGACACAGAGATGCAACATTGCGGTGATGGGACAGGGGTTAGAGCTTAGTTGATAAAGTGGGACCTATTAGATTTTTGGACCCTATCCAAGAGAGAGAGAGAGAGAGGCTAGTGGTAGATGCATCTGCCCAGATGTGGCAACAATAGTCCACACATGGGCAAATGGTGGCCTTGAAGAGGTACAGGATACTCTCAAGTGTGAGTAATTTTCTAGCTCGATAGAGGGAACCCACCTTCTTTGCAGCAGCTTTTGTACATTAAAACTTCATAGCATAATTTCCATTGATGATTAGAGTCTTTCGCACTCATTTATTCATATCTTTCTAGTCAAAATCCTTTCTAGAAAAGATATCGGCTACTAACAGGAGGGATCACGTGAAGGTTGCCAACATCCTAAGTAAAAGTGTTTCTGTCGAATGAACAGAATTCGAACATGCCGCATCCAGCTCGTCAGTTCATATTATTAATCACTTAACCACCGTCACCTTCCATCTTTGCCTTCATGGTTTCGTCTGCATTTAAAAAAGGCTGTAATGGATGGGACTGGTCGCACACAACCAAGCAATCAGCATGACCTTCTTTTGGTGAAACTCTGTCTTTGGGAAGTAACATGGAACTTCATCAGCATCTAAACTACTGAGCTGAGTGTTGCTGGTTGCCATAAAAAACCCACTTTTCATCACAAGTCACAACCCAACCGAGAAACGGGTCATTCTTGTTGTGTAAAAGAAGGCAAGATTGCACTTCATAATGGCATTTATTTTGATTGTCGTTCAATTCATGAAGCACCCATTCATCAAGCTTTTTTGTCTTTCCAATCTCTCTCAAATGGTTAGAAATCGTCGTATACGTTACGTTTAATTCAAACAGTCTGTCTTGACACATTAACACGAGGTACTTTTGTTAGTTTGAAGAGATCAAGGGGCTCCTTCCTGGGGCTAACACTTGATTCTATTATAGTTTAAATTTATATCCGAGGATTCTTTTAAGAATAGACACTGTTCCCTTTATGGTTCTTTTTTATTAGGCCAGTTGCTTCTGTCACAACTGGTTTAATGGTGTGCTTTTTCTTGTATAGCTTTACAGTAGCTTGTCTCACAGAGTAATGAAGTTTTTGGTGTTTCGCCATGGTGCCAGCGGATGCAACGTTTACAAATGACTAAGTAAGACTTATTCTTTAGAGAAAGTCAAAAAATTTTAATATAGCATACTGTTTACATTGTTTTTCTCAATTTTGTCCCTTACTTTTGGACGTTCCTGTTTTAAAAATAAATAAATAATTGTTATAATTCTTTTTCTATCCTTTGCAAATGATTCAAATTTTAGTATGTTATTATGGATGAAAACCAATACCAGTTGTCAAAATTTCAGCTTTTCACAGTTGGTATTTCTAACAAATATTAGCTTTTAAAATTTTGTCCCTTAGTTTTGGACACTACTATATATATATATATATATATATATATATATATATATATATATATATACTACTATTATATAAAAGGAACTTTGTGTTTCTGTGTGAATTCGTTCTCTATGGGCCAATCTTTTGGAAAATTCATACAAAGATAGTTGATGTGTCTGGGAGTGTTCTTATGTAGATTTTGTATCAGAAATGCATCTGACAAGTATAGAAAATCAATAATCGAAAAAAAAAAATCCAATTAAAAAGGAAATCCGATTTTGATCAAGGTTAACACTTTTATACAACCTAACATCACAAATGCATTTGAGAAGATTTATCACAGAAGCAAGAAACGCCCAGCCTATAAACTCAACTGTAGATTCTTTTATAAGACAGAAGCGCTTTCGAATTAATGTTTCTTTTTATAGCACAATTGAACCATGATACTTGACTTTTGTACGTTTAATTCAAGTGATTATGCAAAAATAATTTCATAAAATCAACAGTTGGTTCTTTAATAAGACGGGGGCGCCTTCGAAATGAATGTTTCTGTTTAGAGTACAATTGAAACATGATATTTAACTTTTGCATTTTAAATTTTAAATTAAGCCATTATTTACAGATAATTTAATAAAACCAACAGCAGAGTCTCTACAGTGCAATGTAGACTACAATATATTGGACTAAGTCACTGCTGGAAGGCATATGAAACTTCCTCCCAGTACACTGTGAGGGGATCTCTTACTAGCGGGTAATCAATCAATCAATCGATTCGATTAAATATGGGCGATTTCGATGATTTCATTGATAATAAAAGTATGGGAGGGTTGAACATTTGTTAATCCTCATTTAATCCCGGACAAGGTCGGGTCTCCCTAGTAGTAGTCTATATAAATAAAACAGTAAATGTATGTGTGTGTGTTTGTGCGTGTGTAAATATTTAATCGATAAACTCTTAAACTATTCATCACATAACACTGAAATTATCAGGAAATAGTAATAATGCACCAATAATGGTTTATAACGAGTAAAATCTTTGCTCGGATGGATGAATAACATGTGCAGAAATATGTGGGCAAGTTGAAATGCAAAATGTTCATTTCAATTTGCCGACATATTTCTATTACTTTTGTGCATGCGCAAATTCAGTCATAGCTAAAAGTGGTTTCATTTTAAATTTATAACTAAATAAATAGTAAATAATGGCCAATCAACAATTCCTCCACTTTCCAACAACTTTGAGATTGTTTGCACAGCAACCGAAAAGGCAGATCTGCTTGTCCGACAATTTGCCTCCAACTGACAGAAGCCACATTTAATGATCTGAAAAATCACCCTTTCCCTTGTTTGTGATGCCATAAAAAACCTCTAGACACCTCAAAGACATGTGGACCTGATATTAGCTTTGCTACACTATTAAAAAAAAAATGCTCTGCTGAAGTTGGTCCAGTTCTCTCCAAACTCTCCAGCAAATGCCTTACTGAATCTTGTTTTCCTGACTGCTGGAAAATTACTTCTGTTGTACCAGTTTTCAAGAATTCTGGCAAAAGAACTGCCCCACTAAATTATCGCTCAATTAGCCCCCCTTCTTCTCTTCACCAAAATCTTTGAGTCCTTAAACAATCAAGTACTAGTTTGCCACCTCGTAGATAAACTTCTTTCAGACTGACAATATGGATTTAGGCAAGCCCGTTCTACTGCAGATATCCCAACTGTAATCTCTGAATGTATATACCGTGCACTGGACAAGGCAAGGGAGGAAAATTGAGGTTGTCCGTGATGGTCGTACATCTGAACATGATATTAATACGAGTGCGCCACAAGAGTCAATCCTTGAACCTTTATTATTCCGGATATTTATAAACGACCTCCCTGTTTCAATTATCTCTGAGATGGGCATATTTGCTGATGACACTATGCTCTATAACAGATACAAGAGGAAAACGAATGAGTACATATCTAAGGAAATTGCTAAAACTCTTAGAGGAAGACCTCCAGTCTATTGTGGAATAGGGCCAAAACTGGGTGCTAACGTTCAATGTTGCCAAGACTAAGTTTATTTCCTTTAATAATTTTTTTTTCTTTTTTTTACATGGGGGTCACCACTTATCAAAGCCCGAAGGCCACTCAGGGATAAGGGTTACTGCGTGTACAGTAATCAATGAGATAGTATTGTAGTAATCATTAGTACTGGGGGTTTTCATAGTGTCTTAAGGGGGCGGTTTGTCAGGAGTTTGTTTATGTTGGACTTGAAGACGTCCAAGTTGTAGTCAGGTGGGAAACAGGCAAGCGGCAGAGAGTTCCACTGGCGTGCAGTTCTAAGAAAGAAGCTTTGCTCATGGAATTTACATCTAAAGATACACTAGCTGAAAGTACTTCTCTCAAGGTCCTAGGCTTAACATTCACAAACAACATGTATTGGAACAAATACATTGAGCTAATTGCCAAGGCTGCAGTGAGGAAGGTGGGCTCTCTCTACCGTGCTAGAAGGATGCTCATATCTGAGAATATCCTGTATCTCTACAAAACCACTATTTACCCATGTATGAAACATTGTCGTCACATCTGGGCTGGTGCATCTGCCATTAGTCTGTCGCTCCTAGATAGGGTTAAAAAAATGTTGCCAACCTAATAGGTCCCATACTGTCAGCTAAACTCCAACCTCTGTCTCATTGCTGAAATGTGGCATCCCTGTGGCTGTTTTGCAAGTACTTTAATGGAAGGTGCTCGGGCAAACTCAAAGCACTATTGCCCTCTTCACATAAATGCCCCTGACAAACCCGACAAGCAAAATCCTACCCCTACACTGTGGAGATCCCTAGATGCAGGAAAACCTTCTACTTAAATAGTTTATTCCCTCGAACTGTTAGACTTTGGAATTCCCTCCTGGTTCTTACTTCCCTGGTTGTACTGACATGCAGAAATTCAAGAGTAATGTGAACAAATATCTTGTTGCCCAACTCCCTACATAGTATCCTTACAAATTTTGTCCCAAATAGTAGACCCTTGTGACTTAGTGTCACAGTGCCTTGTTTGAGGCAAAAAAGAAAAACAGATTAAAAAAGAATCTTTCTCGTCTGTCGGGTTGGCTCAAACAGTAAGGAACATAGCTGGAGTGTTAAATATTTTATTTCCAATTTTAGCCAATGGCACCAAAGCCATTTTTTCTTTTAACTTTTGAAATCAGTATTTAAAATATGTCTAAGCGTATTTTTATTTTACGACCCAGCAACGCTGCCCTCCTCCCCTCCACTAGTATAGTCATATTTGGGCGGGTGAATCTCGGTCCTATTTGAAGGTTATTGAGACGTGAGGGTGGCTAGCTAGTTAATGACATGGATTGAAAGTCTGGGTGTGGCGGGATCAAATCCAGTTCGTTCCAGAGAAATACTTTCATCTAACCAACACTTGATCTTGTGCCTAACCTCCTGAATAGAAGGTAAATAAAATAAGATGCGGAAACGTATCTGAAATTTGATTGGCTCCACTGTTTCTTCTTCTCTTCAGCCTTTCTTTCACAGACGTGATGTTGCCAGTCTCAGTCTTTTCTATAAACGCTATCATGGCACGTGTTTTTAAGAACTGTCTGCTTTGTTCTCTTGCTTCCTTTGCTCCAACTCGTTTGACTCGTTGGTCTAGTGGTTTCCATCAATTTGCTGTTTTCATTCCTTGTTCGAATACAGCTTCCTATTTTAGTTGTTGAATATCTCTCTCTCTCGGACGGCGGGAAGATGTAACTCAAAGGTTAGAAAATGGGATTTGAAATCAGCGTTGTAGTGGAAGAGCACTCTCGCCGGAAGAAAATGATCTGGACAGCCCCGTCGGCATTCCTCGTTAGAGCGTCTCAGGCGATTAGGAATAAACTAATCTGTTCTCAAAGGGCGAGACGTCCATATGTAAAAAAATAACGATAATATTTGAAGTTAGTATTCTAAATTAGTTCGGATTATTTTAAGTTTGGACAATAATGGTTTTCTGTTTTTTAAGTGTGTGTGTGTGTGTGCAGGGGTAATAGGAAGGGAAGTTGTTTGTTTTTCTCTATCTCCTTCCTTCTCTCCTTTTACCCTCTCATTTTCCTCCCTTTTCCCCTCTATATCACCTCTAATGCTCCCCTCTTACTTTTCTAATGCTTCCACTTACTTTTCCCATAATTCTATCTCCCTCCATCTTTCATTTTAGCGCCCTCTCTCTCACTCTCTCTCCCCATTCGTCTATCTTCCTCACTCTTTCTCGCTCGCACTCTTCATCCCTTTATTCCCTCCCTCTCCTCCCTCTTTCTCCCTGCCATCTATCTCTACCTCTTTCCCTCTCCCTCTTCTCTGTCGGGTGGGTTGTGTAATCTTCCCCACCCTTACCCGCTAAGCTGACGAAAATGGAGAGAGGGGAAAAAAAAGAAACTAGAATGAAATAACTTTTAACACCAAAAACTGCAAAAAAGAAACGTTTCCGTTTTTGCGTGTATGTATTGTTTGTGCCAGTTTGGGACTATTACCATTTTTTTTTTTTTTTTTTTTGTCTTACTTTGGTTAAAAAGGAATTATTTTTACCATGCCCGGTTGGAAACCGCATTGTCTTCGATCATCTATAAACGAAGGTAAGCGTTTTCTGTTGAGTTTTCTTTTTTTACTATAAATGTACCTATCTGGCGTTACCTGGGAGTTTTTAATAGGTTTTCTTTCGCCCCTTTTTTCATATTTTTATTTATGTTACTATATATATATTAATTAATTAGGATTCTTAGAGTTAAATTTAGTTAATATGGTATCGTTTGATGATTAAATTATTGCTTGCATCAAATTGTTGTAATTTTGTTAAAGTGTAAAGTTTTAATCTTTTTTTTAAATTTTTTTTTTTATAAAACGCTCGGATGTAAAAGCTAAAACAATCTTCCAAAACTTTTATGAAGATTTGCCAAGAATTTTAATGACAGATTGAATAACTTTCCATTCGACAGTTTAAATGCTTCCAAATCTATTTCAATTTTCGAAGAGTCGCGGAAAAAAAAATCATTTTTTTTTTTTTTAACTGTCAACAGATGAAAATGTCTAGCTTATTTACGAATAAACCAAAATGCGGTGCTTATGCAGAGAAAATACCGTTGTTTTTTGGGTTTTTTTTAATTACCGTATTTTCAAGTTATTGCAGTAGTATCTTTAAACTGTTAGGGGAACGTACAGAACAGTTACAAAACACCCACCCCTCTCCATGCTAAGAACGGGTTTCTAAATAACGTTATTATTTCAGCACGGTACCTTCTCTGCATAAGTATCTAAAATGCATTCAGGTGAATTTGATTTCATAATCAGGGTTTTTTTTTTTTTAATTTTTTTTTTTTTAAGTCTGTTTTATTATTTTAAGCTTTTTTAGCATTTCAATAAATATTTGATTAATAGAAAATAAGGTACTTGGCGGAATAGTACGGACCGTGCTATTTTTGATTGAATTTTCAAGTGAAATTAAAATTTCACGGTATCTTTTTATTAAATTGTTAGGTGAAAGTACAGAATAAACCCTGCCTCCCGATGTTAAGAATAGGTTTCTAAAAAATAACTTTAACGGTTATTTCAGCACGGTCCATATTCTGCATACCGAAAATAAATAAAATAAGTTACGTATAGGCGAGAAACACGCACAACAAAACACACGAGAAGTAGTTTCATAACTATTAGGGATTTTACAACGGAACTAAACGATACAAAAACGCACGTTTTTTTTTATTGTTGGGGTGGGGGGTACGACAACATACTATGTTTATGTTTTTAAAGGAGAAACCAGCAAAACTTTTTTTTCTTCGTTTATGTAATGTTTGTAGTATCTATTTAACGAAATAATGTACGCCACTGTTGGCGAAATAAATTCATGTTAAAGGAGATACAGTTGGGAAACTAGGAAAAAATAATGAGCTATAGTTTTTATCAATTTGTGACGTATTTAGGTTAAATTTTAATATTTAATACGAGTTATAACGATGGTCACGGTTATAAGCGTAAGTTCTGTAAATATTTTGGAGTTAAGTAATAAGAATACCCGGTCAATGGTGCGTGCGCTAAAGGACCAACTAAAGATTAAAAAAAAAAGTTGATTTTTATGCGTACGCGGCTCTATTTTGAACAAATCACATTGAAATTGTCGCCAGCTTTCAATCTTTTCATGATATTAAGACCTTTCTTATCCTGGGCACCCAAAACCAACAGAGATTCGACCATTCCTGTAATGATCTGACCCCTGTTGATTTTGCGGTGGGAATTTAGTTCTGTGAAGTTCTAGGAGGTCCACCTTCCCATGCTTTGCCTTCTCTCTTTGCTAATTGTCTGCGGCGGCCTTACCGGGGAATGCCGACGTAGCTGCTTAAGCACTTTTTTTGCAGGTCAGAGTACCCCTCCTCTGGGGCGCTGGCTTCTCAATCTCACTTTCCGACTCCAAGTTCTTGCAGTGGGAAAGAGAACTTCCTATTGTTTTCACTGCTGGCCATGTTGATTTTCGCGCGCTCACGCAAAAATACACTGGATAATACATGGTCTGAAAATATACATTAAGGTCTGAAAACTACTTGTCAATGACAATTTTAAATGTGACATTCGTTCAAATCACAGCCGAATACTCACAGAAATCAACTTGTTGCATGCACTTTTTTGTTTTTTGTTTAAATAGTATTTTCAAGTTAAATTCAAGTTTTACGATATTTTTTTTTTATAAACACACAACCTACTTTTAAAAACGTGTTTACTAGGGGATTTCTGGTATTTAAAAAAAAAATATCGCACTTAAAAATGGGGCTGGCAACTTCCACAATATTGCAAACATATTTTGGTAAATTTTCAGATTGTCCACCTCCACAATTTTCTTTTAAATGACGACTTGAAAGGTTTTCGGCCATGCTGAATACGAAAATCGCCTTGAAATTTTGCAGAAATAATTAGTTATCGAGATATAAAAAGTTGTATTATACATTGTATTCTGTGGCGGCCATCTTTGTTACGCGCGTAGATTTGTTTATGGAGCGCGCGCATGCGCGTAAAAACGATGTCCGCCAAAGAATACAATGCATAATACAACTTTTTATATCTCGATAACTACTTATTTCTGCAAAATTTCAATGCGATTTCCGTATTCAGAATAGTCGAAAACTTTTATCAGTCGTCATTTAAAAGAAAATTGCGGAGGTGGACCTAATCTAAAAAAATACCCATATTTTTCCGCATGTTTTATGGAGTAATATAACGCGGCGGCCATATTTGTTTATGACGCACGCGCGCACAAACGGGGAGGGGGACGACGTAATGAAATTACAAGATAATAATAAACCGTTCTTAGCATGGGCAGATTGGAGGTGTTTATTCCGAAAGCCGTTCTTCGTTGTCAGCATACTCGAAAACCATAAAAAGTCGACATTTCGAATGTGAACGGTGAGTTGGACAATGTAAAAAAAAAAAAAAAAAAAAAAAAAAAAAAAATTACAAATTTTACCAAATTGACTTTGTTTAAAAATTAAATTATTTCATTTTTGTTGATAAAATTTTATTTACGTCGTCCCCCTCCCCGTTTGTGCGCGCGTGCACCATAAACAAATATGGCCGCCACGTTATATTACTACATGAAACATGCGGAAAAATATGTTTGCAATATCGTGGAAATTAGTTGCCGGCACCAATTTTAAATGCGATATTGGTTTTCAGCACACCCGAAAAGCTCTAAAAATATTTTAAACGTAGGTTGTGTGTTGGTCTACCAGGTTACAAATACCCCCCCCCTTTTGTTTTTTATTTAATTATTAGGTAAAAGTACAAAATAGTTACAAAACATTATCCCCTTCCCATGTTAAGAATGGCTTTCTAAATAACATTTCAGCACGATTACAAAAGTGCATAAGTACCATCAACTTTTTAAAAATCTTCAGTTAGTTCGCTAGCGCACATTGACTGAATACGGATCGTACTGAAATTATGACATTTAGAAACCGATTCTTAACATGGGAAGGAGATTTTTTTTTAAATATATAACTATTCTGTGCTCACATTTAACAATTTGATAAACAGAAGATACAGTAAAAATCGAATTTAACTTGAAAATCCTTTTAAAAAAAGCGCGTATTCTGCACAAGTGCTATAATAATAAAATCTTTTGACGCCTTATTCGCAATCAATAATTACAGAACTTAAAATGCTCTATAACTTTTTAATTATTACTTTTTTAAAAACTCAAATACGTCACAATTTATTATATAAATCAAAATAAATTGCTTTTGACTGATTTCCCAACTCTTGTTTCCTTCTAAATAATTTGTGTCGCCACTAGCAATGCTTGTCTCATTAGTCACCCTAATCTTTGCAGAACTTAGATTCAATTAAAATTGCAGTATGACAGCAGGGGAGCTTGTTTAGTGCACATGGGTCTAGGTAAACTGTACTGCTACATGGTAACAAAAATAAGAGCTTATCCAGTTTGTAGATTCTTCAACGTGGCGAATGAATGATTCCTTGTGATTTCATCTTGTCGAGTTCTTTGATTTTTTTTTTCGCATGGCTATGGATGTCCTGAATGGATCTGTGTAGCATGGTACATTGAAGTTAAAAAGCTTGTGTTTTCTCCGAAATTCACGAATATGGTCGAATCTGTCAGGGTAGAAGTGCATTAGGTCAGCTACAATGTTGATGGGTTGGTGTTGGGCTGAGATAGCACAGTTCGTTGTCACTACTCTAAGAGCTTCTGATGTTGGCAGGCCCAATATGGTTGCTCCTGGTACATCGACCACGTGGATATCCAGCAATAGAGTTTGTTGTATTTGCACCTAATATTTGTGGTGCCATAACAGTTTATCTTGGTGGTGTTGGCTATTAGTAGACATTGTGTTAAGGTGAGTGATCCGGGCAATTAGTTTCCAGCTTTGTCTATACTAGTGAAATATGAGGATAGGCAGTGTGTTTGATTGTGTTTCTGTATCTACCTTTTTAGGTTGAAGGTATGAATACCTGGGTGGTCCATCGACTTGATGCTTAGATCAACAAATGCCTCATTCCGAAGTCCTTTCATATTTGGTAATTTTCCATTGTTGGTTTCAATGGAGCTAAAGCTGAGGTTTTTCATTGCTGTGTCTGTCAACTATGGCTTCGTCGTGATGTTTGGCGACGCTGTTGACTTTCTTGCCAAGCTCTCATTGAAGGTGTTTCAGTTGGTTACGACTGTTAGGCCAGGGTTTTTCTTGGTCTTCTGCTCCCCTGAGATGCAAACTGTAGCCTAGATACCTATTTTGCCGCATGTGTCCTTCTTGACAAGGCAGTGCTCTTTGCCAAAACGGTGGCTGCGTCTACAATTTTTGCAAGCCTACCCATGTTTTCTATCACTCCCTTGTCGTTAGTATGTACCACGGTTTATTATGGTTATCTGGAACTGGCTGACATATTCTGCTGATGTCGCATGTGAATGAGCTAGCTTAACAGTTAATTTTTTACCAAACGCATTAAAACCTCGACCTGTATAGCTTTAAAGTTCTTAAACTGTTTTATTTTTTATTCCTTTAACAATAACTTGCTTTTCCACTAGGCCTACATCCGACTGGCAATCTCCTCCCAGACTTAGGGTTCGTGATAGGATAAATCTTTTCTTTTAGAAAAATAGAAAGTTGACTTTGGGTTTACTTTCGGCAGCCTCGTAACTCTGGCTTCCATTATTTTGTCTTTTAGTCCTTATATTCTACTAGCGGAGGTACCCGGCGTTGCTCGGGTGTTTGAAGGTGTGTGTATGGGGGGGGGGTAAAGTAAAGAATAAGCGAAGTAATAGCCCTGTTTAAATATTAAAAAAAAAAAAACGATGCTAAACTTAAAAAAAATCGGACCCCCCCCCAAAAAAAAACAGCGAACAATGTAAAACTTCTTTAAAAAAAAAAGAAATCGGAAAAACGAAAACCAAAAATAAGGGGGAAAAAATTATGAACGTGGTCGGAAAAACAAAACAAAAAAAAAAACACAGCGAAAAGCGGGGGGGGATGGCATAAATAACCCTTCGATTTGGTTAAGTCCACATGGTGCGTTTCATCCAGTAGAAAGCATAGAACGAAAAGGAACGTTAAAATTCCATTTCAGTTTTTTTTAAGCAACTACAAAGTAAAGAAATCCCAAGCCGGTGTTCCTTTGTAACTGCCCCTTGTGAACGATCCCGGAAATGGCATAAATGGTATCGAGGGAAGGAAGAATTAATTAGAGAGAAAAGATTGTACTACTTCTATTGATCTTAACAGAGTGTGGCAGTTAACTCTCAGCAGAAAGAATATAGGAATCTACGATTATCGAGGAAGTGGAGAGGTAATATGCCTATAACACACCTCAGATAATGTGCTGCAGTTTGTGCATATTACTATCGCATGAAATGTTTTGATTTTTAATCCTATTAAGGTCAAAATCATAGGGAAAAATTAGTTCATTATATATATATATATATATTATAAAGCTGTGTGTGTGTGTCTGGTCACGAATAGGCTCCTATATGGTTGACTATTTAAAAAAAAAAAAAACTGATTACATATAATGATAGATGTATCGAGACACAGGAATGGGTATATTTGATCCTGCAGAACGGCGGTTCATTAAAATTGTGGGGTCTGCGTTCGCGCCTGGTCCACAAAGTATGGAAATAAAAAAATTTAAAAATTAAAAAAAAAAAAAACGTTTACAAGTGTTTTTGATATAGATGTACATAAGAATACTTTGATAAGTATGTTTTAACTTAAATAGGGATGGTATAATAAAAGTGTGGGGTCTGCGTTCGCGCCTGGCCTCCATAGCATGGAAATAGGTACAAACTTTAATAAAGACTTTTCATATCCATCTGCGTAAGTATACTTTGATAATTATGTTTCAGTTTGAAGAAATATGGTATAATAAAATTATGGGGTGTTCGTCGCGCCTGATCTCCATAGAATGGAAATATGTCACAAAGTTTAACACGGTTTTCTAATATAGATCCACAGAATATTGTGATAAGTGTTTGAGTGTGAACAGGTATGGCATAATAAATTATGGGGTTTATCTATTTTATTTTTACTTTCATCTTATTTTGCTTTGGTTTTGATACCCCCGAATTCGAAACTATCTCTTTACGACCCTTCCTTTTCATAACCTATCATACTTTCATAAATCAGTCCATTTTCTGTAGGCTGTTTTTAAACCCAGTCAACGACGGGTACTTTTGCTAGTGTGTAATATATATATATATATAAGCGATGTTTCTGACAAAGGAAGAAAAATGGCTGTTTTCTTGATCTATCCATCTAACTCTTATAATTGACTAGTTTTTGATTTATTTTAAAAAAGTATTTGTTCTTAGCTCCTTGCATCAAGTAGCTTCATGCCTCGTCTGGAGAAAATCTCATACCCCCCCCCCTAAAAAAAAGCATCTTTTAAGTCTAAAATTAGCGACCACCCCGAAACAAAATTAATATCCATTTTATTTTACTAATAGTTGGCCAAGCTGAAGTCACAAAAGTAGGAATAAGTTTTTACAATCGGTTTCCATGCTCTAAAATTATACACGTCGGTAGAAAATAAGATTGTCTTGCGTTTAGTAAAAGTTAATTATATATTTTATTTGTTTTTAATTTCTCGGTTAGTAATTATTCTGCATGTCTTCTCCGGTCGGATTGAGAGAGAGAGAGAGAGAGAGAGAGAGAGAGAGAGAGAGAGAGATGATCACTTTGTATTTATATCTGCCTTCGCTGTTAAATTGTATTTATTATGAGCATTAAATGTTGAAATTCACAAATGCCTAGGGAACTTCCGCTATTCAATTCCCTTATTCAAACTGGATAATTATTGTGAATGTTCATCACATGAACTGCAGTCTTTTTCAGTTGGGTTAAAATAAATGATCGTCGTAGTATTACTAAAATGTCTGAAAATACGACGGCCATTTCTAAGAAATTTGCATACTTTAGCATTTTTTTTTTTTTTTTTTATAAAGCTTTATTATCAGCGTTAGAAAATACACTCCCAATACTGTCTTTGAGCAATTTTCTAAATTAACCCTTTAGGTCCCATTTTCCTATAAATAGGACACCAAATAATTTCTTAAAATTTATAAGATTATATTAGGTATGGGCAAAAATGGCCGAAAAGTTTCAGAAGAGATAGTTTAAAAATATGGAGACAGACATATAGCTTTTTATATATTAGATTTCATAAAGAAATCAAGAGTTAGTTCCAGAAAAGACCCCTTTGATTTCTGAGAACTTGCTGAAGTAAAATAAAAAAAACAAAACAAAAGGGGGTATATAAAAGTAGAATCTTGTTTTTAACACTCGCATATTTATGCATCTATAATATAAATCTCACCTGTATGTATGTATGTATGTATGTATGTATGTATGTATGCATGCCTAAAACTTTCGACAGAGGCGACGGATTTTTACGAGATCGGTATCGTTTTGAAGCTCGGCCCTTCGGACGACACATATCGAAAGATTGGCTAAAAACATTAATTTCTTCGCTCTAAACTGGCCACTTTTCTACAGGGAAGGCTCGCCTTTTTCGCCGATATTTTTTGTGTCATCCCCTCTTTTCGATTGACTAGCCTTGATTTAAACCTTCGCCACTTCCGGTTTGGCGATGGATGCAACGGAAAAAAGTCACGTTTTTATTTTTCACGTTCTTTTCCTTCTTCGTGGTATGGGTTCTTATGGGGGACACTTTCTGCTTTGTCACCGTGTAGCGGTCTGCATAATGGCAACAGGAAATGAAATTCAGTACGTAATCATAACCATAACGGCTTTTTTGCTTAATTCAAAAAGTTGAGCTATACCGAAAAGAGATGATAGAAGGAAGTCAAAGGCGAGGAATGCCGTGAAAACGCTAACATGGCAACATCTACGTGTGGTCATAGTTACGTTTAAATCAACTTAATTACCAAAAATCAATGAAAAGTACTTTCTTATATAAGTGCACAATATCTCCATTCGACGATCTACTAATAGCTTTGACTAAAGATACATTACCTGAAAATCCTTTTTTGAAACTCCTCGGCTTAACGTTCACAGGGAACATGAGTTTGAACAGATACATTGAGAGCATTGCCAAGGCCGCTGTGAGGAAGGTGGGCTCTCCCTACCGTGCTAGAAAGCTATTTACGCCTTAAAGTATCCTGTACCGCTACAAGCCCACCATTCGCCCATGGAGTATTGTCATATTTGGGCTGGTGCATCTGCTACTGGTCTCTCGCGCCTGGACAGGGTTCAAAAGAGAGTTACCAATCTGATAGGTCTTGAACTGTCATCTGAGCTTCAATCTAGGTCTTATCGACGAAATGTTGTATCCCTCTGCCTGTTCTACAAGTATTTTAATGGTGGATGCACTGACGAACTAAAAGCCCTTGTACCCTCTCAACATAATTACCCCCGACAATCAGCAAAATCCCACCCCTACACAGATCTCTAGATGTAAAAAGGCCTTCCACTCTAATAGCTTCTTCCCCAGAACTGCTAGACTCTGGAATTCCCTTCCGGGTTCCTGTTTTCCCAACTGTACTGACATGCAGCCATAAAAACCTGACATGGAGATAAGAAAGAAAGGAGCAACCTTGGTAGAAGTTAGTGTCCCCAATTATGCTAAGTTAAATAGAACGGAGAGGGAAATAGATAACAAAATACCAAGGTCTTATGAATGGCATGAAAAGAAACTGGAATCTTAGGAAGATCTCTATCATTCTAGTAATTATAGGAGCAACTGGACTTATGAAAAAAAATTTCAAAACTATCAGGCAAATATACGCAGTGAACCAAGTGCAGGTGTGATTCAAACAATTGCACTTAAAAGAACGGCCAGAATCTTCTTGGTTGAAATATCTGAGTTAGCAGGTGAATATTAGACATCCGGTAGAATGCTCCATCCCAAGCTTGAATAAATTGATAAGAAAATTGAAAAGTATAATCGCAAGGGAAACGCACGACCACACGCGCGCGTGTGTGCGTGCGCGCGCGCGCACACACACACACACACATACATAGACATATTTATGTGTGATATATATTATACTTCCGTTTTTAATTTCCCTTTTTATTATTTCACTCAACCGATACTTTAATTTACCCCAGACTTTTGGCACCATTTTGTAAGGCGGATTCAATTGTTATCGGGGTAAGTGTGTGTGAGTGGGCGCTCGTCTGTGTAGTAACGTGGATTTATGCGCAAATTATTAAGCATTAGTTGACTTTGTAAATTCACTATCACTGAGTTCACTATTTGGAAACGAAATCTAATTTATAAAACTTACTATGTCTGTTTGTCTGTCGCCATATTTTTAAACTCTATCTCATTCGAAACTAAGTCGCAGAGCGGCGCTAGGAGCCTCAAATCATTGGTTTTTTTATGGACCGTTCTTTCCAGTCAAAAATGGATCAAAATTGAAAAATCGTTACACATTTTGTAGATTCTTCTTTGTTTATTTTTAACCAGTTCCTATGCATGTCACGTTTGTACAGTGGTAACGTCACTAGATTTGAATGCTACAGTTTTGCTTTCGGTTTCGATTCTAGCTAATGGCACCCTAATACATTTTAAAAAAAAATTTTTTTTTAAACTTTTGAAATCATGACTCTATAACATATATTTGAAATCTGTACAAATTAAAATATCATATTTAAGCGTATTTTACGACCGCCCCTCCCCCGCTAGTTTTTAATAATTTACATTCATAAGTTTCTTATGAACAAAAATCAAAATCTCTCGCGTTCATATAGATAAATATTAACATTTTGGTAATTTTGATACAAATTTATTTTTTTAAATAAATAAAGAAAAAAAAACCCAATAAAAACATCTCTGTTCAGTCTCGAAAGACAATGGATACCCATGTAAAGGTGGTTTCACATGTGAGGCAAGGATTCCACAATCACAACCACATCTCTCGTGAATCGGCACTGTTTTTGTCCAGTTGCAATGAGAAATGCTAGACGACTGAAAACAATGCAGAGATAAGCAGAAAACACATACTGGACCTGGAATTCCCAAATGGTCACTCGTTTTCGGACTGACCAGTCTCAACATTGCTTAACTCTGGTGATCTAAGGGTTTTTTGGGTGTTTTTTAATTAGACCATAAAGAAATAAGATGCATGTGAGTTTTTTTTTGTTTTTCGTCTCTTACTATTTCTTTCTTCGGAAATGTACGATGCGAGGAAATCTGCTTGACTCTGAAACAAATACTGCTTATATAAGAAAATTTAGCATCTTTTATGCCCTCGAGGCACACATGCGCACACACATACAAATGAGTAGGAGCCTCGATTTTGGTCCAGTTGCACATGCGCAATGCCATTTCTGCATCAGCTGCCATATTGGTCATCTTGTCAAACATGGTCTACACTCTCAGCTGAGCCTAATCACAGCATCTGTAAAGTCGCGCTGGTAATTTCCTGCATGTGCTTCGTCGCATGGGTGATTCTGAGGTTTCTCAGTTTTGTATTATCTGTCAGACAGGCAGTGTGATATACCCAGCATCTCTGAAGTCTCCTCATCTCCACCAGATAGGATGGCATTTGTCCAGGGTTGTGCGCCCTTAACATACTGTGGGACACAATAACATTTTCGGACTAATCACCTCTGTTTCCGTTTCTTCTTGGAACTTGGATGTGCATACATAATGAGGTGGTTTGATCCATACTGAGTTGCTCAGATAGTACTCATTTTGTGCATAAGCTGGTCGCTGTACTGGGTGGATAATCCTTATGCTAACCTCCTACCTCTAGATACCTTTGGCAGGTGCAGTCAGCAAAGATGTATTGTCCTTGGGCGTATTAACCAATACGCTGATCCCTGAACAAGGCACCTCTTTTTCACTGCCATCTGTGCCATTTCCTGCTGGGCCATAGGCACACTGAAACTGTAGGTGCACTCTCCAGCTGGCAAAATACATCTTGAATTCTCCACTAGTGAATGCAGTTTCATTGTCAGTAAGCAGTTCCTTCAGTGAGCCACGCTAAAAAAAAAAAATATTTATTTGAGCTGTTGAATGATGTTCGTGGAGTCCTGCCATGACAATGGCCAGCTAATGGTAAAATGGTTTGTCGTTATAGTGGGCTAGATGCATCTCCAGCCTTTGCCAATTAGATTTTACTACTAACTCCATTTTGTCCAATGAAGTAAGACTGGATTAATCATCTGACATTTTTCACATGCTCTAATAGTGGACTTAACATCAGCTTTGGTAATCCAATAAACCAGCCTGTATAATAGATGGGGCTACGTTAAGTTCAAAATCCCATTCTAGTCAGGTGGTAGGTTTGCCTTTTCACTACCATGGTTTGACATGGCCATAAAGAATGGTGCACATGCACCTGAAGGTAGGCTTTTCTCAAGTCTAGCATAGACACATTGGTGTGTGCCATATATGTTTGGTCATTCAGTTCATGGTAATCCAAAACAGGTTACGTTTCCTTTGTTATGCTGAACAATCGCCATTAGTCGAAATTAATCTTGTCAGAGGACCAAGCTTTTTTTCTGAGTACAGTATTGGCCATCCGTTGCAAATCCCAGTTTGTGATCCTTTAGAACGTGTTCAGGCACAGTGAATTCAGGTGTCTGATCATCTGTTTTAGCAGTTGCTCATCCAATTGCTTCTAGGTTGTAGTTTTCACTGCAACAGCTGTGCTGACACTGGAAATTTTGTTTGGGAAATTGGCCTTACCATACTCATTTATATGAACACAACCTAACAGGCTGATGACATCAAGTCAGAGTGGGACACTGAACCCTAATAGATCCCTATCAATAGCCAGCATCACCACCACCATGGAGATCCTCTTATTAACCTGCAGATTGGCCTTGATTGCTCTCCTGCTGGTCATGCTCTTTCTATTGATAGTCAGCCCCTCTGTCTTGCATCCATTCAGTGGACCACAAACCAAACTCCTTACAGGAGACAGTGTGCACTCTGAGTCAATCAGTGCATCATGCATCACTCCGTTGACACACACATGCATTACTGGTAGTTTGGTATTTATTTTTCCTGGGGTGAGAGTAGCATTCACATCTCCTCTTTCTCTGTTTTCTGGACATTTTGATGCGATGTGGTCCTCCCTCTGGCATCTGTAACATTGGATTGTTGACTTACAGAGCTGCCTCATTCAAAATGGCAGCGCTTAACCAAATGATTGGACCCAGAGTAATTAAAACAATGCAGCAAATTCTTTGTGAGCTTGGGTAGATGCACGTTTTCTGGCACTGATTGGTCGACGGTGGCTGCTGCTCTTTCATTGCTCATGATGTCCCTTGCTCAGCTAAGCATGCTTTTAATCTGGATGTCGGCAAATGTATGTAACGACTCCTGTGTATGGGCAGGCAAATGAGCCACGAATGTATACTTCAGTGTTTGGCTGGAAATTTTCCTCAACACAGTGTAGACCTCATCTACTGACTTGTCTAAGTGTAAGGTGTATCTTGAAAGCTACTTGTACACCCTGCATGGTTCAAGTGCAAAGGCCTTGTGCAGTGCATCTTTTACCTGTGCCATATTCGTCTTCTCTGCATCTGTTGCTGGTAGACGTCAAGGCACTTCCAGCTAGTTGCAAGGGGATTACTTGCCTGACTATCAACTCCCAAGAGTTTGTAAATCAGATCCGCTCTCTCAAACCAGTCTAAAATAAATATTGCTTCGTCATATTACAAAATGAATTTCAGGTCGAATTTTCCTCCATCCATAAATGCCGAAATAGCTTGTGTTTGAGTTCTTTGTTTTGGTTGTCTCTTACTTCCTTCTCTCCGTCTTATGGGTCTCGTTTTTGGTCCAGTCATGCACGTACAGTACCATTTCTGCATTGGCTGCCATAAAGTTTGCCTTGTCATGTTTTGTCTACAAAATACGTAATCAATAAGAGATATATAAGTTTCTTTCTTGCCTCTTTATGAAATCTTTCTTTGTAGCAATTGTTATTAGTTCAATTTAAATTATATATACATATAGGAAAAAAGGGCAAAAAAAAAAACTTATAAATGAATAACACCAAACATTAATGTATTACAAACGGTTTAAAAATAGTTATGAAAATTAGGCATTCAAATAGCCATTTATGTCTTTTATCTGTACTATATATATATATATATATATATATATATATATATATATACAGAATTTCAAAATGTGAGTTTGTATTATTGATTTATATTTGTTTTAATGGTAATATAGGAGTGCTGAATTAAAAAAAAAAACTTTTGCATTTATTTATTTATTTAGACTAGTATATACTATTACTGTAAAAAAAATAAATAACGTCTTACTTTTCCTTAACCCTCCTATTATTTTTAATGCTGGAAGATGAGTCTACTTGCTGCTTCGGTTGCTTGGAGACTGGGTAAAATGTACCAGTCAAAGATCCGATTTTGGCAAATCAGCTCGACAGGTGAGGCGCCAAAAACTGACTCAGTACCTGTCGGGCTGAGGTACGCTGTCTGAGTGTTCTCTAGGAGGTCCACCCTCCCAAGCCTTGCCACCCAGCTTTCGGGTGCAACAAGTTTATTGCTTGTTGCTTGAGAAGCCCCTACTGGGGAATGCCGATGGGGATGTCCAGGCAATTTTTGCTATGCCAATGTACCCCACTTTCTGACCTTGTGTTACATCTTGCTGAGATGGGCAGCAAGTAAATATCTACTTTTCCTTAACCCTATATAATGTAACACTAACTCTAACCCTACAGCAAGAAATAAAGGTTTTATCGATCTCAAGAAGGTAACTTGGGCCTTAACCCTGAACCGACGCACGTCTAAACAGAAATCAAAGAATTCAGTCAAGGAATGTGTACACACTGTGCATGACTATGATGGTTATTTATTAATTTTATTTATTGTGGACTATTATCCTCATCTTTTTTAGTTGTTTCACGACGTTTTGGCCAACTACTCATCTGGCTTTCGTCAGATGGTAACAGCGACGGCTAGGAACTCCAAATCTCCTGACTGCATTCTCAGTAATTACTGCCATCCATAGTTGTCGTCTCACCACGTTTTTGGCCAAGTAAGCCTCTGGCCGGCTTTGGGTAGGAGTGAAACCGCTATCTTCAGACAATTCTCAACTGGAACCGTAGAGATTCAACGTCTCTATCAACTGCGCCACGGGCCCCAAATAAAGATGAGGATAAGTCTGCAATAAATAAATAAATAAATAATACTCATATCAATAATGAATTCCAATTAAATAATATATATACTATTCGGTTATTTATTTATTTTACAAAACTCGCTTTCCATTAATGACTACAATGGTTATTTATTTTGCAAAACTCATCGGAGCTTTTCTGTAAACGCATTCGTTTCCAACACCCTTCGTTCTATTCCATGTTATCACACCGACCATTTGCGAATAATTATTTTTGTCGATTATAAGTTTTGTTCTAATTCAGGGTTCCCAAAAAGCGAGTCGCGACCTCTTTGGGCGTCTCAGAGCCTTGGCAAAGGAGCTTGTAGTTTTATTAAAAGTAGGAAAACATTAGTTTTATTTCATCAAGTATATTTTTCACAGCTTTTGCATTGTTTTTTTTTTTTTTTTGTTTTTTTTTTAAGTGCAACGCAAAACGTGTGCTACGTTAGTTTAACGACATTAGTTGATATTATGGGTGTATGTATGCTTGCCTGTGAGCGAATTATATTAGTGAATATGTGTGCATCGTTGTGGACACCTCAATCACATGTCCATTGATGACTGTTGTCTTCCACAGAAAATTAAAAAAAAAGAAAATTAAGCTGTTAATAAGCCCTAAGTAGAGGGCTGTATGAGTTTCAAACATTTAGGCCAGGGGTCGCGAATTCTGTAAGGTTGGGAACCACTTGTTCTAATCGCTCTCGCTGGTGGAAAAGTTTACCTTAAAACGCTAGTGACAAGGAGTAAAAGAGGAAGATAAACAAAAATCAAGATGAAATGAAACTGAAGACATAAAACAAAAATGATGATTTTTATCAAAGTTCAATATTAAAAAAAAATGTTCAATCACATCAAAGTTTCCTGGGGACTTCAAAGCAATATAGACATTTCCGATCTTTTTTTTTTCCTTCCGTCGATGAAAAACAACTAGAATAAACACCAGATCTCTCTCTCTCTCTCTCTCTGTCTCTCTCTCTCTCTCTCCCCCCCCCCTTAGTTGGGAATAAAATATATCTGTTCTGATACTACACTTCACCTTTTATGTTCTCGGTCAGTGATTGAGGCAGTTTTAATTTTTGTTCCTCTCCAAAGTGCCCCTTTTTAGAGAGCTGGATTTTCCCCACATTAAAAACATACCTTGTATCTAACTCTGCCTTCGTGGGGAGGCAAGTAAATATATATATATAGAGAGAGAGAGAGAGACAGACATGTTAACTATCTCACACCATAGAAAACACCTTCTATACTATTTAATACATAAAATCAGTCAAAAAAATACACTCATTTCATTTCTGTTGCACATATTTGAATTATAACGGACATATTTGTTCCAAAAGGAAGATGAATTGCATCATATCTTTTTAAATATATTAACGGCTATATGACGTTACAAAAAAAAATCTTAATCTCTTTCACAACGCTATAATTTCCAACGACTTTTTTCGTTTCTGAACCGAAAAGGGTCATACGTTTCATAACATCAAAAACATATTTTCAAATATTTCTACTAGTGTTTTGTTTTCTTAATTTCATTCGCCCAGAAATCTCGCAATCAAAACGAAACGTTGATGAACACATAACTTGATTTGTTCCTTTTTTTTTTATATCTCTCTATTTCGTCGGACTACTATTCCCATTTTTCTCATCATATATATATATATATATATATATATATGTATATATATATGTCTATCCATCTAAAGTAATGTACGAACAGCTCATTTTCAAATAAATTTACCTTTGAAATTTTAATATATTGATGTGTGTACGTGATGCTACTAAGACTAAGTTACTTTCCTTTTAACTGCAAAAAAAAAAAAAAATCTTTTCAACCGCAGATTGCTGTAACATCCTACTTGAAAGCTCCTCTTTCAAATTCCTTGGCTTCACATTGATTAATTTTCTACCTTACCGTTTTCGTAATTTTTTTTATATGTTCATTAAAGCGACTATGAGAAATTCTACAATTATAAGTAGGCCCCTCATTGGCTGGTTGGCCACCTATTTAGACTGATCAGATTGGCCGAGATTTTAACCGCCGGCCGATGGGCTTTTGAATACCTTTTCTTTTTCCAGACAAGCAGCCAGAGAAAGAACATGGAACTCAACTCTCTCTGAATATGAGGCATTTGGGCACATCTACCCTTCGTCTCTGAGATTTTATTTTAAAGCCTAAATGATTAGGCTAAGTTACTATGTGTCACCCAGAACTTTTTTAAGGTCAGAATTATTGACTTTTCCTTCAAATGAACATTAATTATGAACTTTTGTGATGCCGACTCAAGTTGAGAATTGAATCTTTCAGCAGAAGGCATCATACCAACTATTTCAAACGACTGTAATTAATCCGATCTTCGAACAGTGCTGAACCCAAATTCCAGTTCCTGCTGAAGATAAAGGTGTTCCTATTTACAATGCCTCCCCACTGGACAGGGTTAGACACCAGGGTCGTTTTTTAATGTGGAGAAAAGGAACAAAAATAAAAATTGTCTCAGCCGTGAAGGATTTCTCCTCCAGTGACAGAGAACAAGAAATTAAAGTGTAGCATCTGAAGAACAAATACTACAATTTGATCTTGACCCAAAGGCCATTGACAGTATGAAGATAAAGGTGTTACCAGCTCTATTCAGAGGCAAAATAGACATTTCCTTTTTTTCAACAAAGAACGAATAAAAATTGTCGAATTTTAGAGGTATGCTTTGTTGTAATTAATTTTTTGCCATTGAAGAAATATCTCCCACGACAGGACAATTAAGTAGATGCCATTGATTTTATTTGAAATTCATTATTTCGAATTTCACTCTTCTAACGAAGAAGCACCATGTATTTGAAATGATATTACACGTATCTTTTGTGAAGTAAATAGATGTTTTTATATAATGTTTTCTTAAAATAATGTCGGTGGCAATTTTTAGGATTCCGCCAAAGTTAATGTTAACCGTATTCGTGTGGTTTCGTCGTATAAAGGCTTCAAGCTGGGATCAACATGTCTGTTTTGTCATCTGTCGGCAAAGAAGAGATCCTTCTTGACCGAGACAGTTTTTATGTTTGCTTAATCGAGTATCCTTTTTTTTGGGGGGGGGGGATGATGGATATCCCCTGTATTTCTAACTTTGCCTTTGTGGGAAGGTAAGTAATGGTGACTTAACAAGGGATGATATGCCGTAAAAAACAAAAAACAAAAAAAAAACTCAAGTTTTACTATTTATATACAGCAAATTAAGGCACGGCAAATGGCCTTTGTTGATCCTGTATTTGTGTAATATATAGGCACGACAAATCAAGGCACAGTATTTCTTTCTATTTATTAATATTATTATTTGAGTCACCACTTATCAAGGCCCGAAGGCCACTCGAGGATAAAGGTTAATGAATGTAATCGTTAATGGTGTAAATTGGGTACAATTTGATTATTTATGGGGACGGCTCAGCAAGAACTTGTTTACATTTTTGTTGAAAATCTTTAAAAAAAATGTTTTTTTTTTTAAATTTAGATTTAGAGGGAATACAAAGAAAATATACGAGTCAAAGTTAAAAGAAAAAAATCTTTGCTTATTTCTTAAAATCGCACGTTTTTGTAGTGTTTTTAAAATTAAAAAAAAATTTAGTAAAGTAAATGCTCCTATTTACTTGCCTCCCCACAAAGGCAGAGTTAGACACAAGGTCGGTTTTTAATGTGGAGAAAATGCAGATCCCCCTAAAAGGAGCACTCTTGATGGGAACAAAAATTAAAATTGTCTCAGTCATAAAGGATTTATCCTCCACTGACCGAGGATAGAAAAGGGGAAGCGTAGCATCAGAACAAATACTATACAGTGATCTTGATCCGAGTAAATATATCAACAACTTATTTAATCACCCCAAATCTCGGTCTATCAGTACGAAAAGAAAAAGAAACTTCGGTATTGAACGAACGAATCGAACTATTGAATTTCGAGTAAAACGAATGGTAACTATGTAATTGCCATGGTGCAAATAGTAAGATACCCAAAAATTACGAAAAACGGTATGATAGAAAAATAATAAAAGCAATTTGTGAAATGAACCGGCGCTTACTAAAAAAGAGATAAGTTAACAGGGATAATTAAGTTCTGTTTATGTCACGTGACGAACGTAATTAAAAAATCTCGGATAAATTTTATTCTCGATATTAACTTTATCGAAAACTTTTTTTTCATTAATAATTATTTTTCTACCTTATCATTTTCCATATTTTTGGTACTTGTACAGTTTAATCAAGACATTAAAAAAATGAAAATATCGAAAAATTGTACGTGAGAAGTTCTCCGAAAAAAAAAATTCACTTTTTTTACAGCGAAAAAACAATTTATGATATTGAGAAAAAGGTTAGAGTTTTAGGAAGAAAAGCTAGTATTAAAGATGGTGAGGGAGTGCCGGCGCTTTACATGGGGTTATCTCCCCGTGCTGTTTATAAAATTGGTACTAATGAATGCAGAGCGTGATCCGGCGCGGATCACTGATGATCCGCGCTATTTTTTGAAATCGTATTTCCACGTTTAATTAAAGGTTTTTTTTATTTTTTTTTATTTATTCAATTGTAAGGTTAAAATATAGAATAGGTACAAACGCCCAACCCATGTTAAGAATGGCTTTTGGTCGACCTAGACGAGAGGATCCAAAATGGCCGACCAGGACTGAGATATGACACGTGACCGGATGTAAAGGAAGAAATATCTCATGTATTTAATTTAAGCCGTCGTTTCGTATCTTACAACATATACAACAAATAAATGTTAAATAATAATGAAACCTTACCAAAACAAAACGAAGTAAAAAAAAAAAAAAAGTATCTGACAATTCATCGGCTCTAACTGAAATAATTTATTAAGGAAACAAAAATTTCTTCCTTTACATCCGGTCACGTGTCATATCTCAGTCCTGGTCGGCCATTTTGGATCCTCTCGTCTAGGTCGACCTGGCTTTTTAAATAATAACGTTATTCTTTCAGCACGGATCACTCTCTGCATGAGTACCATAAAATTCAAACAAAATTTTAAAAACATACAAGATGTCTGCCTTCAACGCGCTTTCGTAAAAAAAAAAAAAACTACTTGATTAAATTAAGTGACTTTTTTTTTCTTTTTTGTTTTTTCTCGGAGATCTTCAGTTCAAAACGGATACGTACAATATAACCTTTTTTTCGATATTTTCATTTTTTAATGTCTTGATTAAACTGTACAAGTACTATATTTTTGATATGTCACTATTTGCGACATGACAATTACGTAGGTAACATCTGTTCAACTTGAAATTCAGTATTTTGAATTTCGTTTGTTCAATATAGAAGCACCAAAAACTTTAATTTTTAAAAAATTTTAACCACAAAAAAAAAAAAAAAAAAAAAAAAAAAATTAAAAATCTGCATTCCTGCTTGCACTGAGGCTATGGATTTTTACCATAGGCCCCCAAATCACAACAGGAACATGACCTGGCCCCTGTTGATTGCGGTGTAATGCTGGTTCTGAGCAGTTCTAGGAGGTTCCCCTCTCAGACCTAGTCTTCTCTCTTTGAGAAAGGGTTGTTTATTGCTAATCGCCTGAGGCGCCCTCTTTGGAGAATGCGGACGGAGCTGCCCAGGCATTTTATACAGGTCGGAGTGCCCCTCCTTTGGGGGGCGCTTACTTCTCAATCCTATTTTCCAATCCTAGTATTTAAGTTCTAGCAGTAGGAGACCACTAAATACTATGCTTGTTCGGCTAATTTAAAATCTGTTCTTTCCTGTTCCTGATACAAGAATCGAAAGACTTGCCTAAATATCATGCGGCTAGAGAATACGCCGTTGTTGTACATTTGTTGTACCTTAATTTGTCGTACATAAAGCTCAAAACTCAACAAAATTTCTAGATTTATGTTATTAACGCGGGTCTTCGTTGATGGCCTAAATAGGCAGTAAAAGTCACACACACACACACACACACACACACACACACACACACACACACACACACACAGAAAAAAAATAACAAAAAAAAAAAAAACGAAACAAAAACAATGCGGTATGTGACTATCTGTGACCGGGACGCACAGTAATTGCATGGGAGGTGGGTCTCTTGTTCTCTTGTAGAACGACCTAAGGTCTTTCGTTTTCCTCTTTTAGGCATTTTATTGCCGTCTCTCTTTACTTAACGCCTTAAAAACAAAATGAATAAAATACCGTTGTTGTGCATTTGCCGTGCATAAATAGCAAAACCCAATACCCAACAAAATGTCTAGACTTCAGTTATTACGCGTGTCTTCGTTGATTGCCTAAATAGGTAGAAGTCAAAAACTATATCAAAAAGTCAACCTTGATTTTTTTTTCTCTTCAAGTTTGTCGTGTTGGTACTATTTTGTGTAAGGGCGTCTATCTGGCATTGAATTTCACTCAAACGACGCTGAACGACTTTTCGTCTGTTAAAATCGGGTCTTTGACTATTACACTGTGTGTGTGTGTGTGTGTGCGTGTGTGCACATACACACACAGTAAAAAAAAAAAACCAAAACAAACAAAACAAAAACTATGCGGTCTGTGACTGAGACGCGCAGTAATTGCGTGGGAGGAGGTCTTTCTTCTAGACGACCTAAGCTCTTTTGTTTTTCTCTTTTAGGCATTTTATTGCCGTCTCTCTTTACTTAATGCCTTAAAAAATAAATAAATGAAATTGAAATACATAAATACAATAATAAATGCCTACAAAATAGTAAATGAGTGTGGTTTTTAGGCACAACTTAGTGCCTAATTTGTTTGGACATCACACCTCCCCTCACACACGCTTGCCGTCACGATAAAACTGTAGTATCTGTTCCTGCCTGGCCCATTTTGGCACAGGAGTCTGGTCACAACCACCGAGAGTAGTCACGGTGTGGCCTAGTTTGGTGGGTGCCCAACCCCTTAATCGGAATGATGGTTCCGTTTGGTCCTAAATAGCCATCCTCCCAAGCATTAACGCCTCCTTTGTGATGAGGCAGATGGATTATCGGTCGCCGTTCTTTCTTTCCCCCTTATTCCGCGATTCCTTCTTTCCTATCTCTCGCTTTCCTTTCACCTTCCTCTTAGTGTCTCCTTTCCTCTTCTTTTAATTTTTTTACATCATTCCACTCCTCTCGCCGTTTCTCTTATCATAAGCCCTTTATTCACATTACCCGCCCTTTTTTCACGAATAATTCCTGTTTTCAAACGTACTGTTTCCCTTCTAGTTGGAAGGTGTCCTCTGTTGTCGATATCTTTAAAACTGCTGGTGATCGTTTTAACCCAAGTATCGTCTTGTTAGTCTCCTCTTTGTTATTAGCGAGATTTTTTTTTTAATGTTGGTCAACGGCACGCTCGTTCATTTTCTTGAAAGTCTTGGTATCTTTAATGACTTTCGTGGTTTTCGTGCAATTGCTGATCGTTTAACTGTTATAACTGAGCAGATCTGTCGATTTATGAATAATTCAAGAGAGGATAGGACCAAATACGCTTGACATTTCAAGAGTGTGGTGTTCTGGTCTCGTACACAAACTTAAAGCTTATGGTATTGGTGGTGATGTTCTTAATATTATTAGATTTTTTTTTCTGGCACGTAGCTCTGGGGTGTTTATTTTCATTTTTTTTTTCTTTCTATTTTTGTTTTTCTGATGTTTGCCAGGGCTCAGCACTCAGCAGCACTGTTTCTTTTCTATAGAAACCATCTCACAGAGAATATTATGAAAATTAACATTCGTGATGATGATACTATTCTCTATTCTGGTATTGTTTTTCACCCTTCTTCCTCGGATCGGTTGAAATATGCATCTGATCACAAAAAAAAAAAAAAAAAAAAAAAAAAAAAAAAAAAACGACCTGCGGATTGTGATACGAACTGGCTTGTTTCGTTTAATCCTGTTAAAACCGGGCTCATGCTTTTCGATCATAGGCGTGTTCGAGCTTAGAACTTATACTTTATTCAAAATCGTTATAGCGGTTTCTTGTAGTTTGTGGTGCCGTTGCTACATATCTATATAAATAAAGGCGAAATAAATTTCGTGTTTAAAACAAGAAAATGTGGCACCTTGGCAGTTTCATTTTCTTTTGGTTTTCATTTTTAAAGAGTTCGATTCTGGACAAGTGGGGATAATCACAAAAATTTTCTCAGAAAATGGACGTGATTCTTTGTAAATAAACTGTTCGTTTTAATTTATTTCAAAATTTGAATTCATTACTAAAACTGCTTAAAAACACACGGTCTTCTACTAGTAACCATTTTTAAATTATCTTTATTTATATATCTTTATATCTTGTTTATTTATTTTATAAGTTGCTTGTTTCCATTCATTTAATTTTAAATTTACTTCGAAAAATTTTTTTAAGAAAAAAAGATAAAAGAAAGTGTTCGATAAAAATCATTTAATTCAATAAATATTCTGGCAATTAATGTTTTCAGTTCTATTACTGTGTTAATGTATTTGTTTTTATTTTCCGAAAACTTTCGCAAAATTTTCATAAATTTCTTAATTGTCTTCCCTTTGCTCAGAATCGAACTTTTCCAAAAATGAAATCCAAAGAAAGCTAAAATAAAGAAGTGCTTGAAATGTTTATTATTTAAAAGTGTAGTTTGAAGCTAACTTGTGAAATGATAGTTATCTAACGAAGTCACCTAGCGCATATTGTTAAAATCGTCAGATAATATGGCGTCTGACTTGTTTATTGATTATTCGAACTACAGGTCTCATCTTGGATGTTAACCTCATAACGTTTTGACTGATGTAACCTCTGACTTTCTTCGGGTGCCTCTTCTCGAACTCTGGAATCTTTATACCTAATTCGAGAATCTATAGAGGATTTCTATCTGAACACTTAATTAATCCACAGAGTATATTGTTCTTGTTTCGTCAGCAATGACCTAGTAGACTTCTTAAACAATTTTTAATTATATTCTTAGCATAGCCTATATTGAAATTTGAAAACAAATAAATTTAATGACTTTTAGATTTTTCTCGTTATGAACTTCTACTTCGTTGCTCTCTGATTTACGGCCCATTTCTTTCCCGACGTGTCACGTAATTTAGGACCCCCTCTTATTAGTCGTTAAATTTATTTTTGTTCAATATATTTTATGTTAAGATGATACTTAAGTCTATAATCTATGATCATCGTCGGAAAAAAAAAAAACTTAGGAAAAAGGTGAAAAACGCGGATTTTTAAGGGGTGGGCAATATTGTACAGGTCCGCCAAAAATCCACTTTTCTGAGCCTAACACTCCCGTCCCACAAGAATTGATCATTTTTTTTTGTCTCAATAACGACTTGCGTCTACAAAATGCCAGTGTGATTTTCGTATTCAGCATAGTTGAAAACCTATAAAAGTCGTCATTTAAAAAAAATTGTAGTAAATAAAAGAACATTCAAATTGAACACTCACTTTTAAAATTACTTTTATTGGTTTCGGGTATGCTGAAAATGAATATCACATGTAGATGATAGTTTCTCCATTCGTTGGAATCTGTCAGAGCGATCACGAAATTCCGTTTGGAAATTCTCTCAATTGCCCTCCAGCTCCAAAAATAAACACGCTCTGGCGCCACACAAGAATATCTGATACGCATGCGTGCGTAAATAAACCCGCGTAAACCAAATTCACAACCCAACGATTTTTCCACCTGAACAGTTACATCGCTTCATACAGAATACCACTAACACTTTCATTTTTTTTTTTTTTTATAAGAATTCAATTTTTTTTTCTTCACTTCAAAAAATCGCAGGACATTTTTTGCACATATTTTATAAGAATTTAATTATTTTTTCTTTCATAAAAATAATCGTTGACAATGAGTTCTACCACAGAATATTGTATAATTTCCTGATTTTTGATAAATTTTTAAAGCGAGAGGGTCAAAATGTTTACACATTTTGAGCATCGGCATTCATTTTGCCCGTACCTACAACTATTCGCTAGTTTAAAGGCTTCCAAATTCCTTTTCAAATTTTGAAGGGTTATAATTCAAATATTAATAAAAAAATATATGATTTGTTCACGAAAAATAAACCGTAATTCCTTCTGGTAGATTTAATTTCGTAATGACTTCAATTTTTTTTTTAATTATTTTTTTTTTCAATTTTTACATTACGCTCTAACATTTTTTTATTTTAAATTATCGATCAATAGTAAAAAAAAAAATGTGTTTTTTTTTTTGTCTTTAATCTTCAAGTTAAAATGTCTCTCCTTTAGAAATCGACAAAACAATTTTTTTAATAAAAAATAATTATTTGTTAATTCATTTATTTTTGGTTTCTTACGCATTTTTCTGTTCGGAAAAAAAATCTCGTCTGTTACTTATTTGCAGGTTTATTTGACAAATATATCTTAATACCCGGAGTCCGTGGAAAGTTTAAATGTGATGTTCGTTTTCAGCATACCCGAAATTTTTCAGATTTCAATACTTCAAAATATCCCGATTAATCGTCCCAACACTAGTATAAACATTAATATATATATATATATATATATATATATATATATATATAATGTAGGTAGGGAAGGGCACGTGACGTGATTGGGCTTTTGTGGGTCCCTAGACTTCACTTGAACCTGGAGTACGAATAATATGACGTTGGTATTATCATAAGTTTTATGTTCCAAAACTTTTTCGATGTTGTCGTTATTTTTACAATTATTATCATTATTACTGCTACCACCACCCCCACCTCGTGTGAATATTAGTTTTTTTTTTTTTTTTTTTTTTCAAGACTTTCCTAACCCTTAACTCGTCTCTCTGGAAATCTCAGGGTGTGTCCTTAGATGAGGGTGGGTTTATTTACACAGTTTTATTTTATTAAGCTGATTCTCTTCCTTGTTTTTATTAATCAGTGAAACCCAAACTAAGGCGAACCAAGAGTAACATGGGGGCGACACCCGATCGACCTCACTCGACAGAAAACCAGTTTTGACGCTGACAAGTCACTGTGCCAAAAACGATCTCTCTTTCTCTCTCTCTCTTTCTCTCTCTCTCTCTCTCTTTCTCTCTCTCTTTTTCTCTCTCTCTTTTTCTCTCTCTCTTTCTTTCTCTCTCTTTCTTTCTCTTTCTCTTTCTCTCTCTCTCTTTCTCTCTCTCTCTCTTTCTCTCTCTCTTTCTCTCTCTCTTTCTCTCTCTCTCTCTGTGTGTGTGTGTGTGTATATATATATATATATATATATATATATATATATATATATATGTGTGTCTCTGACGAGGACGCTTCACAGAACGTCTGAAACGCGAGTAAAAACGATTTCAATGACTTAAAAACATTAGTAATGATCCCAACATAATTCTCAATGAAAAACCAAGACACGGAATAATAAAATGTTAAAAAATACACATTGTTGGTGACTACTCCCTTATTTAAATATATATATATATATATATATATATATATATATATATATATATATATAATCTGTATCTCTCTCTCTCTCTCTCTCTCTCTCTGCATCTGTGTGTGTGTGTGTGTGTATATATATATATATATATATATCTATATATATATATATATATACACACACACACACACATACATACTAGCTGTACCCTGCCACGCGTTGCTGTGGCTTAATTTCGTGTAATGGAAAATTCTAATGAAAAGAGAAGATGCATGTTTCTTATATTCTTAGTACAGCAATCCACCCCAAAAAGGTTAAAAAAAAAAAAAATAAAAAGCAAAGGGCGAAAATGAAACAAAATTGTACTCTTGCAGAATTGGATCCTGATCCTCGGAATTACCGTCAATCATGGCCTGGGCTCGACCAACAATCAGTGGATGAAGCTGAACGTAGCAAGAATGTTGAAACGCTAAATGTTTCTTTTTTTTTTGTTTTGTTTTTCTTCTGTATACAAAAATGTGAGTTAGTAATTGATATTTGAGTGATGGGGGGGGGGTACTATACACAGATTCGAAAAAGTTGTCCAAAAACAAATAAATGAAAGCTAAGTTAAGTTATGTTTCTACCTAACTAGATAATTGTTTAGTGTTTTTATTTAATGTAAAATGTTTAATCGGCTCGAAAAACAAATGGTGGCAGACTCTGTTGAATACGTTAAGTTTGGGAAAGTAAGTTGAAAACTAAAAACTATACAATAGTGTCAAAAACCCACCGAATATATGTTACCATGACATAGGCTGACATAATCGGTGGGTTTGTGACAGCATTTTCTATAGTTTTAACTCACTTTCTCAAACTTAGCGTAATCAACAGTGTCCGCCACCATTTGTATCTTTCAAATACATCGATAAACACTGTTTTTCGAGCCGACTAAACTTTACATTAAGTGAAAAGGGTTTGTATTACTAAACATAGATATAAAGAAGTTGTCAAAAAATAAATATATAACAAATAAATGTTATTAAAGGCAAAAGTAAATGTTATACCTAACTGGATAAGATTGTAGAGTTTTTATGTAATCTATAATGTTTAATCGATTAAAAAACATGCAGTGTTTATCGGTATATTTGAAAAATACAAATGGCGGCAGTCTATCGAACACGTTAAATTTGGGGAAATTTTGGGAAAATGAGTTAAAACTAAAAAAAACTATATAAAATACTGTTAGGAACTCATTCAATATATGTTACTGTGACGTAGGCTGACATATAATCAATGGTTTTAAACTTTTTCTCGATACAGGTGATGACTTTTAAGAGTCCTTTTAGTGATTACCTGGTTTGAGGATATTTGTACAACTAAACGGCAAATCTGCCCCAAAAATCCGGTATTATTTTACTTTAAAGCCCGTTTCACGTTCATATATATATATATATATATATATATATATATATATATATATATATATATATATATAATCATCTTCGTATATAACGAAATATTTTATTGTATATTTCGTTGGACTAAAAACGAATCTGCAAACCGTTTCCGACGCAAAAAAGAAAGTCTTCATAATATGAAGGAATTACTTTTTCGAAAAGTGGGTGATCACTTTTCAATGTAAATTTAACTTACCATGAGCACCCACTTTCTGACCACATTATATATTATATATATATATATTATATATATATTATTATATATATTATATTATATATAAATTATATTATATATACATATTAGATATTATATTATATATTGTATATATATTGTATATATATTATACATATATATATGTATATTATATATATATGTATATTATATATATATGTATATTATATATATATGTATATTATATGTATATTATATATATATGTATATTATATATATTATATGTATATTATATGTATATTATATATATTATATGTATATTATATATATTATATGTATATTATATATATTATATGTATATTATATATATTATATGTATATTATATATATTATATGTATATTATATATATTATATGTATATTATGTATATTATATGTACATTATGTATATTATATGTACATTATGTATATTATATGTACATTATGTATATTATATGTACATTATGTATATTATATGTACA
>NC_136483.1:101790500-101875500 GCF_053919585.1 Euprymna scolopes | reverse complement strand
CTTTTCGGCCTAGCTTGAATTGAAATAAGAAAATTGTGCGAATTTGCTTTTTTCTTTTCCATCCTGTATTCAAGTTTTTGAAAAGAAGACGATTGTTTTCAAACGATTAGATAGTGATTTATGCTCTTTAAAATGATATATAAAGTAAACGTATTATAAACGAAAATTGATTTGCAAATCATTTGAAATCAAAATAAAAAAAATCTGCAAAACCTGTCTTGTCATAAACACTTTCTACTCAAGCATTTCGAACCTTAATACTTTTCGTCAGAAGAGAAAGAAGCTGGGTTACTTTGATTTATTTTTTTCTTTAGAAAACATGCCCCGTAATTTCACTAAGAATAAATCTAAGTCTTTTACCGAGATTGAATGGACGCATCTGCTGAATAGATGAGTCCATTCAAAGTACGCGTTTAACGATAAAAATACTGTCTTCAAACCGAAGTGCGACAGATGACTGACCGAACAACAAAGACTGTCGCAGAAAAGAGACGAAAAATCTAGAAAAAAAAAAAAAAAGAAAGAAAGGGAAACATTTTTTAAATATAATTTGCCCCCAAATACGTCTTTTGTCCCCCACCGAAAGGCCACGCTAATCTCACACTCACAGCCATAAACAAACACGAATATGACGCAGGAAAAATAAATGGCCATTTTATAAATACCAGCCAAAGGTGAATGTTCTTTTTTATTCGGCAAAGAACAAACATGTATCCTTGCTTTTTATTTGCTATATAAGCATGTTTTTTTTTCTATTTATTTATTTATTTATACTCTGTAAGGATAGTGCTTACATCGTTGGATGATATTTAGGTTTAATTTACCATTGAGTTAGTGGCATTTAACGCGCAGAGTAATTTTCAATTGGGTTGCTGGGAATTGTTGAAGCAAGCAATGCAATGGGCGTTGCAACGTTTAGATTCTTGCTGTTTTTGGTTTGCTTTGCATTCTCGCAGAATATATCAACCCTTTTCAGTCATGTTATAGCGAACGAATCTTGACATTAACTGTAAGATCAAGTCCTATAAACAGAAAGTGCTGCTTAAGTAGACTAGACCTTCCGGGCTCAGATTTTTTTTACACAACATCAGCGCTATTTGAAGCCAGAAGTGGTTATGTTATTACCTCCCTTGAAAATGACCTCTCTTGAAAATGAAATGCTAACAATGTTTTTTAGTTTTTTTTTCTTGTTTTGATAAAATCTCTTTACTTGCATTAATAAACAAAGTTGATGGAGAGCAAGGTAATTCAGATGTCTATCTCACGCACCTGTTATATTGTTGGGTTCAGGGAAAACGCCGAGTAAAATGAAAGATTATTATTATGATTGTTGTTGATGTGTGGAAAATAGAATGTTAGAAAACATGTATGGAGACGAATTAGGTATTTTAAAGATAACATTTCTGTTAGAAATGTATCGCGGATGTAAACAAAATACGTGACTAATATAGATCGGCTAGTTTGATTCTTTGGTTACGCGAGTTGATGACCTAATTACTGGGACTAGTACAACAGCATACTCTTTTCATTATTTTGACTCTTGAGTATGTATCCGTTGATATCTTATATGCTTTTAATATAGAGTGATGTGGTTCTTGGTGATTAACTGTGTGCGGATATATACTCGAGAGTCAAAACAATGAAAAGAATGTGCTGTTGTCATGGCCCTACTAATTACAAAGGGAGATAGCTTTTGAAATACCCGTAGTTAGTCAGTCGAGGAGAGACAGTCGATTGGACAGGGTTGGAGAGACGAGTTCGCGTTTGGGAGTCAGAACAATCATGGAGGCATTAGACTGACAAGGTGGTAACATGTAAACCCCCCCCCCCGAAGAAGCAACGACGTGCCACCCGGGAACAACGAGGCACAGGCAATAATAAATGTTAAATGTGGAAACAAATTGGTTGAGTTTTCGTGGGAGAAAATCTCCTACATTTTCAGGAGCACGTCGGAACAACCCGTCGATAGTTACGACTAAATGTACATCCTTCCTTTGTCTGAGCAAGCAGACAAAGATGTTATTCGTTCTCGTTGTCAGTGGTTGTCGTTAAGGTATTTATATCTGTTATAATAATGTGTGTGTGTGCACATATAATATCGACAAGTACAAATACTCTCGCATACATGACCACTTATATACACCCACAGCGAACTGTAATTACTGGACGATCAATAGAGACGATTATCACACATATATACATTAAATAGACTGGTTCATATACACCCGCTATAACTCCGTCTATACGACACAGCTCCATGAATCATGATAAATATTTTACTGGCCAGAAGGTGGTAATGGTTGCTATGTACCTATAAAAAATTGCATTACTGTTTTTTGGACAATGATTTTTTTTCAATTTTGAAAATCTCTTTTAAGGAGGGGAAAAATACCCTATCTGAAAAATGTAAAAGTTAAAAACAAAACAACTACACTAAAGTCTTACAATAATACAAAAATTAAATATTTATCCGAACATTTATTTATGAATTAAAATAATTGAAAATTTGTTTACTCAACAAAAAAAAAAAAAAAAAAAAAAAAAAAAGTCACACGCATTCATTTTCCTTCTTATTGTTTCTTATATAAGCTCCAATGAAATTTGTTGAGCTTCATATTATCCCAATAAGTCTCTTATGGATTTGAATTTACTCTATTCTCCTAACTCTCTCTCTGTCTCATATATATATATATATATATATGTGTGTGTGTGTGTAATTGTTTTTACGATACGTTTTGAATGAATTCAATTATTTATACGAAAGTGCATTTTTACCTAAATGCGAGTTGCGAATAATTTTGCCTTTAACCAATTTGGTACTCCCCCGCATATATATATATATATATATATATATATATATATATATATATATATTGTTTTAAATATAATCATCCACTGACACGTGTTTCGTCGTCTACGACTCATCAGAATTGCTGAATCTAGTAAGATTCGAAATTGGGACATCATGGTAAGAAGCCTAAACTCTTACCACTGGGCCACCTCGCACGACTGTTTGTTTATATCGTGATTTATGTAGCTGTTGTTATTATATATATATATATATATATATATATATATATATATATATATATATACACACGGTATAAGAGCCGTGTAAAGTACAATATAATATAACATATACGATGATTGTTCAAAAAGTAAGGCCTCCTATTTTTTTACTTAAAAACTAAAACGTTGAAGAGCTGCGAAGAGATCATGGTACCATTAAAACGAGCGACCTTTGGTGCTTCAGAATTTATTTTTCTACGTAGTTATTGCTATGCACTTTTGCTAGCCTCTTCTGATGTCTTGGTCGTAAAGTCTGGAACGCGTCTTTGTCGTCACTCTGAAATCGACGAACCTATCTCTTAACTGTACTGACATCAACTGCATCAGCTTCGTAAACTTTCAATGTGAATATTGGTCGGTTCAATTTTTTTTCTGCATGGAGGAATTTTATAACATGTTTCTGACGCAGGTCCATGGCAAGGATTGCTTTCTTAGTCTTAAACCGTCAATATCTGCAACACTTACAGGTCTTAAACCGTCAATATCGGATAAAACTTACAAGTCGTGAATGCATAAGTTCAGTCATCATAACAATGAAATTTGCAATTTCTTCGATCCATTTGGGCGGAATAAAAATGGGAGGCATTACTTCGTCCCTCGTAATATGTGTTCTAAAGGAAAACTAGTCTCATATTCACGCTGATTATCCCTACTATTTTCTAACGTTTATATTTTTCTAACTATATCTCTAACGTTTTCTGTGTATGTGTGAGTTCGTTCCCTATAGGCTCGAAAACGGCCGACCTGACTTTTATGAAGTTTCAAACAAAGGTACTTTATGTACCTGGCAGTGTTCTTAGATAGGTTTTGTATCGGAATATCTTTGATAAATATCAATAATCGAAATAATCTAATGGAAGAAGGAACAGGTGATTTTTGACCGAAGTTAACATCTTACACAGCCTAACACCGCAAGTTCATTTGAGAAGGTTTATTACCACACAAGCCGAAAGGGCTGGCATATAAAATCAACAGTAGGTTCCTTGATATGACAGGGGCGCGTTTGAAATGAATGCTTCTGTTTAAAGCACAATTGCACGATGGTACTTGACTTTTGCATTTTAAACTTTAATTCAATATAAAAAATAATTAAATAAAATCAACAGTAGGTTCTGTACAGTGCAATGTAGACTACAATGTATTGTGGATAAAGTCGCTGCTAGGAGGCATATGAAACTTCCTCTCAGTGCACCACGAGGAGTCCTCAACTAGAGCAGACAATCCATCGATTTGATTGGAAAATTGATGATTTAGCCAACTTTGATGACAATAAAAAATATGGGAGATCATTAAATCCCGGGCAACGTCGTGTCTCCCTGCTAGTTTACTATTAATGAAAAATATTTCATTTGTAAAAGTGAGATATTCAAAATACAGACAGACACACAAACAGTATGTCGGCATGTGTTGCAGGGAATAATTCACGAGCAACAGACATATTAATTTAGACTAGCGGGACCTGTGGAAATTCCACAATGGGATCTTTCATATGTAATACTAGACTACCCGTGACCCGTTGGGTCAGTATGTAATATTAGCTATGGAATTCATGTATGAGCGTGGCACTTCTGACGTAAAGAAAATATAGTAAAATAATTTAATAATTATTATAATTTAATAATTGAATAATTATTTAATAAAAATTTAATAATTATATAATAATTATTATAGTAAAAAAAATAATTTTTTTTTGACATAACAGAAACATTTCTATGAAAGTATATTAAAATGAAAAAAGAATATAGATTTCTATGAGTCGTTCTGTTTATTATAATTGATTATTTTTGAATTTTTTTTTACAGTTACTGAATTATAAGTGGTTGGCCATACTTATAGGTAAATGTGCACTAAACAGATACCATAATACTTATAGTTAAATTCAAATTTTGATGTATCTGCTTTTTTTTTTTTTTTTTTTTTTTTTTACATCGTTCATTTCTGTATTACGTTTAAGTTATTTTAAACCCCGCTCTTCCCATGTTAAATAATAATTTCGAAATAATAACGTTAATATTTCAGTGTGCAGGTCATGCGCGCATGCGCAACCGGATGTCGTAAACCGGAAAGTGAGTTACATACATCGTTACAAGGTCATTTGAGTTTTATAATTATATAGATAGTTATTGCTACTGGGTATTCTGTGAACGTTCAGCGTGAATGGAGACCTCGTGATATTATTGTAGCCCTTTTGTTAAAACTGTAAAAGTATTTATCTAAGTAATCTGGTTAATGTAGTGTCAGAATATATCTGGTTATTACTGTTTATCTCCAATATCCTTATAGGGGTTTGTGACATATTTCCACTGTATGGACATCCGGCACAAACAAAACCCCCACGATATCATTATACCATCTTTAGACAGAACAGATACTACTATTGGATCCTAGGCAGAAGAACAGAAAGGTATATCTTAATTTCACTTAAGGCTCAAAAGCGATATCCTTTTTTATTTCATTTTTTATTTTTTTTTACATTTCGTCTTCGGTGATTGGGAGATCCTATTTATTAAAAAAGAATAGGTGACAACATACTACAGACATTAAATTAGCGTATCTGTATACTAATACTTTAATGTTTGTAGTATGTTATGACTAGGGCTGTGACAAGAGAATATTATTTTCATTGTTCTGACTCTCGAGTATATATCCGACACAGTTAATCAACAGAACTACATCACTCTATCTAAAACATAAGATATTAACTGATATATACTCGAGTCAAAATAATGAGAATATTCTCTTATCATAGCCCTAGTTATGACCTTCTATTCTCCTTGTTAATAAATAGGATCTCCCGATCGAATCTATATATCTATAAAAGTGAACGTGTCTGTCTGTCTGTCTGTGTGTCTGTCTGTCTGTGTACATTTCCCTACGCAATAACTCTGTCAATTTTTAGTCTATAGACTCGAAATTTGAAATACCGGGTACTGAGATTTGAGAAAATCGATGTGACGGGTGTCAGCCAGAAATTTGGCTGTTAAGGGGTCAAATTTCAACGATTTGACCTTTAAGAACTCTACCAAACTCCTCCGACAATTTTGGGTCTAGACACTTGAAATTTTAGATATAGGTTCCTTGAACCTGGATCTAACTTAATAAAGTGATTTGAGCCCGAAACTATAAATTTTAAGGGGTCATAATAGGGGTCAAAGTTTTAGAAAATTAACCATTTTTTTTTTTTTTTTTTTTTTGCTTTTTTTGCACAGCATACACCTCCAAACACCCGAGCAACGCCGGGCACCCCTGCTAGTAAGTTATAATCTGAAAATCATAAAACATGCACGTAAGTACGTTAAAGGTGCTACGGTATAAAGATATAGATAGATGCACACGGCGGCTATCAGGAATTACGGAAGCTGAAGAAAGAAAGAAGAATGTGTAAATTTGGTATTATGGTAATTAATGGTTCTAGTTAAGAGTAAGATAGACATTTTCCCAAACTTCTGAATGGCCTTGTGCCTAAAATGTTTAAAATGCAAATTCGTTTATATTTCGTACAAATAAATATTTCAAAAGTGCAGTGTAGCAGACGAAAATTGCAACAAACACAAGCAGGGGCGAATTCTCGCGGTTGGAGATTTTGAATCAACTTTCTTTCTGGCTTGTTCAATCAGAAACCAGCTCTCAGTTACGTGGCCGAATGTATAAAACTTTAAACCGACAACTCACATTCACACACACACACACACACACACACACACACACACACACACGAACAACTTCACGTGGAAAGTACCTGTCGCCCCCAACTTCTCTCTTGGGATACACACAAGAACTTACCCAGTCTACGGGCTCGGGATCTGAATATTACAGAATACAAACAAGCTAACATAGCTATCTTCATGCGGTACACGCACGTACTTTCTTTTTACCATAGAATTCTCTAATCTTTTGCCCCGTCCATAATGCCCATACATACATACATGGACGCACGCCACTACTACCAACTTCAACACGTATCCACAGAATACTTTTCTCTCTCAACGGGCCCCTATAATCATCAACGTCTCTACACAGAAATACTTTTAACGACCAACCCGTTCCATTATTCTTCACTACGAAGGCAACCAATAAAGTTGCTTTTTAAATGTTAGAATGAGATTTTTCGTGCTGCTGATATTGTAAATGGATACGTCAACGGATACTTCAGCTAGTATTTGATATTAACCCAGATATAAGGAACACTTTTTTTTTAGGGAGGAGGGAGGGGTTCTTTCTCGATCTGCATATGTTCATCTGCCTCGAAAACGATTGCAGATGCGCTCGTGCCATGTTCTGCCAGGTCAGCGAAGGTTATTTTTAACCCAAAATCTCATACAATCCGCCCACCTCAGAAATCACGTCTGTCAGTATGCACGCTTGTAATTGGGTGTGTATGTGTGTGTGTGTGTGGGGGGGGGGGAGTACCTGTGCAACAAAAATCGCCCCACCCTACAAGACAACAAAACGTGTTCGCTAATGTCTACACCCGTCATAATGGAATGCGGTTTTATATGCATTCTTCTCTGTTAAATGAAGTTTATATCCGGCCTACCCAGAGTTTCACCCATGAGTGCAATTGTTGGTTTAATTGTTATTTGATTTTTGTGCTTTCGTAAAGTTCATTTCTTCGATTAACAGTCACTATTTATTGGTAACTGCAGTTTCCACTAGAAAGGTTTTGCGATTATAAAATTGTGCAAAAGGGGGGGGGGGAGAAGGTCGAGATTAAAATTAAAGTAAGGTTGAGTTATGATCAGAATTCTAAAGTCGGAAACTTTAGAAGAGTCGAACTTGGAATAATTCTAAGAGTCGCAATTCGATTATTTCTTTTAACCTATGGAGACGGTTTCAATGTTTGAACATTATAAAATAAAGAGTCGGATATTTTAAAATTCTGCGAGTCGGATATTTTGGACTGGCCGGAAGTCGGGGGCCTAACATTTTGGACTAGCCGGGAGTCTGTCTGTCCCTCTCACTCTCTCTCTCTTCTTTTTCTTTCTCTTTTTCTTACTGTCTCTCTCCTCTCTCTTTTTCTTCCTCTGTGTATCTAAAACTAAACATGAGCAAAATTTCTTTCCAAGAACTACCCGTCTGTGGAACACAATACCATGTGGTTGCTTCCCAGCTGCCTACAACATGGTCATTTTTCAAGTCCAATATTAAATTCTTGTTGAACTGTCTTAAATAATCAAATTCTGACCAGTTACAAACCACCGTTACCAATCATCACAATGTTTTTTCACTGTTCAACTCATTAAGCTTTATCTTAAGAGTTGAACTTTAGGACATAAGTGCTGACCCATCAGTACATAAGTAAGTCCTCCCAAGCCTACCGCTTCATTTCAGGTGGTAGTGCAAAATTTGTTCTGATGTCATGAGACCATTCTCCCAGGCATTATCTCCTCCTTGCAGGCTAGTTTAATTAGGGTTAGGGAAAATGTAGTAAGAAATAAGTGGCAGGAATAATATGGAAAAAAAGTCCAAGAATTTTATTTTTCCAATCTTTCAATTAATTTTTCAGCATCTTCTGGACTTCAGAGAAACTGTAAAACATGTCCTATGAACTGCAGAGTTTACAAATGAAACTCTTCTCCGGCAAAAAATCTATGGCATAGTGGATAAAGTACTTGGTAAAATTCAATTTGTAAGTTCTGAAGGTTGAAGGTTCAGTCCACAGTGTAGGCGACCCTTAATATACAATTGAAAATTACTTAAGACTTCTACCCAGCCATGACTGACTGAACGAGAACAAGCTCTCTTCGTTCATTAAATAAAGGGTTGTGTTCAAAATTCAATGCAGATCCCTGAGTTCGACAGAAAGATTCTTGACAAGATACATCTGAAGAAGGTCGGAGGTCACATCGACTGAAACTTTATTCGAATAACACTGAAGATGAGAACAGGAGTTTAGATAATCCAAATAAGTCTCTCCTTTATCTTTTTTTTTTTTTTAAACATTCAACGGAAATGATCATTTGAATTTGGTAAGATTGCATAATGTCATTCAGTTGTAACACAGTAACGTGAGTAACGAACGCAGAGTCTGAATGTATTTATGGTCTTTAGAAACATTTGAGAGTGCAGGAACCCCCTCACGAATTTGATTATAAAATATCAGAATGCTGGCAGACGCAGATTTACTGCCATCATTTCAACTGGGGGCTTTTATTAACTCCCTTCCTCAACCCCGTTTATTCAATTTATTCTAAAAAAAAACAAAAAAAAAACGCCATCTTGCCAGAACAACATCTTTATAACCATCGGGGACGCATTGCAACCCCATAACTTTGTTCTAAATGATTATTTCCTGTCTTTTAGTTTATCAGACAGACACACTTTCTGCTAAAAAAAAAAAAAAATGTTCAAGAATTTGACACATTTGGTTTCCTGCCATCTTTTCCATACCGAAGAATCTGGCTGTGCCTACTAACCTGTATATTAAGTGTATGTGTATCAAATATTCATACAATAGCTGTTGCTTATACAGCAGCATTGCTTCCAACAAAGCCTTCATTATGACTGGATTTAAGCATGGTTCTAGGGCCGAAGCATTATAACCACTAAATCAGAGCGCCCCAGGAATATTTCATAATGCTACAAGACTTTGTTGGATTGTTGACACTGTGGGATTGCCACACACACACACACACACACACACACACACACACACACACACACACAAATGTATATATTATTTCATGTATCCATTTAAAATGTTATGAGGGATGTAATGGTTTATACAGGATAAAACGATAAAACTGTCCTCCTTAAAAAGCAGCACTACAACTTTATTTTAAAGCATTTTATTGAAAAAAAAATTAATTCAGGTAACCTGATTATTTAGTAGAGCTGACATTTATTTAATGTAGCCACCTCCAGCATCTATCACCGCCTCAATACGGGCCCGAAACTGGGAGCATGCCTTCAAACGGAAATGGAATCATGTCGTCTTTTCTAAGGTGACAATTTTATCTTTCCACCCTGTATGACAATCTTGTTACTATGCTATTTTTGCTCTGTCTGTATTACCACCACCTTGTAAATTAATAACAGTCCACCTTATTAAAATCTAATCTAGTTGCCGATTAATAAATTACACCACAATTCACCCCTAAATATGAATACGCTATTAAAACTGGAAAACATACAGCATCCGTTATCAACAATTAAATTATTTCTAAATAATACTTAGTTGTGACTAGCACCGATATAACCATACAGTCCATCCCCTTTTAACTTAGTACTTTCCTCCAAAGTGAGTGAATTCACTGGAAGATAGTTTGGATGGATTGTAACGGGTTTTTTTAATAGTTAAAGGTCAATCTTTTTCAATGAAACTATGGTACGTCTCTGGAATATCTAACATATAGTTTTTAAATGAAATACTTTTATTTTAGCGGCCACAATTTTACAATCATGTACTTAATTGGTTTCTTTTCAACATATCGTGATGCACTAACATATATAGGTGGGTGGTTCCTAACGTATTAACGTACAGATGAATTGAACACCTGGGAAATTGTGCCATAAATGACTTTATCACTGTTTCCTGTAAATTATACAAAAACAAATTTGGACCTAATGAGGTATAATGTTGAACTGAGAGTGGGAGAAAACAAGAAACATGTCCTTGTCCACGATTACATTAAAAGCAAATGTGTTTCATTATATTATTAAGGGGAAGAGGGAAGGGACAAGAAACTCGCTGTTGTCAGGGAATACATATATAAAACAGGTATTTATTTCATTATTGTGCCGAGTGGGAAAGGGGGAAAACAAAAGTCGATGTTGCCTGGGAACAATTATTTTAAAATAGAAAACTCAGGTGAATTTAAGATTTTGATTATTTTTTAATACAGTAAAATAAGAGCAAGAAATGGGCGGAGTTGATTGAAAGAGAAGTGAGGAGGAAAAAGAGGGAAAACGGAATAGCGAGAGAGAGAGAGAGAGGTAGAGAGTTTGCACAAACTTTTTAACCTGACAAAGGAGGGATTGGACCTAATAATTCACTCATGTTCGTTTGTTTGCACTTTTCTCAATAACCACGCCTTGAATTTTTAAAAAGAATTTGTACAAACATTAGTCATGGTAAAAATAAATTTGTCAGAACAGGTTTTATAAGATAACACTGGTTGCCCCTCCCCTAGGGGCAATTATAGATGTAAAATTGCCCCCGAAATCGTTCATTTGTTCATTTTTCACACTTTTCTTAATAACCACGCCTTGACTTTTTAAAATAATTTGCAGGGGGACTCCACATGCTCAGCTTGTTTTGTTTTTTGTTTTTTTTTTTTACTAGGATGTCACCATATAGCAAGACCAAATGCTACTCGAGGATAAGGGTTAAATAAGTACCAGATAGGCAGTGAGATAACACCGTGATGATTGGTAATGATGGTGGTGATTGGGAAGAATTTGATTACTTGAAAGGACGACTCTACAAGAATTTGAAAACGACCATGTTGTAGTCAGCCCGGAAGCAGCTCTGCAGCAATATGTTCCATAGAAAGGCTATTCTAGGAAAGAAACTTATGGCAGTTTTATTTAGTTTTATATAGAGAGAAAGGGAAACAATTGACAGTGGTTGTAGCTATTCAGATTTTTAATGTTTTATAAGGGGGAACTATAGATTGAAGCTCAGTCGAGATCTGCCAGTGTATTATATAAAAAATAAGTTGTAGTGATTTGGATAGAATGGGTCACATTATACTGTATGTTCTAAAACTGCATCATTTATGTGCACTTTATTAATGTATAACTGCAAATCAAATGTGCTGCCGATTGTTAGATGAACATCAAATAATCCATTTAGAAATATTTTTATGTTTAAAGGAAGATAACGCTTACGAGGGGCGTGCAATAAGTAATGCCCCTGACCCACTTCCCATAGCAGTAGAGCAACAAAACTTGGCGCAGTTATTGGTCTTTCTCTACATAGGAACCACCCAGAGTTATGCATTTCTCCCATCGTTTCATGCAGCTCTGGAGACCGTTTTTGTAGAACACCCCAGGTTGGTCCTCCAACGATGACGTGACTTCATAAATCAAGGCTGCATCATCTGGGAAACGCTTTCCTTTCAAAAACAACTTCATGGCTGGGAAGAGGTGAAAGTCAGGGGGTGCAAGGTCAGGAGAGTAGGGAGGATGGAGGAGGATTTCATAACCACACGCTCATGCTTCTGATCTGGCGACATGCAAGTTGTGGACCGGAGCGTTGTTCTGTAGGAGGAAGGTACCTTTGCTGATCTTGCCCCGCCTCTTGATTTTGATAACTTCCCTTAATTTCCTCAAAAGTGAAGCATAATAGGCTCCTGTAATTGTGGTACCGTTTGCTAGGAAATCTGTCATCACTACTCCATCCTGGTCCCAGAAGACTGTGAGCATGACCTTGCCAGTGGAGGGCTGCACCCTTGCCTTCTTTGGAGGTGGTGAGTCAAAGTGCTTCCACTGCATTGACTGGGCTTTAGTCTCTGGATCATAGTGATGAACCCAGGTTTCATCCTATGTAATCAGTCTTTTGAAAAACTTTGACTCCTCTTCTTGCCACATCTCCAAATTCATCCTCGAGCACTCGACGCGTTCTCGCTTCTGGAATGGTGTGAGCAACCTGGGAATCCATCTGGCAGACACCTTATGCATATGCAAATGGTCATGAATGAAAGTTTTCACAGACCCTGTACTAATCTTGATATCTTGGGCTATTTGGCGAATAGTAATGCGCCGATCTTCCAAAATGGCAACCTCAACTTGACGGACAGATGCTTCATCAATGGCAGAAGGGGGACGATCAGGTCTGGGAGCTGTTTCCACAGACTTCTGGCCATGTTTGAATTCACGATGCCAGCATTTTACAAGGTCATATGATGGGGCATTATCACCATAAGTTTGTTTCATTTCATCAAAAGTCTCCTGTGGTGTGCGTCCTTTCAAATACAAAAACTGGATCACTGCTCGACCTTCAACAAGCTCCATTTCACACCTGACTCAGTTCAAACATCTGTAAAACAGAAACCACAATTAGTTCAGAGCTGTAATTTGCCACATAACCCATAGAGATATAAATTATTGCATATTCAAAATTTCAGCTAGGTCAGACAACAGGAAGTGGGTCAGGAGCATTACTTATTGCACGCCCCTCGTATACCTTGAAATTGCTTCCTTTCCCAAGAGACATTTTGAAGCAGAATTATTTGCCCTTGGAGAGAGAATTGAGGCAGGGTTGCCTACCCTTGTCTTATTATTATTGTCTGCTCTTGTTATATCATATGTCAAATTCAAGAACGATCCTACATGTCAACGTCCCACCACACGATCAAATCACATTGTAAACTCTTTAAATAAATCATTTTAAATTATTGATCTCTTAAGAACTGTTTTATCTGCTTATTTCTACATTGTTTTGCATTTCACCAGACACACACCGCACATTACACCAATGTATTATATATATATATATATATATATATATTAATTAGTAAGTTATAAAATATATATGGCGATTAAGCTACACAGAATATTCCGCATTTCATTCATGCTAGGATTCATTAAACTATTTTATAACTTATTACCGAGCTCTACCTACGTATTGAGCACTGTTGAAGTAAATACTTAAAGTTTATGCATAAATTTATACTTTATACTTCCGTATATTAATTTATGTGATTAAATGAAGTAGTTATATATATATATATATATATAAAGTTGGCGCTAGTGACTTTGAAATGGTCAGAATACCTAGCATGTTCTTTGAAACATTCTCACCTACATACATCACTTTTGTGCACCATATCGAAGTGTAACTCTAAACCATTTTTTTTTTTTTTTTTTCGAAAAACCTAACCATTCTTTGCAGGAGTAGAATGTGTGTGTTGTTTTACTTTCAATATGGTTAACAGATGTTAGCCAACAAATGATTCATCTTCTATATGCATATTAATATTCTGGTGCAGTACTTCTACCTACTCACATACGTTATGCTCTGTATCTCTGACATACTGAAGCTACTAATAAACGGTTTGACACTTTTATGCCGTCAACCAATTAGAATATTGCAGCAGAATACAAATGTAATACTGTAGTACCATAAACAATATCTAGTAGTTATTATTACTGTCCATCATCGTCTTTCTCTCATTGGGGAAGATGACAGTCATGTTCTGGTTCTAGATTTGAAGAAAAGTACTTGACCATAAAGTTTGTTGACATACGAATATTTAAAAATGCTTGTAAAAATAAAATAAACAAAATAGCAAAAACAGTTTATGTGCTTACGTGTTAGGTTAAAAAAATGGTACACCAAAACTAATGCAAATTCATTTAGTATTAAAAAAAAAAAAAAAATTTTCAATGAAATTGCTTGGCAGACATATTTTGGGCTTCATTAATGTCAATGGATAAGGAACAAAGCTCAAACTGTAATTCATACAGGGAAATAATCCAGAAAGCTATCCTTTCCATATCAAGAATGGCTTTCTAATTTTGCATGGGAAATTATTTTTTAAAAACAAAAATATTGGTTGAATTTGCGTAAATTTTGACGTGCAGTCTTTTAATCTAAAAGGTATGTACATAAAGCTTTTGGGAAATCCTCTCTCTCTCTCTCTCTCTCTTTCTGTCTCTCCCCCTCTCTCTCTCTCTCTCTTTAGTATACGCTGTGTTGCAATCTAAAGAGCACATCTTTTTTCACAATTCCATGTGCTACATCCAATGAACAGGAGATCCTAGATGACTGGAGCAAATAAATAAGTTGCATCCCTCATCCACTGACCCGACTATTGGCTTTGTTAAGCTCTTCCATCTAAAAACGCTATTGCGTGTAAGATCAATATTTGTCTGGCTCTGCGCCTGAAATGTTGTCGCCTTGAGCAGCTTTACACGAGTAGCACATCACAGATCAAGAATATAATTCCCCAGAGAAGAACGAAGAATCAAGCCAGCATCCTTAAAAAAGGAAGCACTATAGCTTATTAAAATTAGTTTGGTAGCCCAGTCAGCATTACCTGATCAGTGTGTCTGAGGCAGTAAATAATAAATTCACTCCATCTTAAAGAGGGGAGGCAAGGTCAGAAAGAATGGACCTTCTAGGAATATCTAGAACTAATAACTCTGCCCAACAAATAAAAGGCTACCGAAATGGTCCAGTTTGTATGGTACTGATCGTTGAGAACATATCCTCAACTGATATTTAGCAGTCCAGTCTCTAAGCAACAAAACTGCTGAAAGACCACTTCAAAATTCATGAGCTGGTAAGTTGTGTTAGATTTTGTTATCCTTATAGGAAAAATGGAGGCTTTTGGTCTCCTTAATTAGGTACTCTATGACATATATATATATATTGCAATTAGGAAGGGAAGACTTTTATGATTCATTATTAAAAGTAAATATATATATATATATATATATATATATATATATATATTCCTTTAATCTTCTCTCCAAAAAAGGGGGAACAGGTGAGGAAAGAAAGAGAAATGGGGAGCCAGCTGACCGGTTTCAACCAGTATACTAGTGTCGCATTCTGAGTTTAAATGGCGCAAAGAGCATTTTGCAGTTAAAACCCTATGACAGGACCGATCATTAGTCATTACTAGACCAGATAAAGGGTCAAGGGTGGTTATACTAAATCATCATGAGTACGTTGACAAAATGTTAGATGACAAAGGCAAATTTGAAAAATCGGGCCCTGTAGCAACTCCTGATTCAACCACCTCCTTGGAAACCAAATTTCAAAAGAAACTGGTCAAGTGGGTCAAAAATGGTGTACTTCCGACGAACGTAGCTAGTGAGATAAGACCCTCTGGATCTATCCGACCAAGGCTATATGGTCTTCCTAAAACGCATAAAGCAGATATCCCATTAAGGCCCATTCTCTCCATGGTAGGGTCATCGCAACACAAGGTCTCAAAATGGATCATTGACATTTTACAACCTGTTTTACAGCATTATAGTAAATATTGTCTTAAAGATTCATTTTATTTTGCTGATTTTATTAAAAAGTCTAAGATTGTTAATAGATTTCTGTGCTCTTATGACATTAGCAATCTTTTTACTTGTGTCCCTGTTTTGGAAACTATAGATATCTGTGCAGATTTTTTATATTGGGGCCGGATATCACCTCCTCCTATTCCTGAAAACATCTTTATTGAACTTATGAAATTTGCCACGACATCTGTAGAATTTAGTTTCAACAATATTATGTATCGGCAAAAAGATGGTGTGGCCATGGGCTCAGTACTTGGATCGACCATGGCGAATATTTTTGTGGGGTTCTATGAAGATCTCTTACTATCTGGACCCATAAAACTATTAGTGTACTTCCGATATGTTGACGACACATTCTGTTTATTTAATAGCCAATGAAATGCATCCCGCATTAAAGTACACCTATGAGGGAGAGAGCAAGTCATCCATAGCTTTCCTTGATGTATTGGTAACAAAAAACGCCATCTAGTTACCATACATCTATATACCGCAAACCAACATTTACAGGTTTGTACACTCGTTGGGATTCATTTTGCTCTAAAAACATATGATAAATCTAATTTGGACCCTAACGCATCGTGCCCTTATAATTTGTTCCAAGTTAAAATTAGATGAGGAATTGGAAACAATTATGGATACTTTATCCAAAAACGGGTACCCACTAGATGTGATTAGGTCAGTTATTCAAACAAAATTGGCTGAATTCTCTCGAATTAAAGAGAATATAGTAGCCAAATGTCCAAGTTATCTTCGCTTGCCTTGGTTGGGTACAGTAAGTGAGAAATTTGCCAAACAAATAAGTTCAGCAGTTCATGGATGTTATTTTGCTGCCAATTTGCATGTTGTGTTCTCTACGAGAACTTCATTACTATCTTTTCAAAAAGACGTTCTACCCCCCCCCCTCACCATAATAATAATGTTATTTACAATTTTGAATGTGGTTGCGGTGCCAACTACTTGGGTCGAACGACATTAAGATTAGATGGAAGAATACAACATGTACAATGTAAAATTAGGAATGGAATCTACCGGGCAACGGACGTTGTTACTAACACATACAGGTCCTCAATTACTGATCATTTTTGTTGGGCAGTGAACTTTAGTACGGACTCTTTTTCTATTCTTAGTTGTGCTCATTCACCTTAAGATCTTGGAGGCTATTCACGTTCGACTTAGAAAACCTTCCCTTTGCAAGCAAAGGGAATGCCTCCTGGGTTTGAACGTGATTAATCTCTAGGGTATTTGACCACAACGCCTTTTATTTTAATTGTTTTCCCATTTTTTTTTTTTCTCCCCGTAAATTGAATAAAACGCAACTTTAATCGCTTTTTCATTCTTTGTTTTAAAAATTCCCTTGAGAAGCAAGGGTCGAAACCGGTCAGCTGGCTCCCCATTTCTCCTTCTTTCCTCTCCCGTTCCCCCTTTTTTTACCCTTTTTTGGAGAGAAGATTAAAGGAATATATATCTATATTTATATATATATATATATACAAATTTACTTTTAATCATGAATCATAAGTCTTCCCTTCCTAATTGCAATATTTAAATTTTGTATCCCTAAAAACATTGATATATATATATATATATATATATATATATATATATATATATATATGATAAAGATTAAGGAATTTAGAAATAATTTTTAAAAATTCATATCTATAATATGAATTTTTAAAACTATTTCTAAATTCCTTGATCTTTATCATACACAATTTTTCCGATAACACCATATCCAATGCAACAATGTATCTGTCAGTAGACTTTAATCATACAATGGACTTTTTCTAACAACAACCTTTTCAATACTGATCTTTATCTGTTACTGATCATAGCCCTTCGAGTGCTAAAATGCCTTCTTTTAACTTCTATAAAGTTTATTTTTTTATGGTTGGCAAACCATGCCAGTCACATGTGCTGAATATGTATGAATATTTTAATTTGAATCAATTCGATTTCATGGACTCCAGAAAATAAGCAAAATAAAAGAGAGGACTTTGGGTATACACTGATTTCTTCCAGTTAGCCTGCGCATATTGTAAAAAAAATGGTGCAAGGTTGATTTTATTTTTAATAGTGAAAGATTTAATTTACAAAAAAACAGATTAAATTTTTATATTTTCGTGCACTGTCCTGTGTTTTTTTTTTTTTTTTTTTTTTTTTTTTTTTTAAGATTTTTATTTTATTTTTTTATGAAGCAGATTTGCATACTTTGAGTGTTCTAAATTCTCATTTCTAAAATGACTTCATTTTTTGATTATTTAAATTATTTAAGTTGAATAAATATATAAACTTTTTTTTATTATTTTAAAGAGGAATAATTGTTTTACATTGTAAAATTTATTTTATTTTTCGTAGGAATTCTAATTTTTAGACAGGCTTATTTGTATGTTAACAGTGCTTACAGGTCAACTGGGAGAAAGTGGTGTAGACCGGAAGTCCTCCTTTGATTTTTTTTTTTTTTTTTTTTTTTTTTTTTTAATTTTCTGGGGTTCTTGACTTCTAATTGATCATTTAATTCCAGCATGTACTTGTTCTTTCTCAGACCCTCATCTAAAAATTCCAAAGCATACTTACTAGCGTATTGAAAACATGAAAAAAATTGTCAGAAGTTACTATGTAGTGTTGCCTATGCATTAAATAACAAACGTTATTGTGACTTAGAATTAAGGCCAGAGGTTTTTTGGAAATATCATATATATATATATATATATACCATCTTTTTATAGGTTCCAAATTTCGGCGACTATTGACCAGAGTATAACAAATGAAAGCTCGTTGGAAAGTTAATGACCTGAATTGTGTAGTGGGCTATGTGACATTTGCCCTTAAAGTCACACATTAAGGCGATCATCTCTCATCGAGAGCCTATTTTTGGCACATTTTCACGGCCATAAAATGTTTCAATCATGGTCATTTGTTTTCCTACTTCTGCATATGAATTACAAAATATCTGATATTTCACCCAAACTTCTAGCCTTGATGTAGAGAAGGCTAAAATATTTCTTATATGTTATATCTCCCCTATTTGGTTTTCATACATAAAATAAATTTCTGTGTATAAAGATTTGATACTGGAAATATTCCTAATCGCACCCTATTTTCCAAAAGAGTGGGGGATATAACATGAGAAATATTTGGAATCAAGGCTCCCCTTGCTGTTATTTCAGAACATTTGAGACCATTGCAGCAAGTTTTAGTCTACCCTCCATAAAGACCAGCGGTTTTAGGAAATATATATATACTAGCATTTCAGCCCGGCGTTGCCTGGGTGTTTGGAGGTGTATGCTGAGAAAAAAAAAAAAGAAAAAAAGGTCAATTTTTTTAACTTTGACCCCTATTATAACCCCTTACCATTTATTGTTTTGGGCTCAAATCAAGTTATTAAGTTAGATCCATGTCCAAGGAACCTGTTTCTAAAATTTCAAGTGTTTAGACCCCAAATTGTCGGAGGAGTTTGGTAGAGTTCTTAAAGGTCAAATCGTTGAACTTTGACCCCTTAACAGCCAAATTCCTGGCCAAAAATCAATCACATAGATTTTCCCAAATCTCAGTACCCTGTATATCAAATTTCGAGTCTGTAGACTAAAAATTGACAGTTATTGCGTCGGGAAATGTACACAGACACACACACAGACACGTTCACTTTTATAGATATATAGATATATATTCGTAGCCAAATTGAATATTGAAATGCTTACATCTTTAGTTCTATGTGAGAAAGCTACATGAAAATTTGCAAGCTTTTTGAAGATTATAATACTATTCTATAATTAAAATTTTATGAAAATTGGTAAAAAATAAACCTATATTTTCAAGCCAATAAAACATGCTTAAATTTGCCTACATTTGTATATATAGGTGTCCTGACAGGCCAGCTTTTGTTTTACTGCTTTGGATGAATTTTGCTTAGTTTTATTTATTTATTTTTTTGCTTAGTTATCTCCCTGTGACCTTGCCAGACCACTAATATATATATATATATATATATATATATATATATATATGTGTGTGTAAAAAAATAGTTCTAGAACATCTGCTTGATCAGTTTTTGTAATGTTTATACATAAGTAGGTATCAGTGTTTTTACTTAAAATGCATTATTTTTTTACTATTTATTTATTTATTAATATTTATTTATTTATTTTTTAATATTTATTTATTTATTTTTTAATATTTATTTAGTTATTTTTTAATATTTATATAGTTATTTTTTAATATTTATTTATTTAGTTATTTTTTAATATTTATTTAGTTATTTTTTAATATTTATTTATTTATTTTTTAATATTTATTTATTTATTTTTTAATATTTATTTATTTATTTTTTAATATTTATTTATTTATTTTTAATATGTTTATGAACTTATAATGCAAAAGGCCCCATTACTTGTTACATATATAGATTACTTATTTTCTTTGCTTTTTCATTTTCACAGTCATTTTTTTTTTTCCTTTTTGTCTAGCTTTTTTTATTTTGCGTCAAGAACAAATATCAAAGCGATTATTCAGGGCGGAAATTTTGTAGTTCGTTTAATTTTAATATGATTAACAGATGTTCCCAACAAACACAACAAAACTAACGTCCAATTCGACTTAAAATAAAAAAAAAGGGAAAAACCTTATACGTTTTGTAATTTTACTGAAGCATTCTTAATATGTAATTAAATCCTTGACTGAGCTTCAATCGATCGCCCCCCTCCCCCGAAAAACATTCACAACAAACACTCGCCTTGCTACAACCATGGTCAACAATTTTCCCAACTCTCTGTCTGTACCTAATTCAAAACGCAAATTTCATTTAAAGTTTCTTTCCTAGAACTATCCACCTGTGGAACTCTGCACCATATGCCTGCTTTCCAGCTGACTACAACATGGTAGTCTCCAAGTCCAGTGTAAACAAGTTCTTGTTGAGCCGTCCCCTTAAATAATCAAACTCTAACCAATCGCCATCACTACTGATCACTGTGCTATTTTCTCACTGACTACCTTTTACGAGGAATTCGGTAACGTATCTCAGCTTTTGGCACACGTCTATAACAAGGGTTGCTTTCTTAGTCTCACACTGTCAATATCTGTAACAGAGATGAAACTTTCAGGTCATGAGTGCATGTTTAGTCATCATAATAATGTACCAATTTACAATGCCTCCCCACGGGGCAGAGTTAGGCACCAGGGTCGTTTTTTTTTAACGTGGAGAAAAGGTACAAAAATAAAAATTGTCTCAGTCGTGAAGGATTTCTCCTCCACTGAAAGAGAACGAGAAATGGAAGTGCCGCATCTGAAGAACAAATACTACACTTTGATCTTGACCGAAAGGCATCATAAATAATGTAGTTTACAGTCCCATCTGATCTATTCGGGTACAAAAAAATAGGAGGCATTACTTTTGGAACGCCTTTCGTATCTATAGCAGTCATAGAAGACCGGAAGCAGGAAGCAGAAAAAATGCCGATGTTAAAAAAAAAATAAATAAATAAAAAAATAAATCTTTTTTTTTTTTTTGTCCTCTTAAGTAAGCGGGTTCAAACTACAACACTACGAAATTTATTATTCTACATTTTATTTCTGGCTAGATTTCAATTCCAACCATTATTCTAAAATGATTAACTTGCTTAAGGATTGATGAGTAAAGTAACGCCAAACCTGTGAATGATAATGCTAATAATGGGAATGAAATTTTAACTTGTTTTTTTAAAATGAAAATCGCCCCAGAGAAGGCTTGAAGCCATCGTGAGAATATATGAATAATAATAAAAAAAAAAAAACTTCCAACCGGATGTTGATTCGTCGGCTGTCATATACAAAGTATGTAAAAGCGTCTCTGCACATCGGCTCCATGTATCCTTCCAGCCAGAAGAAAAAAAAAAAAAAAAATAATAATCAAACATTAATCTAGCTAATGCGAAGAAGCTCGCGTTCTCAAAATAAGACATGGACAGCCAACGTGTTTTCAAGCCAGCGGGTAGATATAAACAAAAGATTGTGAGTGGAGGGAAGACGAAAGAAAGCACGAGACCGTCCTCAAGCAAGAAGTCAAATCCATCTTCAAAGCTAAGAGCCGATTATCATGTTTCACGACGTCGCCTAATGGTGCCCCTTTTTTATTCAGGGACAAGTTGCCCTTACACCGGTTTTCTTCAACTCTTATCTCGCTGTGTTTTTAATTATTGTTCATTTTTTGTTCTCTACTGCTTATCACAACAAATGCTTCTCTAACTTAAATTTAAGCAGTTTCTGGGTTTTTGACCCACCATTTTTTTTCTTTCCATCTCTCGGCAACGTGATCAGAAACGAGACTTGTTTCTGTAGCGCCATATTTGACCTTAGTTTTCTGCTTTTCTGACACGCCGCATAACGTCTCTACGCTCGCCCTGCCTTTCGCTCTAACTTGGCATGTGTATATTATTTCTTTACTTATTAGTTTAAATCTATTTGTTTGGTTCCTTGCTTAATATCTTTCTCTCCCCTTTCTACCTCAATGTATTTTTTCTCATTTACCGATAGGAATTATTTTATGTCAAGATGGGAGTTTTATCTAACATGTTCGATGCTCTCTTGTTGAAGGCAAGAAATGAAACAATCACAAAGCAACAAACACTGTAAAATTCAAGACAAACTTTATTGGTACACAGGATATTATTGCAAAATAGTGCGCAATCTTGCATCCAACTTGGAGCTGGTAGTTTGAGTCCTTTTGCATTCTGCAATGTTGTCGTCTGTTGCAGGGAAGGATGACATTAGCCGTATTCCATTGAACGTCATGGCTCTAAAACATTGGTAGCAACGCTAACAGGCTGCACACAATAAGAAAAGTCCGTAATACGGTTGTAGACCTTCTGTCTTATAAGTAAGCCTAATTTGTAGGTTTTTACAAATGTTCTATACTTCATCCACGGCTGAGATCTGAAGCAAAGAAGGCACTAATGTTAGCGCACAAGTCTCCTTCTTAGAAGACATAATGAAAATGAGTGCTTCCTTCTTCGCTGGTCTGGAACGAACTAAAAAATATCTGAAAAGGAAATAGAAATTGGCGCTAAAGGCACGTGACATGTCTGGTTAGATTCGACCAATCAAATCAATCGATACAATGGTAGTTAGGGATTGTATTATGACTGAAAAATTTCTTACATTACGGCTGGACAAGTTTACACGTCTTCCTTTATTTCTCACTAGCGGGGGTACCCGGCGTTGCCCGAGTGTTTGTTTCCGGGACGGGGGGGGGGAGTTTTAAAAAATGTTATGGTAGGTAAGTAGGAAGGATCAAACCCGGAGTCATGAGTAAAAGTAGGAAAATAAAGTGTGAAAAAAAAAACAAAACAAAAAAAACATCTGCAACGTTAACAGTTAGGCCACCAAGAAAAGTCCATTCCAGTTGTTTAGGAAAAAAAAACAAAAAAAAAACAAAAAAAAAACGACTACGGTAGGTCGGCGCGAACGTGAAAATATAATGTGAATTGTCCAGCACGCTAACCACTACGCCACAGAGCACTGCAGCTTAGTTTAGTGATTTTAAATAACTTCACATGAAAGAACTACGAAGCCAAACCGGTGTTCTCTTCTCAACTGTTCCTTGTGAACGATCCCCAAACGGTGTTAAGTGGTGGCAGGGGGAGGAGGAATTTATTAGAGAGAAAATATTTTACCACTTCCATTGATCTTAACCGATTTTGGCCGTGACTTCTCAGCAGAAAAAGTATAGAAATCTAAGATTATCGAGGAATTTGAGAAATAATAAGCCTATAACACACCTCAGATATTGTTCTGCCGTTTGTGCATATTATATTTGCATGAAATATCTTGATTTTTAATCCTATTAATGTCAAAATCAGACGGGGGGAAAAATGAGTTCATTTTATTTATATAGAAGATAGAAGATAGATAGATAGATAGAAGAAGAATAGAAGAAGATAGAGAAGATGACTTCCAACCCTTTAACTCGTTGCAGTAGCATTACTTCTACCTCCGAATATTTTTATCATTATGTTGCGCCAAGTTTACAATTCCCTTTATTAACGCTATCTTTCTGACATGGTCGTTGCATGTGTGTGTGTCTCTCTCTCTCTCTCTCTCTCTCTCTCTCTCCCCCTCTCTCTCTCTCTCGTTAATGCGTACATTTCTTCTCTTCCGTCATAGTGAAACTCACCATCTATATTTCATATTTATTCCAGATTTTTTTACATGACTCCGGACAGGAAATAAAATATTTTTCGGTTTATGCAACGTGTTTGTTTTTTCGTCTTGTGTCCGAGTTTATTCTAGCTGTCCAAAGCAAGATGACCACTTGTCTAGGGCAGCACACTGATAACCACTTTTCTGTTAACGACTGTTACCGTATCCATAAAAAAAAAACCCCGAAGAGCAGATATCCTTTATAAGGAATAAGTACACTTACATTTTTCCTTCAAACATTACTTCTCACGCATAAAAGCGAACCTTTGTCTTGTTTTATATGGAGTCAACTAATATTGCACGCAGTAACACAAACTAAAGCCGTAATTCCATAATAATAATATTTCACGTTGTTACCCAATAATAATGGCAATATCACTTTCTTTAAGGAGCTAAAAATACCACTTAAAATAAAAAAAAATTAGTTATGCAAGACAATATACTGTCGGAATTAGCTTACCGACGAGTGGGGGGGGGGAGGGAGAAAAGACGGTTTAAGTCTTGCAACGAAATGTCGACGTTGCTTACAAGCAGTCTTTACTTGTAAAAGTAACAAATGGGTAACGATGGTCGAAGTGTAATTTGTCTACAACAGTAGAGCAGCCACTCCTTTTTATCTACTCCAACTCTCAGTCAACGAGATTCACGCGTGACTGAAATGTCTATTTAACTTGTAAGGAATAGACACTCAGGTTCTTTGATTAACGGACCGCCGGCCGTGTTGGTCACAGCTACCAGCACTCCTTTCTTCCCCACCGACCTACCCTCGGCAAGGCAACAAATTGAAAATTCTCACAATACTAACACTGAGATATTAGATGGATAGATACTGGCCCAGAAAATATGGATTCTTCTCTCTTTGTCAGAAACATCGGTCATAGAATGTGAGGACTAAAGGACAAAATAAGGGAAGCAAATTTCACGAAGCTGTCAAAAGTTAACTTAAGATCCACTTTCTACTGTTTAAATGTCATTTAGCTTGACGTTTTCAGTTTTTATTTTTTTTTAATTTTGTTTTACTAACGACTCTTTCTGTATCAATCTTTCTTCATGTAATAAAATGTCTCGTTTAACTCTGCTTTTATTTGATGCAGAGGCATCACCGTTCAATGTGCACAGCTTTTGATAAACTGAGATTGTGTGAAACCAAAAAGGCATCGCTTATTATCAGTGCGTTTTAAAGCTCGACTTAACAGTGTTAGTATATTGTCTTGCATAAATAGACTTACAAAAATGGGTTCTTTCTGACAATTGATTCTTTGTTCATACAGGTTCGTACTAAAATACATATGATAGGATTACCGACTCTTATCTCATGATAATTGCATTTATTTAAACATCGATCCATATAGAACAAGCATATATATTTTAGGGGACCCCCCCCCCTCGACAAAAGGAGGGTGGACCTGTAAATTCATCCTTGTCTGTTCGTCTGTTCGCACTTTTATCAATAACTACGCCTTGGAATTTTTTGAAATTTTGCACAAACATTAAACATGATATGAGTAAAAAGTAGCAGAACGTATTTTCCAGGAAAACTTCGGCTGCCCCCCCACCCCCGGGGTGCTTTTCAGGTTAAAATGGCTAAAACTGACACTTTTGTGCTTATTAAAAAAAAATTAATGCCTTGGATTTTTATAAACTTTTCTGAAAAATTGTAACTAACTAATTTCTATATAATTTTGTTTGTCTATACTACGCGATAACTCTTGGGTGTGCCACAAGGACTCTTTTAGGACTAATAAAAACACTCCATTTTTGGGACTATTTTACCATATTTGTCCAAATTTTTCTGTGTATGTCTATTTAGCAGTTTTGCATAGTGCTGAAATCTAGTAAGAAATGCTTTCTTCATTTCCTTAGAACCTCTTTCTCACAGAAGAGTCATAGTGAATCTGTCTCCGCTCTAGCGTTATTTTTCAACTGAGCTTCAATCTATGACCCACCCCCGCAAAGCATTCACAACAAATACTCTAATTACAAGCACTGTCAACAATTTCTGTGTCTAAAAATAAATACAAATTCCATAAAAAGGGTTTCTTTTCTAGAATTAACTGTCCATAAATACTGCGGGGCTGTCTTTCAGCTGATTACAACATGGTTGTTTTCAAGTCTAATGTAAACAAGTTCTTGTTGAACCTTCCTCTTAAATAATGAAATTCTAACCAATTTTCAGCACTAAACATCATTGTGGTGTTGTCTCATCGACCTTCTAAAACTCATTAAATCTTATCGTCGAATGGCCTTTGGGGTTTTGATAATTAGCGATTCCCTTGTGTAAAAAATATTTTTACATGAAAAAAAAAAAAAACAAAAAAAAAAAACCAGTAAACAAGGCGCTGAATATCATAACTCGGCAAAATATCAAGTTAGTATATCATTTTATTTCCCATAGCCTCCTCTAACACGTACAAGAGTAGTTATGGTCGCATTCAGACCAGAACATAGATAGAAATCGACTAATGCACAGTATACCCATCAAACTAAATTTTAACAGCGTTTCTCTTCGTTTTTTTTTTTTTTTTTTTTTTTTTTTTTTTTTTTTGTGGTGCTTACCGAGTTATGACATTCAGCGCCTCATATATTGGACTAACTTTAAGCTGATGTGCCACGAAACTCGCGAGTGTAACCGGCAGCAATTTCTTACGTTTCATGTTTATTTCGTCAAAAAGAACAATTTCTTTTAAATTTAAAAGTGAAAAAAAAAAAAAAAAAATGACTTGCATTTTGAACAGACTTTTCAATTTTATAAATCAGAAAGAGTAATCCTCTATATATAAATACGATAGCGTGTGTGTTATTTTGTGTGTAACGCTTACATCCGGGTCGTTTAATTGTTATGCACTTCCATTTCTTGTCATAAATAATTTTACCAAGAATTCTTCATAAGTTTTGGTTTCAGTTTCGATTATAGCTGATGGCACTGAAGTCATTTAATGTTTTAATAAATAATTTTACTAAGAATTCTTCATAATTTCGGTTTCAGTTTTGATTATAGCTAAAGGGACTATATTTTTTATTTTTGAAATCCCAACTTTACAATATATAAAAATCGATAGAACATTAACTCTATAATAATATATACGAAATCTGCAAGAATTTGAATATCATATTCAAGCGTACTTTACAACCGGGTTATGCCGGGTGTCCCTGCTAGCTTAGATAAATACTTTTGCAATTTTAACAAAAGAGCTACAATAATATCAGAGCATCTCCATTTACGCTGAACAGCCAACATCAATATATTACATATGAATTATGAAAGAGTCCCCTGTGGAATTTCCGCAGGTCCCGCTAATTTAATTTTAGAAGCAATTTCTATTGTTGAATAGATTTGTAGTAGATTTGAAGTTAATGTGCACGGGTGTTGCTCCTGGCTGCAGGTGGTGAATTTTGGCGATAGTAACATCTTTTAAAAGAGCCAAGAACAACGCTAACAATTAATATCCATGCAGTTAAAGTGCGAACAGAAAAGGTGAATAAAAACATGAATGTTGTGAATGGATCACCAATTAGCAAAAGCTAACTCAGCACCGGGAATCTCAGAATGAAAGAGGGAGAACACGAATTAACGAACAAAACATATTTCAATCCACAATTTTACAGAAATGTAAAATATACTTTGAAAGAACAAAGTTTGTTGAAGTTTTAAAGTTCTTGAATAAGAAGTAGACAAAAGCGCCAGAAAGTTTGATTCAAAGTTCGGTTGTGTGTGTGTGTGTGTGTGTGTGTGTGTGTGTGTGTGTGTGTGTGTGTGTGTGTGTTATTTCAGCGTGACATATTAGTCTTTTAGTATAGGCGTTGTTGACGTTGAAAGTCGGGGTACATAGCTGGTCCCTTTCCCCCGGGAGAACTCTAATTTCGGTTGACTGATCCACTGTTTTATAGGCTTGGTCAATTTCACACGGGATTATTAGTTTTTGCGTTTGAAGCGACTTAAAAAAAAGTGTTATACTCCCGTTCACTCCTAACAAGGCATATCGCCATTAAACCGTAAGAGGCTACCATTTGGAACCATGCCTAAGACAGCAAAGATTAACAGGATGTTGTTTTACGTTTAAACTTCTACATATCAGTACAGTCAAGGAAACAGTTAGCAGGAAGAGAATTCCAGTCTAGCTGTTCGAAGGAAGAAACTATTAGAGTAGAAAGATTTCTGGCATTTAGGGTCCTCAACAATGAAGGGGTGAAATTTTGTTGCTAAGCAGGTTTGTCTTGGATATGTGCGCCGATGGGGCACAAGTGCAACGAGTTCATCAGAACACAGCCCATTAAAATATTTGTAAAGCAGGCACAGAGATGCAAGATTGTGGCGATGCAACAGGAGTTGGAGCTTAGTAGGCAAAGTGTGACCTATTAGATTAGAAACTCTTTTTTGGGTCCTATCCAAGAAGGAGAGTCTAGGGGTAGATGTATCAGTCCCAGATGTGACAACAATACTTCATACATGGGCGAATGGTGACCCTGTAGAGGTACAGGATACTCCCAGGTGTGAGTGGTCATTTAGCTCGCTAGAAGGAACCTACCTTCTTTGCACTCGCACCGATCAACTGTAAATATGTAATGAAGCCACGGGCACGTATGTAGTAGCATCTCACATATACAAATGACCAAGCTGTGGTGCGAGATAATGTTATAGTGAAAGAAGAGAAGGGAAAAAAGTGGAGAGAGATTTTTTTTAAAATCATGTGGCAGTGACAGCGTCTGGGAAGCACATGACGGCGTAAGATAGTCGTGTAACCTCGTGGCTGCATGAGGTAATGGAAAAGACGTGTTGAGACGGCAGAGTTTTGTTGTTGCAGACGAGAGGAAGTGTAACAAAAAAACAAAACAAAAAACAACAAGATGCGGGCATGGTTTGGAAAGTACCGTTAATAAATGACTTTTGTTAAAACTGAAGTAAAGCAGACTCGAATTTCTTCCCTTTGTTACTCTGCATATATCATGTTGGGTCTATTAAAATGTAACGACCACATTAAAAATATAAACAGCTATCTACTGCACCCGACTCCTATCAAATATTCCAAACTGTTAAAAGAACATAAGCAAACTAGACGTTTTAGTTCGTCATAAATTGGCTAAAAAGTTGAAAGGATAGACAGATATAATATAGAAGACTTAGTGAAAAAGGGGCAAAAGTTATGGCTCGTTGACTTAGAATAAGTGCTTCATGCCAAATTGATAGTTGAATATGATTAAATGTGTGCTCATTTTTACTTTAAATACTAATCGAAAATTTCAGTGAGAAAACTTCTATAGTAAATGTTTATTGTGGTAACTAATCCTATTAATCTCTAACTGCATCAAACGGAAACCTTAATACTTAGTTTGCTGCACCTTATCAGCCAGATTTGCCTAGTAGTTTCCGAGAAAAAGTGGAACGGAAAGACAGACAAAGAAAAATATATAGATTATCAAATTTGGTCTCGAACCTTCTGCATATAAGAAAAACAATTTTTGAGTCGTGACAACTGGGTTAAACAAAGATTTCTTTTTTGTAATCAAATACTTGAAATTCTTTGAAATCGTTATTTGTTTAATGGTCCTTGCCTCTTATAATAATAAGTGTACAATTATTTCGATGCTTGATCGCGAATGGAGGCAAGTCTGTGAATCCTGGTGATGTAGTAAAGTATGCCTACAGACATTTTTTTTTTTTTTTTTTGCCGGTGCCACACCTCGAGATATTTGGTAACGGAGCCGATTTTAAGAATTGCTCTTGCATGTTTTGGTCCCTCCTTCCCGTCCTCCACTTTGAAAAAAATCTGCAACCAGAAAAATAAAGTGTTCAGTCATTTTTTTTTTTTTTTTTTTTTTTTTTTTTTTGTTAACGTACAGAAAAGGAAACGTATAAAAGATAAGATTTTGGAGAAATTGAAGTAATCAGATTTAAGCATTGATAGGAATGGAAGGTAAAAAGAGAAAATGAAGGAAAGCAAAAAAAAAAAAAAAGTGCCTGGTTTGGTTGTTTTATTTTGCAGCATATCAACCCTTTTCCGATTATTTAATGACAAATTCAGTAATTTTGGTAAAAAGTTTTGATGCTTAAAGTTCCTTATATCTTCAAATATTTGTGGTGTGTGGTTGTTTCGTTTTACAGCAAGTCAACCCTTTTCGGGTTTAGTCATGGCGGGAAAAATGTTATGCCTGAAGATTTTTTCTTTTTACATCATCAACAATTTAGCATGTTTAGTTTGGTTGTTTTGTAGAGAGAAAAAAAAATGTTTTTGGATTTGTAGAACATGACTGAATTTTACAAAGAAAAAGAAAAAAAAAAACAATAACATCAATGTTTGATGCATTTAAGTCAGGAAGTCAGTATCTTCAGACAGCCTGATCGGGTAGCATCTGAAAAATAAGGTGTAAATAAATAAATTATGCAAGAATTAATAGAACGATAGAGGGAAATAAATAAAATAGAAGGAAAGAAAAAATAAGAAAAAAAGTAAGAATTGCAATAAACAAGAAAAGGTCTAAAGAAATAAAATGAAAGACTAGAAAGAAAGATAAGAAAAAAGTAAAGAAAGAAGAAGGGAATAAGAAATGAAGGAAGAAAAAAAACGAAGAAAGGAAAGGAAATAAGTCTTAAGTAAAAGAAAAAAAGGTAGACAAAAAAGAAGATAATGTGCAAATATATAGATGAAAAAAAAAGAAAGGATAATAAATAAAGGTAGAAAAGAACGAAGAGGAGTGGAAAGGGGAATAAATCTTAGTTGAAGACAAAAAGAATGAAAGTTAAAAATGGAGGACAGGATGGATGAAGAGATGGGATAAACAAGAAGATAAAAAAGAAATGGACGATGGGAAAAAGGAGGAGGGGAAATGCGAAAGATGGAAGAAGTTAGGAAATAATGAAAGCTACAAAGAAGGAATCAAAGACTGAACAAATTATGAAAGAAAAGAACGAATGACGAGAACTTGAGAGGAAAAAATAATGAAAGAGGAAAGAAATGGTGAAAAGAATGAAAGAGAAAATGAAAGAAAAATGTAAGAGAAAGAATGAACAACGAAGGAAGATAAACAGAGGATGAGATCTCAAGTAACGAAAATATGAAATACAAAAAGAAGGAAGGGAGAAAATGGATGCTGTAACACAAATGAAGGAAGAAAGGAAAAAAGTAATTAAAAAAAAAAAAGGGGGGGGGGCAAGACAGTCAAGCGCACGCAACACCAATCTCCGAGGATTCTTGTCGCCGATCGTCCTCGTTCTCTCTGCGGCCTCTTTATGTAGCCGACCGACGAGATTTTGCACATAAGTCGCGAGACTTTCCGTTACTTTGCGAGACCGCCGAGTAATAAAAGCTGCGAGTGCCGTCATCTTGATCCCCTACAGTTCGAATCCACTTGATGTGCAGACGCTTTAATGGTAAGCCACAATTTTCCCTACAGACGCAAAGATGAATGAAACACGGAGAACGGTGGAAAAAAAATCTGAAGAATGCAAGGAAGAAATAATGAATGGAAGTGAAGAAGGAATGAATAGAAAGGGGGGGGAGAAACGAATGAATGGAATAAGAAAGGAACTAAAGAGGAAAGTGAAGTAAAAAGGAAGTAAAGATAAATATAAAAAAAAGAAGCAAAAATAAAAAAAAAAGTAAAAAAAATTGTGGAATGGGAAATCTAAAGAAAGAAGGAAACACAAAATAAATGAATGGAAAAATAAATAAACGAATTAATAGTGTTTATTTACGAAACTTTGTTTAAACAAATAGGAAATGTCATGATCCACTTCTAACAGCGAAACTTCCTCAGCAACCAACGATCTTGACTACTGATTAGGTTTAACACTTCGGCCATCTTGATTTTTTATGACATTGACACTTTACTTGGTTCAAGTATAGGTTCTAGTCAATAACTCATATAAAAAATCGTTATCGTTATAATGTACGTACACGTGATGAAAAGAAAATGTACACAAAAAATTAAGCATAAATCTCGTATAGTTAAGTAGAAATGACCTTGACAGGAGTTTTGTAAAAAAAAAAAAAAAAAAAAAAAAAAAAAATGCTCTGCTCTAGTATTTCAAACTAAAGTCTACAAGGTGACGTCACTAAATCTAGACTCGAGTTGATTGCGAGAATATATATATATATCTGTGTAGATATTAAAAAAAAAAAACAGCTGTTTTTTTATGTTAAATATTATATGAGAAGCTATTTCGAGTTAATATTTATTTTATTTTAAGCATCTAAACTCGAGAAATACACGATTTAAATATGTAAACACTAGCAGGGCGACCCGACGTTGCCCGGGATTGAATAACAAATGTTTCACACTCCCATATTTTTGCTGTCATCGAAATCGATGAAATCGTCTATTTTTCAATCAAATCGATTGCTTCCCTGCTCTAATTGGGCTCCAATCGTAATGCACCTGAAGGAAGCTAGATATGCCTCTCGCAGTAACTATGTTTATTGTAGTCTATATTGCACTGTAGAACACCTACTGCTGATTTTATAAAATTATTTTCATATATAATGGCTTGCATTAAAGTTTAAAATACTAAAATCAAGTATGATGCTTCAATTGTGCTCTAAACAGAAATATTCATTTCGAACACGCTCTTGTCATATCAAAGGATCTACTGTTGATTTTATATGTCTGGCTTTACTGCTTGTGCGGTGACAATGGCTTGAATTTAAGTTTAAAATGAAAAAGTCAAGTATCATTGTGCAATTGTGTTTTAAACAGGAACATTCATTTCAAACGCGTCTGTCATATCAAAGGACCTATTGTTGATTTATATGTTGGTCCTTTCGCCTTGTGTGGTAATAAAACTTCTCAAATGCACTTGCGATGTTAGTCTGTTTAAGATGTTAATTTTGATCAAAATCGCCCGTTTGTTTCATCGGATTATTTCGATCATCGATACTTATCGAAGATATTCCGACACAAAACCTATCTAAGAACACTGCCAGACACATGATCTTCGTGTGAAATTTCATAAAAATCGACCCAGCCGCTTTCGAGTCTATAGGAAACAAACTCAAAGACACGCAGATACACAAAGTTTCTCAGAGAAGAGATTGGTTAAAAAACAAGGCTGTCTTGTAGACGCTTCGTATCGAACATAACAGCATTGATCTTGTTGATCAAAAAAGGGAAACGCCGTGATCCAAAACGAAACTAGAAATATCTTTGTTGTTTATTTAATTTGTTGGTTTCTGATTACACAATAGTGTTTGTAAATAAAATATTTTTCGTGCTTGTTTCTCAAAGTGTGGCTTCAGTTTTTAGTTTTCGAGTTTGGCTGGTTTCGTTTTCCGTTTAGGATCACAGCGTTTCGTTCTTTTTTTTTATCAACAAGGTCAAGGCTTTTTGTTTCGAAACAAAGCAGCTAAAATATAGCTCTATTGGTTAACTTTTAATTAATATTTACTTATTTAAATCGTGTATTTCTCGAGTGAGTAAAATAAATATTAACCCGAAATGACTCTTTATATGATAATATTTAACATAAAAAAACATTTTTAATGCTTACACAGATGGGTTTTTTTTTTGTTCTCGCAATCAACTCGTGTTGACTAGATTTAGTGACATTATCGCCTACGAATGTGCTATTTCGAACGTAAACTAACGTACGCGCTATTCAAAAGGGAAGCCGACGAATGCGCTATTTCAAGTTATGGGCAAAAATGGCCGGAAAAAAAAAAGACTTCTTAAAATAATCTTATAATTGTTTCTAAATTTTGATCGGTTTGTAATCTTTCAAACACAAAATTAATATCCAAAATGGAAAATATGCATATTTACCCATTTAAAAACTTACTGTGAAAAATGTTGAAAATTTGTTCGAATTTAAAGTACGGATAAATTAACTTTAAAAATCTCTGAAAAATAATTATCAGTTTTCAAACACTGTTTCAACGATACCGAATTAAAGAAAATGTACACACGTTTTAAAATAAAAAAAAAAAAAAAAAATGCTCAATAAACTAAAATAAACTGGCTAGTCGGAACGAAATATTGTCAATCACAAATCCGGCTGATTTTTCACAAAAATACGGATCACGAAAAGTGTAATAATTTCGTTTATTTTAATGTAATAAAACAGGAAATGCTTATTTAATTAGAATATTTTTTTAATGTATACAAGTAAAAATTTGTGTTTTTCTCGACAAAATAATTCATATTTAACTTGATAGAAGTTTTTTTTTTATTTAGTAATACTCTAAATTATTCATGACGTTCGTTTATCAATGTTTTTTTTTTTCCTTAGTCTTTGAAACAAAACGTTTATAAAATGTTGTTCAAAAAGTCAATTTGAGCAAATTACATTACTCAATCTATTGTTAATTTTTATTCATTCAAAAAAAAAAAAAAATAAGCAAAATCAATTCTTTATCAATGTTTAAATAGAATTTAAATTTGAAAAAATAATTACTTATGAAAGTTATAAAATTACCTTTGTATATTTTGCAGATCTATCCAACCATACTTTTTTAAATCAATCATTTACACACCGGTTCCCCCCCCCCATTAAATCACCGAAGTTAAGCAACATTAAGTTTGAATAATGCTAAAATGGGTAACCATTTCTGAATTCCAGGTGCTGTATATGCTCTCTGCTTATCTCGGCATTGCTTCCAATCGTCTAGCACATCTTGCCATTGAACACAAGCAATGCCGATTCAAAAGAGGTGTGGTTGGAATTGCGCAACTCTTGCCTCACAATTACTCGCGCGGCTACCCTTACAGAGTGTATCCATTGTCTTTTGAGACTGAACGAGATATCGATCGAGTAGAAATCATACCATTGTTTACATTATTTTTTTTTTTTTTGCAAATTTTTTTTATTTTTTTATTTTTTCAATTTGTTTTATTTTTATTTTTTTTAAGATTAAAAAAAAAAAATCTTACGCGGATGTTTACCCGTTCATGGGTTCAATGGAAATATAATATTACTGTGAAAAATTCTATAACCAACGCCATTTGTTTGCCCGCCTAACATGATTTGCTAGACGGTCTTTGATTGGTTCGATTTGAATGCGCCAGTTGGCGCCAATTTTGTATTACAGGTACGTAATTTTTCAGTCTACAATGAAAACGGAGCAGTAAAGGACTCGCACAGCGGTGCTCCGTCATAGAGTGCCAGGATTTTACCTTCATTGGTACCATGCAGTGGGTGGACGAAGGACATTTCTCTAAATACAGAGACAACATAATTGCTGAACTTATTTTACCCAATGATGATATTCTACAGAGTTCGGCTTGATATATTTGATTATAGAAATTATTCCTATTTCTTCCAGAGATCACGAGGTCCTAAAATATGCCATATTGGGCGACAACATTCCCGCCGTGTTCAACCATGTACAACATGGATCCTTCTAAAAGGAAACCTGAACTAACATTCCCACAGAGGAATCATAACTACCGGCTCCATTGCAATGGATAGCAAATTCAGCCACTGTTTTGCAAGAGACTTACTGTGAACTTTCATTTACTGATACATCTTGAATAAAATTTGAGTTTTAAAGGTATGGCTTTTGTTTGTGGAGTTTCATTTGCTATCTGCAGGGAGGAATTTGGGTGCATAGGGAAGAAATTTCTTACATTACATTAAAAATCTCCCCGGAAATTTTTATCATTAAAAATTTACATGAAATATTATTTGCAATTATATTATGATTTCGTGGGCAAAGATATTGAATAAACTATGCTTAATTCAATGGTAATATTGTTAATTTGAAAAATTATTTTATTTATTTGAGTTATATTGATTTAATTAACACTGGCTTTAGAAGCTCTCTTCGTAATGTTCCCGAAAAAAAAAAAAAAAAATGTAAACATCTACGATGCTTTATTGATCCCTCTACCAAGGAGGGATTGGACTTGGTAATTCACTCACGTTCGTCTGTTCGCACTTTTCTCAATAACTACGCCTTTTTTTTCTTTCTTTCCTTTTGAAATTTTGCACAAACATTAGTCATGGTGAACGTATTTTTTTTTTTTTTTTTACTCCTGGAGGGAGACTCCGCATGCTCGATTTGCTTTCATAAAAAGAAAAATAAATTTATACGTTTTTCTTTTAGTATCTACAGCTATAACTTTAGTAAAGGTGTTTTTTGGTAAACTTTTAGAAAAAGCGCGAACTAGTAGAAAAAATGTATTGTAGATTTCGTTGCGCTAAAAAAGAATCTGGAAACCGTATCCGTCGTAAATTAATAGTTTTGGAGATATAATATCTCCAAAACTATTAATTTACGACGGATCATCCGGTTTTCAAATTCTTTTTTAGCACAACGAAATCTACAATAAAAATATATTTTTCGAAGGGATTATTTTCTTTGTATAATCAGCTATAATGGCGTAAGTCGGCTGACTGCGCATGCGCATAGACTGAAGAGAAATCACATTTTATTTTTCACAATTAGCATTTTATTGGTTTCCATAATTAAAAAGTAAATAAAACAGCGCATCATTTTATTTGTTTACGTAAATTCGGATCTTCGCGTTTTGTTTTTCGTTAAGATAAAATAAAATACAAAAAAGGTTTTATTTTAAGGCCCGTCTTACGTTCGTATAGAAAAACATTTTTTTTTTTTGCTTTGTAGATTTCCGTGTGCTTCGCGGAGGAATCTTTAGCGGACATTTGAAATAAGAAAAATGAACCATATTTTTTCTGTTACGTAGTGTTTAATGTTTTTTTTTTAATTAATCTAAAAAAATTAAGTTTTCACGAGCGGTTTACAAAAACATTTTTATGTTTTTTTTTTCGTCCTTTTTTTTGGGGGGGGTCAATATAGAACTTGTACAGCTTAACAGGTGCTTCTGCAGTTTAATTAACCGTTTTTCCGTAAGTAACGCGCCGATATTTATCGAGCAAAGTACTGTTCGCCCCTCCCCCATGTAAACACAGATTTTTTGTGAAATGTTAAACAGTACTTTGCTCGAGAAATGTCGGCGCGTTACTTACGGAAAACAGTTAATTAAACTGCAGAAGCACCTGTTAAGCTGTACAAGTTCTATAATTGAATATCCCCTCTCTCCCCCAAAAAGAACGAAAGACATAAAAATGTTTTTATAAACCGCTCGTGAAAATTTAATTTTTCAGATCAATTAAAAAAAAAAATATGGTTCATTTTTTAAATTTAAAATGTTCGCTAAAGATTTCTCTACGCTGTGACAAGTCACTTTACTACGCTCGTGCGCACGCGAATACATAATGTAAGAAAACACGTTTACGTGTAGCGTAAACGAAGGCAGGGAAATGGCGGAATATAGTCCCAGGATTCAGGGGTTAATACCACGCAAACTGTAAATTTGCGATGGAAACGGTTATTATATTCTTTTTAAGCACACCGAAATCTATAAGAAAAAATATTTTTTCTACTAGTTCACACTTTTTCTAAAATTACTTTCCTTTTGGATTTACATAAAATGATACGTTTTGGGGATCGGCCATTTGCACGTATCTCGCCATTTTAAACATAAACCCTCTGAAACAAGTAAATGCTATTAATAAATAAGAAGGGGGGGGGAAACTACAAAAATTGTTATTTCAAAGTTTAATGGATGAAAATGATATTTCAAATTGAACCGTGAAAAAACAATCGAGTGAAACAGGAGAAGAGTCCCCCCCCCCCCAAAAAAAAAAGCGATTTTGTTTTATGGCAATCAGTGACCTCATTTAGGATTGAAACTGAAGCAAAGACCCCTGACAGGAAAGATCTGGAAACGCTAAAAGGAGATTAATTACGGGGTGGTAGTCTATACAGAATTTTAATATAAATACAGTCTGCCATTTCCAAAAAATGTTAAGAAAAATAAAAAAGACTAAAAATAGGAAAAATCAAAATCATATAAAAATTAAATGTAATAACATATAAAAAGCAGAATCTCACTTCTATTTTTTTTCGCTATCAACGGAAAAATAAAAGTGAGATTATATTTATTTCCATAAATATTATATGGACATCCCCATATATATATATATATATATATATATATATATATATATATATTGCAATAGAAAAATGCAAGCATGAAAAGTAATATGGTTAAGATTAAACATGGAAAAGTAAAGGACTAGTTTTTTAAACTGGAAAAGAAAAGGACAAGATATTCTATTAAAATATAACAAATTTATAACTTAAAATTTTGCAACATTAAGAATTGATTATATAATATTATAAATTGAATTTAAAAAATTCTTAATGCTGCAATATTTTAAATTATAAATTTATATTTTTTACTAGAATATCTTGTCCTTTCTTTTCCAAATTTAAGCTTGCAATCCATTATTTTTCCAGGCTTCTAATAAATTCACTTGTTCTTTGTTTAATTTTAGTCTTTTTTTTTTGCCCCCATAAATACATATGTAATAACAATGTACGGCACTCGCCTGCTTTCAATAAAATAACCCCAACTATCTCCCTTTCATGTTTTCATTTTCTCCGTTTCACTTGTTACTTCTCTTTTCGATACAGCATTGAATTAGTAGCAACAGTAGTCGCCGAAGCGTCGTGGTTGTTATGGAAACCAGTCATAAAAAGCGTTGTTCACCTTCTTACATATTTTTTACGATTTTGAACATCAGAAAGTTCATAACTTTTGTTTTACTGAACGAAAATTGAAAAAAAAAAAAAAAAAATTCCCAATATAGCTGAGAAGATGATCTATAAACTGTAATAATTGTTTGAAATTTGGTCGAAAAATGAGTGAGCAATTAAGCTTTAAAGCAGTTTTAAATGACTAAATCTGTCACTTAACCTTATATCCAAACACTATCGTGTTTGAATATAAGATTAAGTGGCAGTTTTATGGTGTATGAAACTTTGTGGACCTGGACCGCCCGGGCTTGCTTGCTTGAATCTTGTAATAAGTAATTTTACCAAGAATTCTTCATGACTTTGGTTTCGGTTTCAATTCTAATTGATGGCACCTGAATCATATATATATATATATATATATATATATATATATATATATATATATATATATATATATATATATATATATTACTTATGGAGTCATTACTATATATTGAGTACAATTTAGTATAGAATAATCAATAGAGAATTGACTCTATGATAATATTTATATAGAAAACCTGCATAAATTAAAATATATTTAAGCATATTTTATGACCGGGCAACGCCGGGCGCCTCCCGCTTATATATAGATCACATGTGACTCACGGGGTTATATTTATCATATCTATATACTATAAAGACTCTAAAGATGTTGTGTGTTTGTCTATCTTGTTTCATTATTAGTCATCGTGCACACTTTATGGTATCTAAAGGATTACGTCATTGGTTAAAACAGGTGTGGGATAACCGTGCATAATGGATGACGTCATACATCAAATCAGAAAGAGTGAAAAGGAAGAGATCCTTCATCTAGAGAATAATCATGGACCATCTGTTTACTTGACGAATGCCTAGACTAAGGATCTTATATATTATTAATTAAGCAAACGACAACCTACTTATTATTAATTATATATCTTATATTCTTTTCTTTCTCTCCTTTTCCTTCTCTCTCTCCCCGTTCACTAATGACAATCATTCTCTTCCGTATGATTCTTTACAAGATCAACAGTTGACATTTTGACTTTAATATCGCATAGGATAAATGAATCTAACAACGATGGCAGGATAGGCTGTGCTCTAGGGCTATAACTCTTGATATACCAAGGACTTTCAAGTGGGTTTGACAGAAAGGTGTGCTTCACAAGCTTGCTAGCTAGGAAATATCTGGAAATGATCTTGCAAATAATTTTAATAACGCTGTATAAAATGACGGTGTTTTGGCCTGAAGATGGCAAGACGGCATATTCCTGCGCCCCCCCCTCCGTCTCTGACTTGAGCTAGGCGAAAGAAAAGACCCAAATTAATCCACACGTTGCTAGTACATTCTCATATACCGACATATTTTCATATTCTTGTCTATGTAAATTTTCCCGGACCATGTCTGTTGTGTTAATAAAACTGCACGAATAAAATTGCTTTCAATCGTAGGTGTGTCCCTTTTCTTCCTGAGATTCTCATGGATGTCTTTGCTCTTGAGGAAAAAAAAAAATCAACTCTGGAACATCCTGGCCTTTTTTTTTCATCAAATCTTTCTTGAGGTTCACACCTTAGATCCATTGCTCATTCCGTTTCTTGTAAAGTTGGTTCTCTTTATCACTCTAAACACTTTCTCACAACTGAGACTATTGTTAGATATCTAGGCCGTGTGTACCGAGAAATCAACTTCGTAAATGCATACACGTGGCGACAAATGCAAGAAACAACAAAATAATTATCAAATGTACCAAGACGTCATTTGAATAAAAATTATAAACCTGGCAGGCACCCGTGTGAAGAAGCAACAAACTTGATCAGTTGTCAGGAAGAAAAGTTAAGTGTGATGTTTGAAATGTTATTTTCGACAAAAGATTACACAGGTGTAATCAAAGTCAGATCAATCCAGTGAAATGACAATGGTCGAATAAAACGCCCTTGGGGCGTGGCTACAGTGACAATACCATTCCAAAGGGGTATTTCAGGTCGTCATAAATGCTTATACAATAATAATAATAATAATCGAAAATGATATTGTTGTTGGTTGACGATTAATCCGAGGAATAAGCAACCCGTTAAATTCCTGTGTGCATCTCTCTCCTAACGACCAACCATCCATAACTGTCACCGAGAATAAAGACATATTGTTATATCTTTATATATCAGTGTGTCATTATTTTTTTTTTTAACACGGCAGAAATACAACACTATCAGACCATGGGACACTGTTGTCATATTTGGACTAGTGATTTTCTATCTCGTTTGAGGTTTCTTCACGAGTGGCAGAAGTGTATCTGTAATTTAATTAACGAATGCTCTTTCTTCTGCGCAACCTATATCTTACAGACACATGATGTTGCCAGTCTCGGTCTTTACTATAAATACTGTTATGGCATGTGTTCTTTAGAATGGCCTGATTTATTCCCTGCTTCCTTTGTTCCAGCTCGTTTGACTCGGTGGTCTAGTGATCTTCACCAATTCACTGTTTTGATGCCTCATTGTAATACAGCTTCCTATTTCAGTAGCTTTTTTCCCAAGGATTGAAAGATTGCAGAACTCTCTTCCTGCTGACTGTTTTTCTCTTACCTCTATCAACTTGGTCTTTTCAAGACTAAGGTCGATAGTTATGTTTTATCTTTGTGATGATCATCTTTCGTTTTTGTTAGTTCCTTACATTAAGTGGCTTCACGCCTTGTCTGGGTCGATTTCCATTAAAAAAAGAAGTTTGTTCTTATAACCAAGTTATGGTAAGCCGTTTTTCGTTCATAACCAACAACACTTTTCTCATAATAGTCACGACTTGTCTTCTCTATTTGTCACACAAGGATGATTTCCTACAATATTCTTGCAAAGTCTTGAAAAGTAAGATTTTGGTGATGCCAACCTTTCTCTTTTTGTAGGTTTATTTTATTATTAATTATTTTTTGTTTTGTTTTACTGTATGGCGTTATGTCCCAAAAATCGTCCTTAAGATTTCGGTTGAGTAAGAATCCTGGAAATTAAGGAAACGCATCTCGAGTTTCAAAAATATTTAACAGACCATATAGCCTCCTCCCTCGCAAAAAAAGAAAAAAAAAAAGTTTTTAAGTGGTTGTTGAGTTGCATTTATTTATTTATATTTTTTTGGGGCCCGGGGAATTTTTCTTTGACAGAAGTGCCTAATTTGGAAGTAAAGTTTTTAAGACAAAAGAAAGAAATTGTCCCCCCCCCAACTCCCTTTTGAGAAGCGTCCTTACATCTTCAGGATAGGCTTTGTCCGTCGGTATATCAGTTGGTCTGTCACACTTCAGTTTGAAAAAAAAAACAAACACACGAACAAAACATTTGAATCAACAAACTCACAGATTGAATAGACGTATCTTATTTTTGCAAAAGTGCACTATAGTTAACAGGCAAGAAGTCTAAAATAATCAAAACGTGCAGCACTGTGCCTAAACCTAAACGTAGATTCCATGAACAAAGCTTTTTTATTAGAACTGCACGCCTGTGGAATTGTCTTCCGTTTTCCTGCTTTCCGGCTGACTACAATATGGTTGTCTTCAAGTCTAACGTAAATAAGTTCTTGATGAGCCGTTCCATATAAGTTATCAAATTTAACAAATTTTCATTACTAATGATTATTATATTGTCCAATTTCTACTGTACACTCTTTAACCCTTATCCTTGAGTGGCCTCTTGGCCTTGATAATGAGTTGATACCTATGAAAAAAAAAAAAAAAAAAGAAGTCCAATGTGAACAAGTTCTAATTGAATCGTCCCTCTAAGTAATCCAAGTTACAAAATTCCCACTGTTTACTATGCTAAAATCACAATGACTAATGTATACCTATTAACCCTTATCCTCGAGTGGCCTCTGGGCCTTGATAAGTGGTGACACCCTTGTAAAAAAAAAAAATAATAATTTTTTATAAAACGGCAGAAAATTTAATTTAATTTTTTTCTAAAAGAAAAAAATATCGACTGCCATTTTTTGATTGACGAATTCGCTAGGTGAAAGTAACAAAATACATTTGCAAATAATAAAACTTAAAACTTTCAGAAGTTTAAAACTATGCAAGTCGATGTGAAAGTGTACAGTTTTAAACTTTTGAAAAAATTGTAAGTTTTGTTATTTGCAAAATTTGTTTCCTTACTTTCATTTAGCTAATTCGTCAATCAAAAATGGCGGTCAATTTAAAAAAAAAAAAAACAACTTTTTAGTTTATTATTTTATAGGTGGTCGCAAATTTCAAGCCTACAAGATGTTTTTAATAAGCCTAAGGTGTAGTATAAATTCTTGTGTCACTGCTTCTTTTATTGATGTTAGCTGACTAGTTTAAACCAAAGGATGTTTTATGATGATAGTATTGGATATGTTGTTGCAAGGTGTAGTATTACTGTTATTTATTGATATAGTTGTTTCTAATGTGATGTAATTGGGTGTTTATTAGAAATAATGTTTTTTGACGTTCAACTTCAAAAGATCATAACTCCTTTCATAATAAACTCTATTAATCGAAATAAGAACCATTAGAATCAACACATTTTTGCCAACGAGAAACCAGTTTTTTTTTTTTTTTTTTTTTTTTTATCCCATTAGCATAGAAATCCGGAGTTCTGGAAGTGATAAAATCAGTGAAGGCCGATTCGGCATCATCTCGGCTTTTGAAGCATTTTTGGTGCAGGAAGTTGTCGAGATGCTTGAAAAAGTGATAATCGGTGGGCAAGAGGTCCAGGGAATATGGCGGATGAGGCAGTCTTGTAGCCCAATTCGTTCAGTTTCTGCAGGGTCAGTTGAGTAATATGAAGGCGAGCATTGTCTTGAAGGAGAATCGGTCCCTTCATATTGACCAATCTCGGACACATACATTGGAGTTTCTGATGCATTTTGGCAATTTGTTGGCAGTACTTCTCCACCGTAATCGTTTCACTCGGATTCAAGAAACTGTGATGGATGACACCGGCCGCAGATCACCAAACAGTCACCATAATCTTTTTTTAGTACAATTTCGGCTTCGGGAAGTGTTGAGGAGCTTTTCTGGCATCCAACCACTGTGCCGAACGTCGCTTGTTGTCGTAGAGGATCCACTTCTCATCACACTTCACAATCCGTTCGAGAAATGGGTTGTTTTTGTTGCACAGAAGAAGCGTAGAAGACACCTCAAAATGACAATTTTTTTTTTTTTATTATTGTTCAGTTCAATTCACACGGCACTCATTTATCCAACTTTTTATTCCCCTGTTTGCTTTAAATCGCGAACGACTGTTGAGTGGTCGGCCTCGAGCTCAACAGCAACTTATGTGGTTTTGCGAGGATCGGCTTCAATTAAGGTTTTCAAATGTTCATTATCAACTGAAGTCGGCCGGCCGCGACCGTCTTCATCATCGAAGCTCTCGTCACCATTGCGAAATTTCTTGAACCACCGTTGTGCAACACGTTCGTTAGTGGTTCCTGGACCAAACGCATCGTTTATATCACAAGCTGTCTTGGCAGATTTTTCGGTCTAGTTTGAATCGGAATAAGAAAATCGTGCAGATTAGAATTTTGCCCATGCTGTCGAAAAGCCATAAAAAAATAAAAATAAATAAATGAAGGGATCGAGAACGGTAACGAATAACAGAATTGGATAGAGCGAAAAACGCGCTTCAAAATGATATATAACATGGCTATATATATATATATATATATATATATATATATATATATATATATATATATATATATATATATATATATATATATATATAATCTCAATGAATTAATTCAGAAATCATAAAAGTAACATATGTGAGAAAACGAATTTTTTTTTCTTTTTTTTTTTTTTGCACCAACCTAATATTTACTTTGGTGGTTTGCCAATGCATCTAACATTTGTTTATTGTTTCTATTCATGTGTGCGTGTGTGTGTGTGTGGAAGTAATTTAGCTCATTAAAGCCTAGCCATAGGTTATAACTAGTTTCTTAACACAACATACGGTTACTACTAACCCTAAGTTCAAGGGACGATTTCTAATCGGATTAAACTTAGCTTTTTAAAAATATCTTAAGCCAGAAATCGGTGAACATCTAAAAAAAAAAAATGTTGATAGCCATCTTTTATCGACGAATTCGGCTAAATGAAAGTAATGAATAATTTTTTTAAGAATAAAACTTGCAATTTCAAAAGTTTAAAACTATGCAGGTCGATAGAAAATGTACTTTCCCACTGGTCAGTAACAGTTTTTTGTTGTACAAAATGGAGAATAAGCATCACCTTGGAAAACGGCATGTGCGAGTTTAAGTAAAGACAAATACAAGGGAAACGACCTTTTTATGCAAAAACTAAGTGACATAACTATATTTCAGTAATATTTTTTTTTTTTAGCTCTCGTAGTAGTATAAACGTACACCACTAAAAATAGTCTCAAATCCACGGTCGACCCTTTTTATTCATGTATATTAATTAAATAACCAAGTTTGTTTAAATTACAATCACATTTAAATTCAACTAGACTAATCCATACATGTTTTTAAAGATCTATGTATTTTACTAATTAATATCGTTGTTGAATATCGGTATCCAGGAAAGCGCTGGATGACTTAAACGAAGCGAAAATAGCTGCGATTGTCAGTGTTATGAAATACGAAATATTCAACAGAGAATATTTCAATATCAACAAGTGAAGCATGCATGGTCCCCCGTGATGCACAGTGAACGAGATATAAAAAAATTGACTAAGTTCAGCATTCCCCCCCCCTGCTTCCAATTTAGCCCCAAAAGTCCCCAGGGGACGTCAAATTCTGGTGAAAATGAACAAACGGTTCAGTTTTAGGCCTTAACATATGTAAATTTGAGTTCTGCACCATGCAAAAAAAAAAAAAAAAAAAAAAAAAAAAGAAATTACCACCATTGCCCCCCTCCCACCCATTTAGAACCAAAAGTCCCCAAGGCATTAACATATTTAAATTTGAGTTCAGCACCATGCAAAACTGCTAAATAGACATACACAGAAAATTTTGTGCAAATATGGTAAAATAGTCTCAAAAATGGAGTGTCTTTATTAGCCCTAAAAGAGCCCCTGGGGCACACCCAAGAGTTATCTCTAGAAACAAAATTATATAGAAATCAGTTAGTTACAAATTTTCAAAACGTTCTACAAAAATCCAAGGCATCAATTTTTTTTTTTTTTTTTTTTTTAACAAGCACAAAACTGTCAATTTTAGCCATTTTAACCCGAAAGGCACCCCCTGGAGAGGGGGTACCGGAGTTTTCCTGGAAAATCTGTTCTGTTACTTTTTTTTATTCATATCATGTGTAATATTTATGCAAAATTTCAAAAAATTCCAAGGCGTAGTTATTGAGAAAAGTGCGGACAGACGAACGGATAAGGGTGACTTTACAGGTCCCCCCCCTCCTTTTGTCGGGGGACCAAAAAGAAATGTTGAAAAAAAAAAAAAAAAAAAAAAAAAAAAAAAAACAACTAGAAGAAATATTTCATGCAAACGACAGTCGAAGTTTAGTTTCAGCAAAAGTAACAATATTTAAGCCAGTAACAGGGTTTATTTATATAATGAAGATTGGAATTTTGGTTTTTAGTAAAACAAAAGTTAATTTAGAATAACAATAAGAGTGACCTGTGACGTCAGTTAAGAAATAAAGGGATGGTTGTTATTATATACCCCTTATTTCATTGAGCGAGAAACAGACCGGTCATCAGATGTGAAGGCATTTCGACTGGCTAACTGGAGACGATGTAAGCCTCTAGAGAAAAAGCGTGCCAACTTCGAGGAGATCTGTGAGAAGAGAATAAATGTTAAATTAAAATTATATATATATATATATATATATATATATATATATATATATATATATATATAACTTTGTCGTTATTTTTCCCCTTGGAGGATAAATTATTTTTGCATCGTGGAAACTATGGAAAAAGGTATGTGCCATTTGATCTGATATGCTCCACTGCAAAATGCCAGTTGTTTGTTTGTGAACTGTATCTATTTGTGTAATTGTATATGCGTAAACGCCCTCACGCAGCCGTACCGTACACTCAATAAATACTATACACACAGAAAGAGAACATTACAATAATACAAACTGACACACACACACACACACACACACACACACACAATGAGACGCTACGTACGGTACAAATACGGTCAGGGATAAGAAGCTTACATTTAAACAGTTATATATGATGAGAATAATGGAAATAGTATTCCGACAAAATAGAGTAATAAATAAAAAAAACAAACAAACCGAGTTATGTGTTCATCAACGTTTCGTCTTTATTTCGAAAGGAAGTCTCGGAATAAAAACGAAACGTTGATGAACACATAACTCTGTTTGTCCTTTTTTATTTCATTACAGTTATATATATATATGTGTGTGTGTGTGTGTATGTATGTATGTATGTATATATATATATATACACACGCACTCGTTGATATAGACGTTACATAACGTATCGATTTACATGCGTCAGAGACACGAATATATGTTGTATAGCAAGGGGTCCATATTATAGACATGTTTAGTGGGGGACTCATAACACAATAATGAGGATGACAATACTGAGGGAAACATTTATAACCGGTTGAGATGAGAGAGATACACTTCTTGTAAGAGTTACATAAAGTTCATAATAACGATGAGGGAGACAAAGTTCATATTAAGGATGTTTCACACATTACCTTTCGTTGTTGAATGATGACACGGCACAGTTTTACAAAAACATGATGATAACTATTATCGGATCGACCGTTCGAATGATGATGACGTCAAGGAATTCAAAGTCGTTCTATATGATTAAACGTTCTCCCTTCACTTCTAAAGGGACCCGCCTCCGATCATGTCAGCTCTGTCCGACCGACACTGCTGACTGTCCAAACCTGTCTTCTCAACTGCCTCTCTGACTGAAACTAGCTCCTATATTGAGAATTCATTTTTGCTATGATGTCAGATGTGTGGTTTTAAAACGTGATCGACTCACGTGGCTTAAACATACGTGGCTCGGCACATTCTCTAAGCACACTTCTGCAACAAAGAATTCTCACTAACCTATTTTTCAACCTAACTTATTTTTCAATATGTTTTTAAATTGTATTGTTCATTATTTTTTTTTAGCTGACCTTTTTTAATTCACTTTCTATAAAAGAATGAACAATGAATTCTTTTTACAAATAAATAATATCTAAACTATTTAAATGCAATTTAACAATGCGAAATTCTAACATTCCAACTCCGAATCTATTTTGAACCTTGCTTTCACGGTTCGAATCTCGGTCTATCCTAATCTCATTTTCCACTTATTTAATGTTTTTCTTATTTATAAGAAAAGGGGCCTTTTTCTTGTAACATATATACCCGTATACAGACCGGTATGTAACATCATTTCATGGTAATTAATAGCATCACCTTTAACTTGAATATTTTGATTTTAAGGAGTTTAACAATAGCTAAAATTTTCTTCTATTGTTGATTTTAAATAATTGAAAATTACAAAAGGAAAGTCTTAATTACGATTATTATTGTGACTCGAAAGAGGCCACTAAGAAAAACTCGAACACAGATCAGATATGTTTCAGAAAAAGATATTTGTATTAACAAGACAAAATTCATAGAGATTTAGAAAAGGGTGTTTGTATTTACAAGACAAAAATAGACTCCAGACCCTTAAAACTTGGACTAGGTTCTTAGTTAGCCGAGTGAATGATTCCCTCCACCCCCAATAGGAAACCTTCATGATGCACACACCCAATCTTTTTTCGTTTTCGTCCCCGGCAACCCCAATAAGTGATCTTGGGGCAACTTCACATACCCTCCAACCCCATTTTCTTTGATCCTGCTTAGAATTCAGCACCATGTAGAGAGCGACCTACTTGTTTTCGGCCCACATCAAACCGGAAAACAGTGGGCGTTCTACCACATAGAGAGGATTGGGAGGATCTTACTAATACTTTTTTTATCCCCCCCCCCAAGCCAATTCAATAGAATAAAACAAATGACTTTTTATAAAATTTAATATTTTACAAATTTATTTTATTGCAATATATATATATATATATATATATATATATATATATATGAGACCGTGTCTGTGTACATTTCCTACGCAATAACTCTGTCAATTTTAAGTCTACAGACTCGAAATTTGATATACAGGGTACTGAGATTTGGGAAAATCTTTGTAATCCGTTTTCGGTCAGAAATTTGGCTGTTAAGGGGTCAAAGTTCAACGGTTTGACCTTTGAGAACTCTACTAAACTCTTCCGCCAATTTTTGGTCTAAACATTTGAAATTTTAGATATAGGTTCCTTAGACATGGATCTAAATTAATAACTTGATTTGAATCCAAAACAAATGTTAAGGGGTCATAATAGGGGTCAAAGTTAAAAATTTGAGCGTTTTTTTTTTTTTTTTTTTTGCTCAACATACACCCCCAAACACCCGGGCAACGCCGGGCTGAAATGCTAATATATATAACACGAAATGATTTGGGAATCTTAAGCAGGACGACCTCCGGTGTGCTGGAGATATTGTGGTGAATGATAACTTTAGCTAGGATCAGCATGTACCAACAAAGGTACAGTGATGAGGATGACCATAGACATCCCTCCCCAATTTTTGAGTGGTCTTGTGCCCGATTGTTTTGTTTATTACTGTTTTGTTCTTTTTGTAACTCTTCAGCTTAAATAAAAAAAATATATATAACGCAATATACATAGAAATTTAGGAAAAGGTGTTTGTATTTACAACAAGGGAGAATGCAGAGAGAACACGAGTTGTAGTACTTAACGCCAATATGAAATATGTACATGGTATATTTATACTGTTTGAAAGAGTTCATATCAGTTCTCCCCACAACACTTATTAATGTACCTGAAAAAAAAAAAAAAGAAAGTTAAACCATGGATTTGAGACCATTTTTCAATAGTATCGACCAAAACCTGTGTATTAAATTGAAATAAAGATGCGAGAAACTGCGAGTTCATTAGTATTATTTAGTGGGTTAATTTGGAGAGATAATCGAGTTACAGTGCAAACATATATTACGTCTGTGTGCATACACTCATTAAGTGAACATTAAATGGGTTTTGGCAATTAGAGTTGTTCATAGGGGCTGACGGGGAGGTACATGCTTGTGCAATTTTAATTTTCTTATTGAAAAAGCTATTATTGGTGAGGCCATGTTGGGTATTGTAACCTAGGAAATTTTTATAGAGCTATTATTTAAGATAGTGTTATATTTGTGTGTATGTTTAACATATTATTCTACAATTTTTAAGAATTCTCTCATGATGTTGATTTTAATATTATTATTATTATAAGGAAGATTGAACCAAATATTTTTCTCTGTAATCGTTTGTCTGCCTCTATTTATAGAAATAAGGGGTCTGTTGTTGCAAGAGTACTATTATAAGCGAATTCCTTTTTAAGTTTATTTTCTTTTAGTCTCTTGGTCCTGGATATGACCTTAAACTATATCCGATGATGAGGACCCAGCTTGCGGGCTTTGGAGAGTGTGGAGCCACCCCTTAATTGCCATTGCTCCCAGGTCCAATCTGATCCGGAGTGGTAGTACCTGTTAGGGTCCCAATTATGGATTGAATAGAAACCGACTTGAAAAAAAAAAAATTCTATTTTTTTTTTTTTTTCAAAATCATTAGGTTTTGCATTAAATAACCTGAAAAGGGTTGATATGCCGTAAAACAAAAACAACCAACAACTTTTAGTCTCTTATGTGCTATTATGCTTAAAGAGTCCGAGAATTTGTTTACAGTATATACTTGTGTTCATTTTAAGACCAAAAACTGTATCATTTTAGGTATTTCCTGTGTATTAGTCGACTGCAGTTTATAGACAAGTTTAATGGTCCCTCTCCTGGCTCTTTTTTGCACAGATAATTTCCGTTTTGATGTTGTTGTCTATTTTATTTATTTTTTATTTTCTTTTTTTTTTGTAATACATATAAATTGTTTCTCGGTATCCACGAGTGAAAATACGTGCATTTACGCAAGTGTGGTCTATTCGATTTTCACATATAGAATCAACCCGCTGCACACTTACATGCAGCGAACGCAAATGTTGCTAATCAGACATTCTGATTAATGACGCACTGTAGATTCCAGTTACTGTTTTTAGACATAATTTATTTTATGTACCATAATACGTAAATATATACATTGTACGAGCCGTAATATATCGCAATAATGTAAACACATACGTTAAATGCCATTGAATGGTTTCATTAAATAGTTGTCATTAAATTATTAAAACTTGTTGAACTTAGGGGAGACCGATATATCGTAAACACTACGTTTCCTAACCTACTAAAAAAAAACCGTCATATCATCACCAAATACACCATATCGAACTTGGGCCTATAGCCACGTCTAGATAGTGAACATTGCGAGAGCTATTCCAATTATTATTAAGCCTCCCACTGAGAAACAGCGCATATGCTTACATGCTGGCAAACAAATTGCCCAGAGGAGGTTCGGAATGAGTGTGATTAATTACTATGATTACCGGTATATACCGAGTGCACAAACAAAATGGCGTTTTCTGTTATGATCGAGCGCCGAGTCGCTCTTTAAGAACATTTTCAAAAACATTACCTATGTATAAATCGACTCCTCCCACAATAACCTTAAAATCGTCTCTCAGAAATTCGACTTATACACAAGTACATACAGTATATATTTGTCAGAGTATCCTGAATTGCGTGGCCCTGTCGGTGGGGCATTAGAATACGCCGACTGCCTCCCTGCAAAGGGTAAAAGTCCCTCAATGGGGGTCCTGGATATGACCTTAAACTATATCCAGTGGTGAGGCCCTAGCTTGTGGGCTTTGGGGAGTGTGGAGCCACCCTTTAATTACCATTGCTCCCAGGTCCACTCTGACCTGGAGTGGTAGTACCTGTTAGGGTCCCAACTATGGGTTAAATAGAAACTGATTTGAAAACAACAAATATATTCTATTAAAAATTTTTTCTTCAAACTCTTTGGATTAAATAACCCGAAAAGGGTTGATATGCCGTAAAACAAAAACAACCAACCAACCTGAATTGCGTAAAGTATTAGACGCTCTTTTTTTCTGCTGACCGTGAATCGTTACTAATGACTAGTATATATCAGTTAATATTGTTTTTTTTTTTGTTTTTTTTTATCGAGTGATGTTGTTCTCAGTTAATTAACTGAGTCTAACTGTGTCGGATATATACTCGAGTCAAAACAATGAAAACAATATGCTGTTGTCGCAGCTCTACTAATGACAAAACATTTATTCATGAATTGATTCCTTGCAAACTTTTTTTTTTTTTTTGAATCAGTTTGGATCATTAGGTCTATTCATTATTACTTTAGCTTTTCTAACCCATTCTGCTGTTTCTTCCTTTTGAGCCGTACGTAGTGTAACTTGATTGATGACTTGATCCTCTACTTTGACATTTTAATTTTCTTAAATTCCATTGAAAATGCCTTTCAGTTCACAAAAAGGTTTTATATATTCTCGAATTTATGCTGATACATTTTTTTTTACTGATTTTTATTCTCCGATAAAAAGAGTTAATCTTTAAGAATCCATGGGTTAAAGATTAAGAATTAAAATTGTTGTTTTTTTGTTTTTTACATGGATTAATAAATATTGTCATTTACTAAATTTTTATTTTCACCATCAATTTTGTTTTTTACCAATCTATCTCTCTACATTTAAAAGCGATTAAAAACCACGCACAAAATCTGACAGTATCGAGACTTGGTGGTAAAACACTAGACTACGATGGTGTAGTTGTGAGTTCAATCATTTGCCAAGAAGTGTAGCCATACTGATGACGGGTGATGCCCAGAGACCTGTGTCTATGGATAAGCTTTTATGTTTTATACACGTAAAAATATTTAAAGAATATACATATTTAAATATTTAATAAATTAAAAAGTAATAATACGTCCCGATAACCCCTTCACCATCCAAGAAAGCGAAGATTCAATACAAAATAAGAAACTACTTATATCACAAAAATAAATAAATAAATAAATAAATAAAATAACGTCTCCCTCCCTCCCCCTCTCTTATATATATATATATATATATATATATATATATATATATATATATATATTTGTTTATTGTTATATAAACATGCTCACATCCCGCTGCTACAAATAGCCACTTGTTTCAATCAAACAACAGATATCATCAGGCAGCGACTTGACTATTCAAAAGTTCAATGAATAATCTAGTATAATAGGTTATTCATTGAACTTTTGAATAGTCATGTCGCTGCCTGATGATATCTGTTGTTTGATTGAAACAAGTGGCTATTTGTAGCAGCGGGATGTGAGCATGTTTATATAACAATAAACAAGTATTATCAGCTCTTTTTATTGAGCACTATCTAACAACCTCGTTGAATTCATTAGTCCATTACTTTTGAATATAAAAAAAACCCGAGTATATATATATATATATATATATATATATATATATATATATATATATATATATAAGGCAAAATGTGTGTTAGTGCGTGTGTGTGCATTTTTTGTGTATGTCCGGCAGAGGCCTTTGGAGGGGGGGTGCTCGGACCGGTTACTCTTTCTTGGAACCTTTTATATGCTACCTAGATTATAATATCTACGATTTACGAAAGGGGGTGGTGTATGTCTTTTATTTGGGCGACTTTTACGCGCTATTTTCACAGTATTTCTTAGTCTCCGCGTGTTTATTTGGCTTTTTCATATATACGCGAAACTGAACCCGTAGCAAAATGAGCCTCCCTGGCACTCGTGCTCGGGACGTCCAAAAAGCAACGAGGTTTGATCAATGCGGGGGAAATCCCTTATATCAGACAATTGTTATTCATTTGGGCACTCCTTTTTATGGGAAGCTGGGTTTCCCCAACATCTTGGCGGGAAAACAAACAACATACACAGAAACTGGCTTTCAGCCAAAGTTAAGCGCAATTCATTGCCCTACTATGGCGTGATATTATACCTTATTAAATTCATGCACCTGTCACCTAACTTTTTAATCGTTTAATTTCACAGTTCTCTGGTAGCGTTGTAGTAATTTATCAGGCTATTGACCTTAAAGGTTTAAGTTCAAGCCTACCTACCTACCTACCAGAACATTTTTTTTTCTTTTACACCGCCATATATATATATATATATATATATATATATATATATATATATATAGTTAAGGCAAAATGTGTGTGATCATTTCGTGTATGTCTTCAAAAGGCTTCTTTCGCACGCGCTCCCGGTGTTGTTACTATCGCTTAAAACTGTGTATATAGGTCCTATATCATAATATCTAGGAATTAGAAAAGCGCGTAGCGTATAGATTTATTTACGTCGATTTTTACAAAATTATTGCTATTTTGGCTTCTCGCGTGTTGATTGGGCTTTTTAGTATAAATATGTGAAACTAAACTCAAACGACGTCTTCTTGGCATTGCGCTGGGAAAAACGTTCAGAAGCAATCAGCTTTGATCAGACACCCCTCCCCAACATCTGCTGGGGAAAGAAACAGTTAAATTTGGGTAAACAAACCCAAACGCTGTGTGACTTTTATTTGACCTTCTTAATTAGGTCAAATGGAAGCAGCAGAGTTAACTTTTATTGCGCACGCTGTGGGTCAATGGTTAACGTAGCAGGTTTTTTTTTTCCACACATTAATTTCCAACTCAAGGGTACGGGTTCGATTCTCATACTTACCTACCAAAACATTTATTTTATTATTTAACCACCTCCCCCGGAGTTTTGATTTACCTCAAGACACCCGGGCATCGCCGGATACCCCCCGCTAGTCTTCTATATATATAAAAGGCAAAATGTGTGTGATCATTTCGTGTATGTCTTCAAAAGGCTTCTTTCGCACGCGCTCCCGGGGTCGTTACTATTGATTGGGCTTTTTAGTATAAATAAGATGAAACTAAACTCAAACGGACGTGTTCGCGGCAATGTGCCGGGAACAGACGCTTACGCTGCGTGACTTGTATTTGACCTTCTTAATTAGGTCAAATGGAAGCAGCAAAGTTAACTTTTATTACGCACGCCTGTTTTTATAGTTACATTAATAAATTCAAACACGTCTACGCTGTATGTCGCAGTGGCCCGATGGTAACATCGCACGGTTTTTTTTCACACATTAATTTCCAACTCAAGGGTACGGGTTCGATTCTCATACTCACCTACCAAAACATTTTTTTATTATTATTTAACCCCCCCCCCCCCGGAGTTTTGATTTACCTCAAGACACCCGGGCATCGCCGGGTACCCCCCCCCCGCTAGTACCTGTATAAAAGGTAAACTGTGTGTGTGTGTGTGTGTTTGTATGTCTTGCAAAAACTTTCCACACAGGCGACGGATTTCCACCAGATAAGTATCATTTTGACGCTCACACATTCGGACGACAAATTCGAAAAATTGGCTAAAAACATCAATTTCTTCATCCTCAACAGTCACTTTTCTACAGGGAGAGGTAGCAAAAAATCGTTCCTTCATGACAGTCTAGCCAAAGACGCATTCACAAAAAATGTAGTGTACTTAAGTTAGTTTAAATATTATAAAAACCGACACAAATTCACTTACACGTTCATGGCGCAATGATCAAAGTGGTCGCATTGTTACCTTTAGATTGCAGGTTCGATCCGAGGTATCGGATACATTTTTTTCTATTTTTAAAGTTTTAATATTGAAACTGGTTTATTTATGCCATTTTTTTGTGTTTTCTTTTTTCTTTCAATCACGTTCGCTGGTTTTTTTTTTAATATTTAAAGAGGGTTATTACTTTGCTTATTCTTTAGTTTCCATTTTGTTTTGATTTACCCCCCCCTCAAAAACACACACACCTCCAAACACCCGGGCAGCGCCAAGCACTCCCGCTAGACTATAATATAAATCTGTCTGTTTAAATGTATGTATATATGTTTGTATGTCTACTAAAAACTTTCGACACGTGACCGATCCACACGTGATCGGTATTGTTTTGAAGCTTGACAAATATCGAAGAATTGGCCAAAAACATTCATTCCTTCATCTTAAACTCGCCAGTTTTCTACTACGAGGGGTCGGTTTTTCCACCAACATTTCTGCAAGCCATCATCTCCTTTCGATTGACTAGCTTATCCATATTCACGACTTTCAGTTTTGCTACGGACGCATTGGCAAAGACGTCACGTTTTTTTACCTTCTTTTCCTCCTTTGCGTTACGGGTTCGAGCCTTCCTGCCTGCCTGCCTACTACAATTTTTTTTTTAACACCTCTGCCTACTGTTGTTTTGATGCCTCCTGCTGCTACCACTTTTGTTTATACCCCCTTACTACGCATACTCGGACATCCCCGCTACTGTTATTTTGATTCTCCCCCCTCGGGGTTCCTTATTATACCACCTAAACACCTGGGAAACCTTGGGCACATCCGCTAGTGTGTGTGTGTGTGTGTGTGTGTGTGTGTATATATATATATAGAGAGAGAGAGAGAGAGACAAGGTGCCTTAAATAAGTTTCCAGACTTTTTTCATATGCGCACTTTTTATAGATTATTATACATATGAAACTCTAATCCCCTTCAAAGTAATCTCCTCCAGCTGCAAGGCACTTGTTGTACCATTCCAGCAACTTCTGGAAGGTTCCATGGAAATCCTCTTGTGTGAGCATGTGAATGACCCTCATCACAGCCACTTTCATCTCCTCAGTTTTCTCGTAATGACAGCCTTTAAGGTTTTCCTTGAGCTTAGGGAATAACCAAAAGTCACAGGGGCAAAATCTAGGAACTGTGTTGATGCCCATCTTCGTCAAATAGTCTGTGATAAGGATGGAGTTGTGAACTGGTACATTGTCTTGGTGAAAATGCCACTGACCCGATTTGAAGCGGGCTGGCCTCTTTCGACAGAATCTCTTCCTGAACTCCCTTAAAACCTCAACATAGTATTCTTATTTACTATCTGTCCAGTGGAAACCCAGTATATGTAGGTCATGCTTGGGCGTCAAAAAAATTGATCATCTGGATGGATTTGCTCTGCTGGCCTTCTTGAATCCGGAAGAGTAAGCATGCTTCCACTAGGAATTGTCTCTTGGTCATAGCAATAGATCCAGCTTTCAGCGCAGATCACCAGAGCATCAAGAACTGCGGGATCTAAATTGACCAGCTCGACCATCTCTCTGCTGCCATGACAACGTCTTTCTTTCTGATCTTCTCTGAGCACTCTTGGGGCAAACTTCGTGCTAATCTTCAGCATCTCATGAATAATTGTGTGTACAGTTCCCACACTGACATCAAACTGTGCACTTATTGTCTCCATAGACACACGACGATCCTTATCCATGACATTCTTTATTTGGTCAATCAACACTGGTGTTCTAACTTTCTTACTCCTCCCACACCTCATCATCCTTTACAGATTCCCTGCTTTTCTTGAATCTCTTCTGGCACTCAAAAACTGATGCTAGATTCATGCAAGATGGTCCAAAAGCAGTCTGAAGCATTCCATACCTTTCCGTGGCATTTTTTCCAAGTTTAAAACAGAATTTGATTGCATATCGTTCTTCTAAAGTGTTCTCACGTCCAGATTGTATTTTTGAAATTCACCAGCTGTGACAAACAGGTTATAGTAGGGTGTATTCCAATTCCTACTGTAGCTGTTCATTCGAATCTGAAATCTTAAAAGTTGGCCAGTCATCTCATAAAATGTATAGTAATAATATATTGAGTTTTCAAGAGTCTATGACAATTTTAAATGCATGTACAAAAATGTCTGGGAACTTAATGAAGGCACCTCACATGTGTGTGTGTGTGTGTGTGTGTTTGTAAAGAACCATATATTGAAACCCCCACCATTATATTTGTCATCATATCAATAAATCCCAAAGGACATTCTATATTAAAGAAAAAAAAAAAAAAGAAAGGATGTTGACCATGTGGTAGATTGTGTTACATTTGTAATTAATTGCAAAATATTAGATAGCAATAACCATGAAGTCAGAGCGCCAGTTACTCAGTGGGAGATTAGATTGGGAGGGGCATGACTAGAGAAGGGGATAGGGACTTGTGTGTGCGCGAGAGAGATTCGAGTTTTAAAGCGTCAATAATATGGTGTTGATAAATTTGATTCTTGAGATTAAGAATTTTCTGTTTATCATTAACCTAGAACGTCCTTTTCCTTTTTTGGGGTGGGGGAGGGGTTGCAGTTTGTGTGAATATTAGATTTAAAAAAAAAAAGAAAAAAATTCAATCAAGTTCACTTTGAAATTTCCGTAAACTTACAGACTACAACCCCCCCCCCAAGGATCTTAAGACGCGCCAGTTCAAGTGACGAGTTTAACTTTATTTAATGTTACTTCAAACTTAAGCGTTGAGAGATTCCCTAGGTCTCTTTGCTAAGAATAAAGTGTAGTATGTGTTCTGATGGCGCAATTAGTCTTTTCATCCTCGGTCAGAGAACGGCAAGTCTTTATTGACTGAGGCAATTGTAGTTTTTATTGCATTACAGAGAGCTCTCTTTTGGTGAACTGGAGTTTTCCCACATTAAGAATCGATTTTATGTCTAACTTTGCACTCGTAAGGAGACAAGTAAATAAGAACTTAAACGTAACAGACCAAAAATGCTATTTGGAACTAAAACTGACAGATCAGTGGTAATGATATATTCAAACTTAAGCGTGACAGATTGACCGACAGAACCTCTTATAAAATGCTTGGACGCATCTAAAAATAAGATGCGTCAATTTAATCTGTTGGTACTCGGACTAACATGTGATTTCTTCATGAGTTACATAGATATCCGAATGTTCATTTAAGGATTTTTTAATAATGAATAATAATCCGCATGTACGCCTGCGAGTCCTGGGCCATATATGTTAAACGCGCAAAGAAACTGTGATATTATATCGACGTCCCCCCCCACTCACCTCTCCTAAGTACTACGAAGTAAAAAAAAAAAAAAAAAAAAAAAAAAAAAAAGAAAAGGAAAAAGCAGTAACTTTAACTTCAAAAGTTTTACTCGCAGTTGATGGCAGGTCGTGGCTTGGACCAGATCGAGATCGCTTCAGGAGAACAAGATGAGCTGACATCAATTTATAAAGACGGTCTCAACAGAACGTAGATGTGGGTCTTAGCATGTTCGATGGTGCTGTAGGGGACTTGGTCGACATTCACCGATGCCTGGTATCACAGTCGTGATGTGAGCATAAGTAAATGTTTCCCAACCCCTGACAAAAAATAAAAATAAAAAGGTGCCAGAAGCATCATTAAGGCGAAGGCGATTTTAAAAGTGCAATATGTGACTTTTTGACTTTTATTTAACAATAGACAGAAATCATCAATGTTATTATTTTGTTGACGTATTTTTACGTGCGTGCGTGCTGATTCAGCAGGAGAGTCCAGAAGGTGATAATGAATAAATCGTTCAAAGTTTGAGTATATAAAAATGTTCTGGAAAGGAATATTTTGGTATAAAGTTAATGTTTGTAACTGTTTGTATGACTCGCTGGGACTTGGTATAATTTTCTCTTGATTAGAGTCTGATAAAACTGGAATGAAAGAAGTGCAACAAAAAGAAGAAAAGGGAAAATATTGATTCTCGCTGATCTGGTATTTCCATGTAGAGAATTTAGATGCGTGATGCGCGCGAAACTATGTTGCTTGTTTTACGTTTGACCCGACGGAGTCACTGGAGTTGTTTACAGCGTGCGGACTTCGGCTGCGACTGACTGGTTTTGGCGCGAAATGCCCTTTTTATAGGTTTCAAACCAGCTCCCAGCGGAGGCGGTTAGGGAAATATTTTTGAAATTCATTTTTTTCGTAATCTGATTGGATAAAAAAAAAACAAAAAAAAACATCTTTGCCACGTGAGGTGTTTTCAGCTACGTCAGTGAGACAAGACAAGTTTTTAGTTTTGTGCACGGAAATTGCGTGAGGGGGGGGGGGTAGAAAATGGCTGTACTCGCAACTAAAACGTTCCTTGTACAGCCACTTTTACTATTTGTGGCGAGTCGCTACACTGTCAAACACATGCGCACACACAGATCGTCTTAGAAATACCGATAACGCTCTAAAATAGTATCTACTACACATTTAAATTTCCAACTTGAGAATGACAGACCAGTAATAATTTCATATTTCTTACTGAAATATGAAATTATTACTGGTCTGTCATGCTCAAGTCGGCTCTGTCGGTAGGGCATTAGAATACACCGACTTCCCCCCTGCAGAGGGTAAAAGTCCCTCAATGGGGGTCCTGGATATGACCTTAAACTATATCCAGTGGTAAGGCCCCAGCTTGTGGGCTTTGGGGAGTGTGGAGCCACCCTTTAATTACCATTGCTCCCAGGTGCACTCTGACCTGGAGTGGTAGTACCTGTTAGGGTTCCAACTATGGGTTGAATAGAAACCGACTTGAAAACAACAAATATATTCTATTAAAAAAATTTTCTTCAAAATCTTTGGATTCGGCATTAAATAACCCGAAAAGGGTTGATATGCCGTAAAACAAACAACCAACAATCATGCTCAAGTTGGAAATTGAAGAGAAACCGTCTACTTAATGAATTCCGGTATTGAATTCGAAAATTGACAAACGGTATTTAAGAGAGCGAAAATGATAACATTTGAGCTATCGACAGATCCGAAAGATTTAAAATTAAACCATTTCAAGCTGTAAATGAATTTGCGCATGCACAAAAGTAATAGAAATGTCTGCAAGTTGAAATTAACATTTTTGCATTTCAACTTGCTGACATATTTCTCTACGCGTTATTCATCCATCCAAACAAATATTTTATTCGTTATAAAGCATCCTTGGTTTATGATTACTATTTCTTGTTTATTTCAGTGTTATGTGACCAGCAGTCTAAGAGTTTATCGGTTAAATATTTTCATTCATACATACATACATACATCAACTGTTTTATATATTAAAAAAAAAATCTAAATATATTTTTTAGCATTTTTTTCATGTATCTCCAGGGTGTTGGAATAGTCGCATGAAAAACAAGTATAAATAATCTTGCAGTATAATTAACTGGCGATAAATCTATCTATACTCCTATATATTTTTTTTTATTGATACTCATATTAAAAACCGTTTTTTCTAGTTTTAAAAGAAAATACAACTTTGTTATACATGCATTTATCTGCCAAATTTGCATATTCTTTTAAACATTCGTTTTAATTAATTCCCTGTTAGTTTTTTTTTTTTTTTCGGATGATCATCTTTAGTTAACTATTACGTGTAATTATATTCATGCAGATATTCTACATGATTTTTATTTGTATAATATTAGCGTAAAAAGGTTAGACACAAACCTTTTTCTCTATATATATTTATGCATGCTTATATATATATGAGTTTACATATTGTTTCAGCTAGGGGTAAATCCTCAAAAAGAAGAGGAAATATCCGACTAGCTTCGTCAGAATTCATAGATGAACTCTATGAATTCTGACGAAGCTAGTCGGATATTTCCTCTTCTTTTTGAGGATTTACCCCTAGCTGAAACAATATGTAAACTCATTCTGGACCCACAGTAATAAATTTCCTATATACTGCTCTGGCTACACATTGACCACTCTAGTCCGGTTTTTTCACCACTGATATATATATATATATATATATATATATATATATATATATATATATATATATATATATATAATTTGTTAAAAAAATTTGCCCATTAAACTCTTTTGTCAGTTTTTGGTTTACAGACATGAAACTTAATATATAGGGTAATCGTACCCATGCGAAACTTTATATTTGGGTTTTACCCGGGGAAGATCGGTGCAAAAGTGTGAAAATTAAAAACATGGAATTTGCCAGGTGAAGGTCGAATGACGGCTTTACGAATATGCATGTGTAACATAATAGCTATTGGTTCATGTTTTAATTTTTAGCCTTGCAGCAAACATGTCTTTATAGGGCAGGCATTAACGTCAAAAGAAAACGTAAATCGTAAGCTAAACGTTTTGGTTTCGATTCTCGGTGGTGGCGCGCGAGTCATTTATTTTTTATTTTATTTTATATTATTTTTTTAAACTTTTTAAATCATTACTATACATTGGGTTTAATAATAATAAATACGTAATCTGCATTAATCAAAATATCATATTTAAGCATATTTTACGACCAGACAATGCCGAGCGGCCTGCTAGTGTGTGCATATATATGTTTATATAAACAACTAACTTTTACCAAACGCATGAGAATTTAATTTTCTACTGATATATACACTTTAAACGTTCTGAAAACGCTTTCAATTTTTTTATTTTTCAAAATGGGATTTTTTTAGAAATATCTTTCTTCATGTAAAATCAAAATGCCTGCTTGCCCTTCTGTTAGTGTTGATGGTTTATTCCTTTAAAAATATATTTAAAAAAAATGATTGATCCTACCATTAACCCTAAGTCCGATTGGCAAACTCGCCATTTTCTAAATTTGTAATAAGTGAAAGAGTAATTTTTTTTTTAATTATGGTTTAAGCCTGAAATTAAAAAAAAAATCAATGCTATGTTTGATTTTATTGTGGTTGGATAAGTAAAACTAGTGATAACAAATTCAGAGATAATAAAGGTTACAATCAGTTTCCTCACTTTTATTTTTTAATTTTTCCGTTGTTAACCATACTGCAAGATTACTGGAATTATAATATTTTTATTTTACGCTTAACAGTGTGCAGGCAACGGATGAAGTTTCTTATTTTCCCCATATCTCAAATCGCTAGCCTTGAGAATTCCATACCGGCCTCAGCTTTCCTTGACTGTACCAGAAATACAGAAATTTACATATAATGTGAACAAATATCTCGCTGTCTAACTCTTTGCTTAGACCCCCCCCCCATGAATATTGCCCCTAATCCACAATACCCCTTTGTCTCAGTGGTAATGTGCCTTATTCTGAGTGAATTGGACTAAAAACAACAAAGTATATAGAAAAAACGAGTGCTTGTTGAGATTGTCGACGGATAGATTTTTTAAAATATGTTGTTTTAAGCAAAAATAATATTACGTACTTTATTTTCATACCGAAAATAGTACTATATCCCAAAATTATGAAATTCATTGAGTAGAAAGTTATTTATAGTTGAAATTAATTTCTGCGGGAAATTGGGGAAAATTTCATTTTTCGTAGATGTTATAAAGCAGACGGTGAACAGTTCACACACAGAGGACATAACTAGGAACGCACATTTTAGATCTTATGTTAATGGCGTGTAATATTTGTAGCCTATAGCGATTGATTTTTTTTTTTTTTACTAAAAACATAATAGCAGTTGTTCTACTCAATCAATTTTTAAATTTTTTTAGATATATTATTAATTTTGACATAGCAAGTAAGTACGTAATATTCTTTTTGCTTAAACGAAATAATAAAAGAAATCGATTTATCGAATCTATCTTAACAAGCACCAAAAGAACATTCCTTTTCCGTTGACGTTAAATATTTGGTTTTTATTTGCCCTAAGACGCAAACGTCGAGAAAAGCTTTCAAAGTCCTTAAGAAAGAAAAGCAAATTCTAAAAGCGCTCATCTCGGCCTTTTTAAAAGCCTTTCAAACAAGCATTTGCCTCAATGCATTTTTTAAGTGATTAATAAGAGTTCTCCTTCAGAAAAGCACTTTGTTTGGAGCATAAAAACATAGAACCTGATTGAAACCATTCAAGTTTTTCGTGCTTCTTGAAATAACGATCTTCAATAACTACAGTAAACATGATACTAATTTTATGTGATGCACGTGATAATTAGTCATAAGTTATTTCCCTTTATTAGACCTCTTCACTAACGTCCCTTTAGATCAGCCAATCTCAACCTTTCCTCCATCGGCTTTATGTATTTCTCCATTTACCCTCTACTCCTATACAAAAAATCTATAGCCATCATAAAAATCAAGAAGGTCAAAAAGAACCTCTTTATTGTTTGTGACTTCAAGTTTGGTATAAAAGTAGTATTATGCATTTGTATCACAGAAATAAAGAAAATCAAACCTTTTCTAAATACAGTAGGACTTCAGTATACGGCATTAAAAATTAGTAACAAAATACAGTACAGCACATAATACACACGTATATAATCAAATAACATTATAAATAACACCGTAAATCGGGGTAAATACCGTAACCAGGGGCCGAAAAAACATCTTATTCCACATCGTAACTTGAAAAAAAAAAAGTATCCTAGGCCCACCGTATCCCGGGGTTCTACTGTATAAAATTATGAAGTTAATTTGTATTACGTTTCCTAGATTTGATACAATCTTAAAATAAATAATTATTTTTAAATTATCAGGTACTTCAATTATTTAACCCCGACTATATAATTTTTTTACGTCTTAGGTGTAAATTTACCCCTGGTTTCTAAACCAAAGGTAAATTTACACCTAAGACGTAAAAAATTACGTTTGCTCTAGGTAGAAATGAGACTTCTACACTGAGGGTGTAGTTAAGGGTGCCTCTCTATGCTTAGGATCACTCCACTTACCCTTGATCATCCCCCTTATAATGCTGTGTGTTTAACAAGTTGGTGGGCATCATTTTTATTGAGTCTTTGGTGTGACCCAACCAAGGATTGAACCCTGGTGTCCTGGCCTTTTAACAAACACTCTTACTATTATGCCAAAAAGAGCTTTTCTACAGCAATCTTGCATGTTTGGCATAGACGCCCGCATCATATTTATTCAGATGCTCAGATAGTGCATTTATCTAAAATGGAAGACTATAGATTGCCTAAAAATGGTCCTAAGATCGAGTACTGTTGCCACATAAAGGAAGGTGCCATTTAAAACACCATTTCCTCCTCCCTTGACATAGTATAAAATCGACTTCGAAATCTAGTGAGAAGGGGACTGTCTTCTCTTCCCTACAACCTTTTTCTCACCAAAGAGGCCTTGCTAGTCTTTCTCTACTCTATCATTATTTTCATAAGTGCTTGACTGAGCTCCAATCCACTGTAAAAGCATCCACAACAAAAACTCGTCTACCTACAACCGTTGTAAATAATTTTTCCCCATGTGTATCTACAACTAAACATAACTTCCATGAACAAAGTTTCTTTTCAAAAACAACCAGTTGGTGGAACACAATATCGATTTTCCAGCTGACTACAACATTACGGTTTTCAAATCTAATGTTAGCAAATTCTTATTGAGCCGTTTTTTAAATCAAATTTAGCTCAGTTCCAACCATCGTTACCAATATTCGAGTTATCTCATAGTTCACCTGAAAAACTCATTAACTGTTATCCTTAAGTAGACATTGGTCTCGATAAGCAGTGAGCCATTAGTACATAAATTTAAAATAAAGAATGGGATGAATCCAAAAATTCAGTACACAAAGTTAAGACGCCGGAAGTGGACTCGGTTTAGCTAAATATGGAACGGAAGTCAATAGGCATGAAACGAAATACGGAACCATATAGAAACATTTCTTGTTTTATCATGAAACAATAAAAACTAATAAACTTTATTAAAAAAAAAAGTAATTTAATCTTTCATAGTTTGCATATCTATAAATAATTTTCTAAATATTTAAAATCTATTCATATGGAAATAATTAAAAATTTTCACAAATTTTATCATGTCATTTTGTCACAAATAATGTCTCATAAAACAAACAAACCTTCAATTGATTTACGAAACCGAAATCGAAGTTTATTATTTTTGTTTATTGTTTCATGGTAGCATAAGAAGTGTTAAACTAAAATAATTATTTGAAATAAATTATTTCCATATGGTTTCGTATTTCGTTTCATGTTTAGTGACTTCCGAGTCCACTTTCGGCGTCTTAACTTTGTGTATTGAACTTTTGGACTTAACCCAAAAATGTTATGTGGGCATTTATGAAGGTTAATGGCAACACAGAAAAAAAAAAAAAGAAGTATTTGAGTTACCAATCTTCACAAAATCTATTTTTCAAAAGATCTTCCGAATATCAAACCAGTAAACAGTAGAATTACTGCTAAATATTAATAAAAAAAAATATTCAAGATGGTGTAACACCTTTAATAATTTCAGGAGAGCCTTGCTCTCTTCTCAAAAAGGAATACAAAAGTGGCGCCATTAAGCAGAGTGAAGAATTTAAGATGACGGACCGCTCTGAAGACAGCATGCTCGCAGACAGACAAATAGCAGGAATACAGCAAGGGAGGCAATTTAAATACGATAAATATATGATGATTTTATCTTAATACTAGCAATCGGTGCCCGGCGTTGCCCAGGTGTTTTGAAGTGTTTGCTTAGGAAAAAAAAAAGGTCAATTTTTTAAAACTTTTACCCCTATTATGACCTCGTAACATTTATTGTTTAGGGATCAAGTAAAGTTAATAAGTTAGATCCATGTCCAAGGAATCTATATATATAAAATATCACGTGTTCAGACCTTAAATTGTAGGAGAAGTTTGGTAGAGTTCTCAAAGGTCTAATTGTTGAATATTGACCACTTAATCGCCAAATTTCTGTCGAAAACCTATCACATCGATGTTCCCAAATCTCAGTACCCTGTATATCAAATTTCGAATCTGTAGGCTTAAAATTGACAGAGTTTTAACGTAGGGAAATGCACACAGACGCACCGACACACACAGACACTATCACTTATACATATATATAAACATAAACATCATATATATAAAGATAATAGTACGCCATATATATAACAAAAGACCATTATTTACTGAAGTGAAAGGAAAACCCGGGGGAACTTTACCCAAAAATAAATCTATATTTTTTTGTGTGTATTGATAGTCTGGTACTTATACAGTTTAGTGACGACATTAAAAAATGGAAATATTGAAAAAAAATTTTTATTGTACGTAACTGTTATAGACTGAAGTTCTCCGAAAAAAATTTCACTTCATTTGATCAAGTAGTTTTTTTTTTTTTTACAGCGAAAAACAATGATTTATCACGGCTACGTCAACGTGGCCATTTTGGAAATGTTATTGCAGGCCCAGGAATTCCCCAAGGGCAGGTAACTGCCGTACATAGCAGAATACCTGCATTTTAGGCCAATCTAGCCCTTTTTCCCCCCCACCAGAATGAGATTTTTTTTTTTTTTTTTTTGCGAAGACAGATGCCATTTTTGGGGTGTTTTTTTTTTTTAATTTGTAACAGAAGTAAATAAACGAAGTTTCGAAGTTATCCATGCGTGTCCAACTGAGCATGTTTCGAAAATAATCTCGTATAAAAATTCCTCAATTCTTTGCATTCTTCAATTTCTTTGCATATTCAATAGTATTCTTATTTATAAAAAAAAAAATACGCAAAAAAATTGCAGATTAAAAAAAAAAAAAAAAAAACGTAAAAAAATTTCAGATGTGTTGTGCGCATCTCAATATGGCGAGAAAAAAAAAGGCTAGATTGCGAAATTTGGCCTAAAATGGAGGTATTCTGCTAGGTACATTTCCAAAATGGCCACGTTGACGTCGTCGTGATAAATAATTGTTTTTCGTTGTAAGAATTTTTTTTCGGAGAACTTCAGTCTATAACAGTTACGGACAATAAAATTTTTTTTCAATATTTCCATTTTTTAATGTCGTCACTAAACTGTATAAGTATCGATAGTCTTATCAACACCCCTTTTTTCTATTTATTTATAAAGAAAATACAACTTTATACAAATTCCCTATTAGTTTTTTTTTTCGGTTCTCTTATACGATGATCATCTTTATTTAACTATTACGTGTAATTATAATCATACAGATATTCTATATGATTTATATTTGCGTAATATTTGCGTAGAAATGAAGAAAATCAAATTTACTGTGTATTTATCGTGTTGCCATAACAACGTGACGTAGCCAAGGACGGTAGTGGACGTGAGTGTGTGTGCGTGTGTGCGCGTGTTTTCGTGCTGTATTGTTTGTAGTAGTACTAATAATCTGTCCAGCGTTTGCTTTCTTGTGTTAATGGCGGACGTTGAGTCAGAGGTTGGATTGTGATGTCTGTAACTTTCGTATTTTTCTAATTTGTAAATGGCAAGTTAGAAAAAAATTAAACCCTTCCAAGATGGACAATAAATAAGACCAAAATATTTTATGGTAAAGTTAAGAGCGTAAGAACTATACTTTTTTAGGAGATGTGATTATTGGATTAACCAATCAGAAATCGTCTGTGGCACACACATCTCTGTTTTTATAGATATATAGATTTATATCGGTTCAATTATTGCTATTTAGTTCTTTCTTTTTAAATTTATTTATTTATTCCTTTATTAAAGGGGGGGGGGCGCCGACGTTGCTCGGTCGTAAAACGAATTGTAACAACGGTGAGAAGGGGCACGTTGCCTGGTCATAAAACAAACAAAAAAAATGAAAGTGTGTGGGGGGTCGTAAACTCTGCTCAAATATGATAAATTGTGACAGTGGGGATGGCGTTATCCGTCTGCAAAATACGCAATACGCTTAAATATGATATTTTAATTTATCCAGAAAAAAACGGGGTGGGGGCGTAATAGTTTTAATCGCTCAATTTCTTCTTGTGACGAATTTAACCGCCTTGCAGCATGTTTAGTTCTGTCAGCTCCACATTTGGATTGCTCTCTTACAAATGTGTTAATCTTGCTCTCCATTCTCTGTGACGTATTCTGTTGAGCTCCAGACGTCTTTCTCTGTGCGAAGCGTTTTCATCGGAGCGAATTGCAGCAACTCTTAGTCTATTAGCTTCTAATATTGCCAATATTTCTTCTTCAATTTCTATTTCGTTCGGGCGGCATCTTTAGTGTGTATCTGAAAGGGGAAAGTACTATCTTATTTATTTTTTTCTAAAAGAATTCTATGCATCTAAAGAAAAAAAAGAATCCTTAATGATCAGTTACATTGTTTTTAGCAGCGTTATTTTGGAAGGTCAAAATTAAGAGATAAAGTGCAAAATGTTAGGGACCACTGTCATGCCAAATTACATCAAGATTGGTTGAGGGGATGGGAGTGGCGAATTCAAATTCACAAAGAAGTTGGCCGACGCTATGGTGGTGGCCCACTGGTATGGTGGCGAACCTCAACTTGGTGTGTACTATCTCTAGGTGGGGGAGTTTATGAAGAGCTGCACCAAATATGACCTTAACCTTTGACCTTGACATTGAAAAATGGTATGCGCCATTCCTAGGCCGGAGACCATCATGATGTCAGGTTTGGTCATGATCAGTCCAGTAGTGTTGGCTGTAGGAGAGTTGTACACACACACACACACACACATGCTACTACTTTATATATAATATATATATATATATATATATATATATATATCCCACGTACATTACAGCCTGATGATATGTGTGATAGCTGTAGTAGAATCAGTCTATTGAGGATTGGTCTTTTCAATCATGATACCATGGTAGCAATCAATTTTTGGAAAGAAAAATGGGGAAAGAACATAGTTATGTACAAATTAGTGATTGAATTTTTCTCAATTCTGATACAATTACTGATTCTGTTCTAAATTCCCGATTCGGATACAATTACTGATTCTGTTTTAAATTCCGATATCCTTCAGATCCTAAAATCGCCCAGAAGTAGAATTTCTTGGGACAGGGTGAGTTAACAAAGAGTTCTCATCTACATTAAAATGTAGATATACTTTTTTTTAGTTGACAAAATGTTTTCTCTTTATGAACTGTACCTAGATTTTCACCTATTTTTTTTTCTTTTTACGTGTGCCATTTTCTCTTCTTATTCACTCTTGCCATTTTTACCTGTGCCATTTGTACCGAACCATTTTTCCCTAATTTCGTTGTAATCTATAAAATAAATCTCATTTGTCTGTTTAAATGTATGTATGCCTAAAACCTTTAGCAGAGGCGACAGATTTTCACGAGATCTGTATCGTTTTGAAGCCCGACCCTTTGGACGATAAATATCGAAAAAATTGGCTGGCTCAAAATATTAATTCCTTCACCCTCAACTGGACACTTTTCTACAGGGAGGGGTCGATTTTTTTCTACGATATTTTTGAAAGTCATCCCCTCTTTATGATTGACTAGCCATAATTTAAACCTTCGCCATTTCCAGTTTGGTGATGGACGCAACAGCAAAGACGTCACGTTTTATATGAAAGTTCAACGATTTGACTTTTGAGAACTCTACCAAACTCCTCCGACAATTTGGGGTCTAAACACCTGAAATTTTAGATATAGGTTCCTTGGACATGGATCTAACTTAATAACTTGATTTGAGCCCAAAAACAAATGTTAAAGGGTCATAATAGGGGTCAAAATTTAAAAAATTGACAGCTTTTTTTTTTTTTTCTCAACATACACCTCCAAACACCCGGGCAACCCCGGGCTGAAATGCTAGTAATCTATAACTTTTAGTTTCACTGGTAGTTTAAAATCAACAAATATTTATCATTTTATCATTAATATCAGCATAATAAAATTAAGTTTTAAACAAAAATAAAATAAATAAATCTATAAATAATTGTTTTTGGAATAATAAATTAGGTTCACATTTTTTTTTTATTCCGATACAGATTCCGATACCTTAAAAATTCCGAATTTTCCGATTCCCAAATCTGATTAATCTTCCCAACACTAGTACATATCTGCAGTAAGACTTGTAAAATTTTATCTGAGCTGCTGTGTGATTTGAATGCTCACAACCAGACACTAATACCTTATTGGAATCACTATCCAAATATAAACAAGTCTGCGAGTTGTCAACCGCACGTTTTTTTCCCCTTTACCATTCTTCTGTATTAAAATAATAAACTAATGCTATCAATTCCGTTTTTATCAAAGTTTATCAGAAACCAAAGATATTCTCATGGGTCCTTTTATATTAGTCCTCTTTTAACTGTTTTTCTTTTTCTTTTTTTTCACACTACAAAATGCTAATGGTATCACAGTAAAAAAAAAAAGATTACCTGTCATTTTTTTTTTTTTGTTTTTGTTTTTTGCATACAAAGTTAAATGTCATATCCAAGCAAATTTCTTTAGATCTATCGACTTTATTAATGACCCATTGACGCATACATCTGCATGGGGTAATCTGCGTGTTATATAAAGGGCCGATGTATGTTTGTGTGTCCAGGTAAAATTTAGAAAATACACAACAAACAACGACAAAGTTGGTATATTTTTAATCAGCATAACCTCTGCTATATATATATATATATATATATATATATAAGGATTCATTGTTTGAGGATCAAATAGCCATTTATATCATTTAATGTTATCAAGGCATACACATAAATTTTAATGTTATTATGTAGCCTGTTTTCCCAAACTAAATAAAATAAAATAACTAATTCTTTTCACAAAGTTATTTTCCTTATGCTAACTCGAGTTGTGTGTGTATATATCCAGAGAGAGGAATAGGTTGGGCGAAGGACAAAAGAGGTGAGTGGAAAGAGAAGAAAAACTAGGGAAGGAGAAAGAAAGAGAGTGGGATAGAAGTTATGTTTGTTATACTTTTGCCCCAGACAATACTGGGTAACCTTGCTGGTCTGTTATATAAAAGGAAGTTGCTTGTCTGTGTGTCCAGCTAAAAGTCAAAATATATATACAACTAAAAAAGCTGCTGTATTCATTTTCAGCATTGCCTCTAACAAAATATTGGCAGATATGTTTTTTACTATACATGTGCGATCAGCAGAAACGCAATTACTTAGGTGGATGTTAACATTTAGAGCAACTTTTCTTTTTATGTAGCGATATGAACATTCGCTTGTGCCTTCATGTGATCGTCCTACTAGGTGTGCCGGATTAAGGTTGTTCAATTCGGTAAACGACACAACAAACAAATTCTCCTTCCAAACAAAAACACCCCAACTCTAGTGTAAAAACAAATAACAGATGTTTATTTTACTTTTCTGTAGATTAAAAATGGTACTCGCTTTCCCAGGCTGAATGGCAGACTTGCAAAATGAGATTTGCACCTGACTAAACTGAAAAATAAAAGTCCCATTAACAGTCCTTTAATTAAGATCCCCAACCATCCACCTTGCCCAGAAAGGCACATTGGCCCAACTCTCTGGCAGCTCTCAGAAAAAAAAATCCAGCTTACCCCCCCTCAGGCGTCTAACTGCCCTCTTCTTTGCTTCATCTCCATGGGGGGGGGGAGCCGACTCTGATTACATACACTTCCCATCTCCTGGAATCTCTTCACTCCTGACTGGATTCTGGCCTTTGTCAGTGGTCACCATTCGACCACCCAGAAGATGATTACTTGAGATATCCACTGGAAATAACGGTCAGCCAGTATCTATTCAAAGGGAGTTAATCTGGAGCTTGATTAAGAACATCACATTTTATCAAATAGATCGATCCCAGTATGATTCTCTGTTTTATGCGGTAATTATTTTATTTCAAAGTAAGCATCTCTTGGATGGTCAGGTTCTAACCAAAAATACTTTCAATTCTTTGCATTTTTCACATTTATCACCTACGTCTGCCATTCGAATGCATCACAAAAACATGCAGCTTAGCGCATGTTTACGATGGTAAAGTTTTTTACTGGTTGCCAGAAAAAGTGAGACAGGGGATTGTAGAGAGAGAGAGAGAGAGAGAGAGATGAGAGGGGGCGGATGATAAAGATAGTAAGAGAGATAAGAGAAAAAGAGGAGGTTAAGAAAAAAAGAGAGGATTAAGAGATACATAGCTAACCTATATGTTTTGCAACCTATTTATATCACATTAAATGCTGTTACATCAAGATGGGTCACGTTGAAGGTTGCCAACATCCCCAATGAAAATAGTCCTATGGATCTGATCTGACTCTAACATGGACTTCCTAGTTGTCAGTCACTGTCGGTATGTAACACCCCCCCCCCCCGCCACACTAAACACACTACCAAACCACTGTGAAACCAAGTGATGTATAAATGTGTTAGAAAAGCAGAAGAAAAAAGACTGCACGTTGTGAAGAAACCAGCAGCAGAATAAATGAAGAGATTAAAAAAATAGTGTGGAAAGGAGCACTTGAAAAAGATTATAGGTTATTAATAGAATACCCGTCCTAGGACAGGTGTTCTGCTAGTTAGTAAAATGAATCCACCGAATAGAACAGTTTTACACCACTTTTATGTCCTTATGAAGATCAAGATGTTTTTATATACTAATAAAACTCTGTTGGTTTTGTTATCTTGTTTGTTTGCCGCCATATACATTAGATGACGTCAGAAACTGATGTCATCCATTAAAACATAGATGTGGAATAATCAAATGCAGTTGATCGTTGGTTTCATCGTTACATACATACAGTCATTGACACATGTCCCTTTGTCTGAACTGCCATTTTCGTTCCCCCAGTTAATAATCAACAACAACAGGCAAGCAAGGGAGATTACTCTAAACACATCACAAACAAAATAGAACTCTTATGTCTTCATACAAAGGATAACTACTATTCTATGTGGTGAAAAGTTTATACATCGTGTTTGTTTGTTTGTCCCCATACGCATTGGGTAATGTCAACAAAATAATGACGTCATCTATTAAAACAGATTAAGAATAACCAGATACTGTAGATGACGTCACAAAAATGATATCATCCATCAAATCAGAGAGAGGGAAAGAAGATACTTTATCTAAATAACTCATGGCCCAAAGAGCCAAGGGTCATTCGTGAGATGAATGCCTAATATACTGCTAAGCATCATCTCTAGAAACCTTCTTCCAATTTGGATTGAAACCCATTAAATGATTTTTATTCTATAAAAATCTCTAAAATGTGGAGCCTAAGCTTAAGGCATCTTAAGTACAAATGAAAAAATAAAGAATCTTGCTGAATTGGTGTCTAATGAGTATTGATTAAATTTCACGCAAATCAGAAATATTTGAATTTTTAAACTGGCAGCTTGCAACCATATTATGCGTCTTACAATCTCCTTAAAACATTCGAAAGCAATCTAAATTATTTTTGATATTTACGAATCGATATCTAATAGTTATGATTAAATGTCATCAGTCAGAGGTATCCGAATTTTTACAAAGAGTTCTAACCCTTCTCTACCTCGTTGTATAAAACTAGATTGAAATAAATATAGCCTACATTATTCACCGTTATGCATAGAAACTGATTCCCAAATTTTATACTGAGTGATTAATTAGTTTTTGTGTTTACCCCACAAAAACATATGAACCTGTATACATACCCGTGTGTAATGGTTAGTTGAAACCGGAAACATAACAATTTGGACGATATCATAAGTGCTATTCGTCTAAAAAATATACTTTTATATAAACCCAAGAATATTATATACTGGCATGGAGACCTGACGTTGCTCGGGATTGCATGATGATCAATGAATGTTTCACACTCCTATATTTTTTTATTGTTATCGAAATCTGTGAAATCGTTCATTTTTTAATCAAATCAATTGATTGCCTGCTTTAGTTAGGGACCCATCGTAGTGCCCCAGGAGGAAGTTTCACATGCCTCCCCGCAGTGACTTAGTCCACACTACATTGTAGTCTAAATTACACTGGAATGAACCTACTGTTGATTTTATAAAAAAAATTTTTTCATATATAATGGCTTGAATTAAAGTTCAAAATGCAAAAGTCAAGTATCATGCTTCAGTTGTGCTCTAAACAGAAACATTCATTTCCAGCGTGCCCCTGTCATATCAAAACCTACTGTTGATTTTATATGCCGGATTTTTCGGCTTGTGTGGTAATAAAACTTCTCAAATGCACTTGTGATGTTAGGCTGTGTAAAGTGTTAACTTTGGTCAAAATCGCCAGTTCCTTCTTTCATCGAATTATTTCGATTATTAATACTTATCAAAGAAATTCCGATATAAAATCTATCTAAGAACACTGCCAGACACATAAAGTAACTTAGCATGAAATTTCATAAAAATTGGCTCAGCCGTTTTCGAGTCCATAGGGAATGAACTCACACACACACACACACAGTTCCTTTTGCATAATAGTTGATAGATAAACATTTGTTCATCCACATACTGTTGTTTTGTCCTTTACAATTCATCAAAGTTGCTTGACATAATGATATTTGAAACCTAGGCACCAGTGTTTGGTGTCCATTAATCTACTGACTGAACCACTAAATACATTACTAAAGGCAAACAGAATTATATATTAAACTAGCCTGGGTTCCCGGCTTACACTGGGTGTTTGGAGGTGTGTGTGAGGGGAAAAAAAAAAAAAAAGTGGTACTAGGAAGGCAGGCTTGAACCCGTAACACAAAGGAGGAAAAGAATGTGAAAAAAAAACAAAAAAAAACGTGACGTCTTTGCTGTCGCGCCCATCGCCAAACTGGAAGTGACGAAGGTTTAAATTAATGCTAGTCAATCGAAAAGAGAGGATGATTTTCGAAAATATCGGCGAAAAAAGCGACCCATCCCTGTAGAAAAGTGCCCAGTTGAGAGTGAAGGAATTAATGTTTTTAGCCAATTTTTTGATATTTGTCGTCCGAAGGGTCGAGCTTTAAAACGATACCAATCTCGGGAAAATCCGTCGCCTCTTTCAAAAGTTTTTGCGAAATATGATGATTGCAACGTCTTGTCAGGCGAGTGCCACTCCCTCAGACACTTAAAGTCCATGAGCCCAAAAATGCCTGAGGGAGTATCTATACACAGATGATCTTACAGAGTCTTAGCTTTGTACGACAGCTAAGTCTCTCTCTTGGTTCAAAATGTTGAGATCCCGCAACAAGCAAGAGCAAGATAGCCAGCAACAAGTTAAACTGCAGACCAGCTTAATGCGGGTACTGGTCTCCCACTTTATGGTTTTTTAAAATCAGATTTGCTTCTCCTAGAAAGGTTTCCTTCACCACGGCTTACGGGAGCCTTCTCCACCCCAGCACACACATACATACACACAAACACACACGGTGCTAGTTGGCCGTTGACCCCGAAAAAGGGTTCATTCGCCCTTTGAAAGGTCTTGTTTTTAATCCTTCGGAGAGACTAGCCGCCCTCCTCACCAAACAAGTTTGGTGGGGGAACCAGTTTAGTTGCCAGTGACCCGACCACGAGGCAGGTAATACTGGGTTACATGGTACCAGTGGCATATGACATGCCCTGACTAAAATACGAAATATACATGCATACATTTAAACAGACAGGTGAGATTTATATTACAGATGAAATTATTCATTCGTTTACAATTTTTATAGTTCTGATAACGGAGAGTACTCCATTTGACAGAAGAGTATTGTATTTACGCTAAGTGGAAACCATCATAGGTTTTTAAGTCGACACATTGGTCTTTATTATGGAGTGGAGGAAAAGAGTTTTAAGACCAAGATCTGCTATTTTCAGTTTTTTCTTCTCACCCTTGTTCTTTGTTGAAATAATAATCTTATGTTATCAAACAAAGCTAATCAGTGTTTTCCATTATCAAGGCTTATCAGAAATCAAAGATATTCGTGCGAGTCAGTTCTAATTATTGAAGTTATTTTCTAGCTTTTTTTTTTTTTGTTTCTTTTTTTACACCACAGAAATACCATGGGAACACAGAAAACTAACACTGTCCAAACCATTCTTTCTTTCTTTCTTTATTTTGCGTACCGAACTAAATATAAAACCGTAGTTGTCTCCCTTTGGTGCAGGGTTTTAGTATTTCAACTCGTCTAAGGAATATCTGTATATTAATACGATAACATGTGTGTTATTTTCTGTGTCACACTTACATCCAGGTCGTTTAATTGGTATTTGCTTCCATTTCTTGTAATAAATCATTTTACCAAGAATTCATAAGTTTTGGTTTCGGTTTCGATTATAGCTGATGGCATTCAAGTCATTTAATTTTTTTATAAATAATTTTACTAAGAATTCTTCATAATTTTGGTTTCAGTTTTGATTATAGCACTCCAATAATCTGTTTTCTTTTTAAATAATTTCATGAAGAATTCTTCATAAGTCTTGGTTTCGATTTTAGCTGATGGCACCCTAGTAATCTATTTTTTTTAGATAATTTTATTAAGAATTCTTCATAAGTTTTGGTTTTGGTTTTGATTATAGCTGAAGGAACTAAAGTTATATATATATATATATATATATATAAAGTTTGGGATTCGGTGGTTTTGATTCAATCTGATGAACCCAAGTCATATAGATATATTTTTTATTTTTGAAATCGCAAATTTATAATATATAAAAATCTATAGAACGTTAACTCTATAATAATATATATATATGGAATCTGCAAGAATTAAAATATATTTAAGTGTATTTTACGATCTGACTACGTCGGGCGTCCCTGCTGGCTTGGATAAATACTTTTGCAGTTTTAACAGAATAGCAAAATAATATCAGAACGTCTCGATTTACGCTGAACATCTACAGAATGCCAACATCAATATATTGCATATGAATCAGTCCTCTGTGGAATTTCCACAGGTTCCGCTAGTAAAAGATTACAACAGTTATACGTTTCTTATTTGTTCTAACAAGAACAAATGATAGTCGTGAGACTACATTCCTCCATCGGACGTTAAGTTGAAATTCTGTGAAAATGCCAAACATGATCGATATTTTTAAGGTCAAAGTCACATAAGATGCTGAACTTCATTGGTTACAGTATGAGTAATGTAGCATGTCTCTACATTGATCATAAGCAAAGTTATCACTAAAAGTGTCCTGTGACCTTGACCTTTGACTTGGGTTTCCCGAAATTATAATCAATCCTAAGTTATACTATGACTGATATTTTGACTAAGTTTGGTGACGATTGGTCAAGTGATGTGGACGATAGGCTGTATAGACTATCAGAGATAATTAAAAAAATAAATAACCTCCATTAGTCACAGCATCAAATACGAACATGATGCATAGAGGGTACATACCAGACGCCACTTGTTCTGCCAAGTCAAAATGTCTGTTTTTGACTCCAGCTTCCCTTTCTCCAGCTACAGTGACTTCTACAAAATTTGGCACTCATCTCTTAACTATCATCTCTTTTTTTTTTTTTTCGGGAGTCGAATCCATCTCCCTAGAATTGAATTTCCGTCTTTCTTCAAACTCCCAATATTTGCATGTTCTTATTTACTTGACTCTCCACGAGAGCAGAGTTAGACACAAGGTTGTTTCTTAATATGGGGGAAATCCAGCTCCCTAAAAAGGGGGTCACTTTGGACTGGAACAAACATTAAAATTGCCTCAGTCTAGAATGATTTTCCTTTACTAATCGAAGACAGAAAAAATTAAGTGTAGCATCAGAACAGATACTACACCTTGTTCCATTGGAAAATGATGGTATATATCGGTTTGTCACACTTTGTTTGATTTTTATTGACAGTATTTTTTTTTTAATATCCTTTTCCCGTTTAAGGGGAAAAAATTTCTTACACACGGGTGTTCTTTTCCAGACAAAAACAAGAAAAAGAATGCTCTACTCTTTTCTCCATGTACAATTCTACTTACTGATTTATTACGTCCCTTCCTTTGACACGTTAATTTTATTTCTTAACCATAACTTCAAAGTGTAAATTTAATTTTTACGCAATCTACATATCCCAATCTTACTGCAAACGGTGACTATACTATGTTATGGTATTATCACTTTGACACCCCGGTACTTGTAAGATCACTAAAGTTAAGAGACATTGAGCCTTGCCATGACCAGATGGGTGATCATTCAAGAATACCAAGTGCCGTATGTGGGGGGAGGGCGACGCCTTTCTACAAAAAATTGCAAAATGACTTGAAAACGTTATCCTCTTCTCTGACATGCAACTGACAACTGCTTGTGAATTTAATATTACAAAGAAACTTCCTGTATGGTACAATCATGTTGACACACCGGTTCTCACCAGATCATCAAAGTTAAGCAACGTTGTGTCTGGCCAGTACCAGATAGGTGACCGTTTGGGAAGGCGAGGCACCTTTTTGGAAGGTTGGGGTGGGGTCAGCACCCTTACCCCGAAAAAAGAACTCCTCACTACAAAAGCATCTACAAAGTTGTGGATGGCCTATGCCCCTTCAGGGGCTCAAGGCTATGGATGGATAGAAACTTCCTCTATTAGAGGAAGTCAGCTCAACCCAGCCAGGGTGAATACCACACCAGGTAATTATGTAACAGAGCGGCTGACACATATTTAGCAGCAGCAACTGTATGACACGTATGCAAACGACCTTACCGGTGTGCAAACTGATGTCATAGTGGAGGGAGAAAAGGGAAAGAAAGGCGGAGAGACAAAAGGTCAAAGGTGGGCTGCAAGCGACGGAAAAGTATGTGCAGCGAATCGTGTGCGACCATAGGATTTGGAAGCACAAGTCGGTGTGATAAAATCTTTTGAAACAAGATGCAATCCAAAGTTGGACCAAAAAGTGGCCGGCCGACCACGTGCCATTGGGCGAGGTGAAGGCATAGCAGTGGAAAGAAAAAGGGAGATTAAAAAACACCTACTTGACAACAAGATGAAGATGGAAGAGATTTGTTAACGCGGGAAAAGAGAAAGCATGTGTTCGACACGGCAAAGTTTTAAAAAAAAGATGCAATACCTTTTTGGAAAGTACTGGTATTAAATGCCTTCTGTTAAAACTGCAAAAAATCTTGAATTGAATTTCTTTTTCTTTTTGTTTCTTTGCGAGACTTTTTCATATACAATGTGTTGGGTCAGAGGGTTAAAATGTAACAACACTATTGAAGAAGATTAACGACAACATTACAGAGGTAATCCATTACAACGTTACAATTGTGATCATGATAACATCTTTTCAGGGATTACTTTCCTTTTGGAGAGGATGGGGTTATGATATACAAGGAAATATTTATCTCGGAGTCTTATTGAAAATAAAATAAAAATGTACAGAATGTTTGGAAAATCGATGAGACAACTTAAGGATTACATTCTATATGTACAAATAGGTTCAAAAACGCTTGATTTCAAAGTTATATACCATCGAAAGAAATACTCTATCATTCTTTACTAAAAATCTCTAATGTGTGATAATGCACTTTTATTTCTACAGATGGGATAGATAAACACTATCCATGTGACAAGATCACAGGTAAAATAATCCTGGGTCTGGTGTTGTCATATACACCAACAAAAAAATAAATTACACAGCAACAACTTCAGTGCTACATCTCTTTTCTCTCTGACACTGGGAAACTCATGCTTCGAAATCCGAATGCTTCCAGTTTCATTTTAGCTCGAGTGCAGATCAACAAAAATGCAATTACTAACGCAATAAAACATATCGGTAACCCCCTAGTGTGGTATTAGCTCTGGTGAGTTATGCTATCTTTTTCTTAAGGAGAAAGTTTACAGGGCATATGAAATTCACAAGCGGTTCCCAGCCACATGTATATTCCAGTCATTGGAAAGCTGACATATAATGCCAAGCATTCCCATATAGTCATCTATCTGATACTAGCCAGGCTCTATGTTGCTTAACTTTGGTGATCTAACGAGAACCAGTGTTTCAATACGATTATACCATAGATGCAATGAAGAGATTGATTAACTTTTTGTAATAATTAGTTCCAGGTATCCTATTACTTTAAACGCAGAAGAGAGACCGTATTCAACAAAGCAGGAGAATGCTGACGCGCGCAGGCATGTAGCAATATTCTTTCTGCTTGATCACATTTTTGTTGGGGTTACTTCACCAGTCTCCTGTAATTTGATTGGCTCTATTCTTTCTTCCTCACTGTAATCTTTCTGTTAGAGACGTGATGTTGCTAGTCTCATTTTATATATATATATATATATATATATATATATATATATACACACACTATTTGCTATGGTGTTAAAAGGTAATAAAAACGAAAGGAACACAAGACTCTTAGAAACAAACATGTATTCACATATATTATAGGCAAAGCGGGTTGAGCAATACCATTCTTCAACTGTTGAGCGTTTGCACACGACCGCCTTGGCCACGTGCCAATCTCTGACTGCCGGGCACCGGTACTCGATATCAGGAGTGACGTCACCAGAGGAAGTGACGTCATGAGATAGTCCATTAATCCCATGGAGGGGCGTCTCCAACACTATTATGGCATGTGTTCTTCAGAATAGTCTGATCTATTCCCTGCTCATTTGACTCGTTTTAAATTAAAGAATGTCCCATACAATGTGATTTTATTATTTGAATTGAACTATGTAGCACAATATTACTTTCCGAATATTTATTAGTACTTATTAAATTATCTCATTTTGAGTCAGTTTTATATTTAAAATATATCAATCCGCTGTTTTGATACCTTAATGTAATACCATTTCTTATTCCAGTTACTTCTTTCCAAGAACTGCAGGGTTATTGAACTCTCTTCCTGCTCACTGTTTCCTTCTACCTACAGCCTTAGTTTTTTTAAGACTAAGGTCAATAGGCATCTCCTGTCTATGCTATAATCAGCTTTCATTCTTGTTAGCTCTTTACATCAAATGACTTCCTGCTCTGTCTCAAGCGATTTCCATAAAAAAAATGGCATGATTAAGTCCCAAAAGACCTTGTATTTCATGTGTCTGTTTTTCACATGCGCATGTGGTCATACTCTTAATGTTTTTTTTCTCCCTTATTTTTTAAAATTTGATAACAAATCATTATATCGACAACATGAAATGTATCACTTTTTTTCTTTATCATATGAGTCATTGAATCTGTGGGAGAGGTTTTGTATATTGGTCCGTCGGTCTGTCACACTTCAGATTGAACGGCTCCTTTTTTTAAATTGTTTTTTTTATCTAATATCCAGGCATTATCTTCTTCTTTTAAAGGAGGGGGTAGTGTAGTATCTTTTCTGCTGCCATGATGCTATCCTCCCAGGCATATGTGCAGCTGAAGCCAAAACTATTATTTCGATTAATTGTACTTTGATTACTAAGATATTTTGCATATGTCAATCTGAAGCTGAAACTATATTAATACTTCTAAATGCTCAATCCAGTTGACTACACTATCTATATAATATTCTGCTTGTTCCTTCAGTAGTTAGTTCATACGTTATCTTTGTAAACAGACACGTACAAGTTCTGAAGACTAACTGCTTCAATAAAGGCCAAACTCACGAAATTTGGTTTTAAAAAGGCCAAACTCACGAAATTTGATTTAAAAAAGGGCTATCTGGTAACCCTGAAAAAGAATGAAACAGACCCCTCCTCTTTATTTGGCCTCGTTTCAAATATCATTACAATAATATATGATCATTGTTGTAATGGTGTGAGAAAGTAGTAATAATTTTGACGTGCAGCAATTTTTTACCAAAGAAAGAAATCAGCGAAACTTTACATAATAAGAGAACATTCGAAATAGACAGGGCAACAAAAGAGAAAAACTTTGCTAAGAGGTGCTGGACTGAAGGAGTAAATTAAAGAATGTCTCTTACAATGTGTTTTATTATTTGTATTGAACTATATAGTACACTATTACGTTCTGAGTATTTATTAGTACTTAATCATTTATCATATTTAGGTCAATTCTGTATTTAAAAATATAATGGACACTATTTTCGTAGAAATCTTAAACTTAGATTTGCTGTGTGTTATTGGTTTTTCTATCTGGAAAACTAATTTTTTCCACTAGCCAGAAAAATATCAGCTTTATCAAAACATTCTCTCTGATTCTCTCTCCTCTGATCTTGAGTCCATGGTACAGTGGGGGAAGAGGTGGCTGGTTACTTTTAATGCATCTAAAACCAAGCTTCTATCTTTACATCATTAACACTCTGATCCCCATCTGGCATCAATTGAAATGGGTGGCTCTCGACTTATTTGGGCAGGAGCTGCTAAAAACAGCCTATCCTGCCTTGACAGAGGACAAAATAGACTTTGTGGTTTAGTGGGGGATGCCCTTTTCTCTTCCTTGCAACTTCTCTCCCACAGAAGAGACGTTGCGAGCCTATCTTTGTTTTATCATTATTTCCATGGCAGGTGCTCGTCTGAGCTCCAATCTCTGGTCCCCCCTAGCCAATCTTTCACGATAAACACCCATCTAGCTGAAACCACTGTCAATAATTTTCCTCACTCTTTATCTGTGCCTAAATCAAAACGTAGATTCCATGAACAAAGCTTTTTTCTTATAATTGCACGTCTGTGGAACTCTCTACCGCTTGCCTGTTTCCCTCCTGACTTCAACATGGATGTCTTCAAGTCCAACATAAACAAATTCCTGCTGAACCGCCCCTTAAGTAATGACACTTTACTGTACACAAAATAACCCTTATCTCCGAGTGGCTTTTAGGCCTTGATAAGTGGTGACCTCCAGGTAAAAAAAAAAAAAAAAAATTTCCTTGATATTTCTCATTTTGTGGAATTTACACCGGTCCCTCTAATTTCAGAATAATGCACTATATTCAATGTAAACTTTCAAGATGAAAATAGTGTAGTATCTGTTCTTTTGTCATTGATATCATCCTGCCAAGCATTACCATATTTTTTTTCTTTTGAGAGAGGATGTAGTGCGATATCTCTTTGGTTGCAATGAGGCTATCCTTTCAGACATTATCTCCTCCTTTGAGGGGAGAGGGGTACTGTTGTATCCGGTCTGTTGCTGTAACGCCATCCTCCTAGGCATTACCTTCTCTTTTTTTTTTTTTTTTTTTTTTTTTTGTCTGGGGATGACAGTGTAGCATCTATTCTGTGATCATGATACCATCTTTTCGGGGATTACTTTCCTTTTGGAGAGGAGGGGGTTATGATATACAAGGAAATATTTATCTCGGAGTCTCATTGGAAATAAAATAAAAATGTACAGGATGTTTGGAAAATCGATGAGACAACTTAAGGATTACGTTCCATATGTGCAAATAGGTTCACAAACGCTTGATTTCAAAGTTATATATCATTTGAAAGAAATTACTCCATCATTCTTTACTAAAAATCTCTAATGTGTGACAATGCACTTTTATTTCTACAGATGGGATAGATAAACACTATCTGTGTGACAAGATCACAGGTAAAATAATCCTGGGTCTGGTGTTGTTATATACATCAACAAAACAATAAAGAAGGCATTAAACAAGTATAAAGTGAAAAAATGGTTGGATCATTCTAATACTCCAGAAGGTATCTCACTGTCGATGCAATCCTCTATATGTATGAGAGCCAGGTATACTCTAAAATGGAGTACTGTTGCCACATCTGGACAGGAGCTGCTTGGCATGCCCTATCCAGCCTTGATAGAGTTCAAAACCTAGTAGGCGATGCCCTTTTCTCTTCCCTGAAACATCTTTCCCACAGAAGAGATGTTGCAAACCTGTCTCTACTCTATCATTATTTTCATGGCAAGTATGGTTCCCTCTTACCAAAATTTTGCAAAAAAATACTCGACTAGCTACAGCCACTATATGACTTCCCCCACTCTCTATGTGTGCTTAAATCTAAATGCAGATTCCATGAACAAAGCTTCTTTCCCAGAACTGTCCGCCTGTGGAACACTATTCCACTGGACTGCTTCCCAGTTGGATACAACATTGTAGCGTTCAAATCCAATGTAAACAAGTTCTTGTTAAGCTGTCCCCATAAATAATCAAGTTCTACCAGATTTACGCCATTAACGATTACTAGACTACCGCCTTACATGCATTAATCCTTATCTTCGAGTGGCCTTCAGGCCTTGATAAGTAGTGATTCCCAAATAAAAACAAACTAAAAAAAAAAAAAAAAAAAAAGAAGCCATGGGATTCTGAAGAAAGATTTGAGTGTTATGATCAGTGGGGGCTTCTTTGATAGATAACACGGAGGATACAGTTGTCATCCTGCGAATATTAGCCCTTTGTATTTCAGGTAACAGAATACAGCCGACCAATTACAGGTCAATAAATATGATCAGTATAAACCAAAGACTGAACAAAGAAAAAAAATGGACGATAAAGGAAATCGCACAAGTAATGGATTACTATTACAAAAACAATTTTCACAAAAACACTTCAAACATATTGAACATAATCGGGAAATTATATCATCGACTTTTGTAACATAGCGCGAATGCAAGGATGTAAATGCATGCGAAGTGGCGTCACTGGTGAGGAAAAAAGGACTAAAAAAAAAGAACGATCACGAGGGAGATGAGATAACGTTCGCGATCTCGTGCAAGGCGCGAAGGACGCTCGAGAAGACGATCACATGAGGGACGCCACGGCAGTAAAGAGAGGATGAAGAAATAAATGTTGTTGCCACAAAGAACAAGCGAGTTGGAGTTATTTCCTATTCATTGTCTTGGTCTCCTTTGCCACTGAAACTGGGCACAATGTGTGCTGGTTCCCGGACAATGTTACACTTTTTCAAACACGTCTATATGGAAATAGCATTTTCGTTAGTATGTCATGCTTCAGTTTTAAACAGCTTTATTTCCGTCTGTATGTTGCAAAATATCATTTTTTTTCTATTACACTTAAGTCTTTTTCTATCTGTTGTGCTTAAGTTTGAAATATCATTTTCTTGTATTTGTTACTTTAGT
>NC_136483.1:101768000-101788000 GCF_053919585.1 Euprymna scolopes | reverse complement strand
AACTTGGGCTTCATCAGCGCGTTAGAAAAAAAACAAAAACAATATTTCAAAATTTTTCAGCCCACGATTATGATCTTTCAAGTTATTACAGTCGGCATTCATTTTTATTGAACTATTTCAATTAAAAAAAAAACAAAAAAAACTGATTTATTCGTATGTAATCACTGTCGCAAGTAGTTAAATTACATATAAACATACTAGCGGGGGAGAGGGCGCCCGGCTTTGCCCAGGCGTAAAATACACTTAAATATGATATTTTAATTTATCCAGATTTCGTATATATTATTATAGAGTCGTGATTCCAAAAGTAAAAAAAAAACAAAAAAAAAACAAAAAGTAGTTAGGTGCCATCAGCTAGAATCGAACCCGAAACTGTAGCATTCAAAGCTCGTGACGTTACCACTGTACCGACGTAACATGCATATTAACCGATTAAAAATTAAAAATAAATTAAGATGAATGTACAAAATTTTGAACGATTGTTTTTTCAATTTTGACCCATTTTTGACCCCTTAAAAACAATTTTAAAATGTGCAAGCTACATGAAAATTTGCAGGCTTTTTTTTTTTTTTTTTACCGTGTTTGAAAATATGGTTAAGTGTTAGTTTGACTCATTTAGAACTGCTTTAAAGCTTCACTGCTCACTCATTTTGCGACCAAATTTCCAAACATTTTTAAAGTTCATAGGTCACTTTCTCAGCTATATTTTGAAATAAAAATTTTCAATTTTCATTCATTAAAACAAAAGGTATAATAAAATTACTAAAGTTCAAAAGTCTTCAGAATAAGTAAGGAACGCGAGAGACGGTTTCTTCTGATTGGCTGTTGGTTACCATAGCAACTTTTTCAACATTGAGGTTTTAGAGACGTTTTCTTTTCATTGGCTGTTAGTTACCATAGCAACTGTTTCATCATCGACGCTTTCATAAATCATAGCGGAATTGTCGCTCGTATGCCATTTTATTTGGGTTATATAGAAAGAGTTAATAAAAGTGAAGCTCTTTTCTTTGCTAGGGCTGATAATCTTTTGCTTAATTCACCCGTTAATTCTGTTTCACTCCCTCCTTTCTGTTTATTTCCTTAATTACGTTTTTATTTGATTTTTCTTTTTATTTAGTCAATTTAAGAAGTTGGTAATATTTTTTTTATGGGTCGTTGACAATGCGTATGGTATTGAACACAAAAAAGAAAATATTATTTCAAAGCAAAGCCTGAAAAAAATATATATTACATAGAAAAATGCGAGCATGAAAAGTAATATGGTTAAGCTTAAACATGGAAAAGTAAAGGACTAGTTGTTAAAACTGGAAAAGAAAAAGACGAGATTCTAGTAAAAAATATAAATTTATAACTTAAAATATTGCAGCATTAAGAATTAAAAAAAAATCAATTTAACATTATATAATCAATTCTTAATGCTGCAATATTTTAAGTTATAAATTTATTATATTTTTTACTAGAATCTCGTCTTTTTCTTTTCCAGTTTTAACAATTAGTTCTTTTACTTTTCTAAGTTTAATCTTAACCATATTATTTTTCATGCTCGCATTTTTCTATGTAATAATATTCTATGGTTAAAATCAAGAATCCCATCACCTTCATAATAATCATCAGTTTAACGTCTGTTTTATAGGCTGGCATGAAAAGTTCGGGTTATAATTTTGAAGATTTTAAATAAAATAAAAATAAAAACGTTGCACTTGTTTACTTTCACGGAAACTTGATCGTCAAATACATCTGAGATTGGTCAGTATTAAGAAGAAGCCATTCAATCTGTGTGCTTAGAAATGTCCTCCTGCGTTTGTTTTTCCTTTAGGTAGCTCACTAAAAAGGAGCTGTTTTTGGAGCCTTCAAATTATTTCAAAACCACCATATAGAGATGTGCGGATTCAACGTCATATACAGAATTTGCGGACTCGCCTGAAAACGCTATTTAAAATTTAAACATGACAAATCGGTGGATAGACAGATCCTTATATAAAGATGTGTGAACTAATTTGAGAACGTTATTTCAAACCTAAATGAGATAGATCGGCAGATACACATTGTGTGTTTTGGGTTTTAAATCATTAGACACACTTCCCCAGCAATCCATTTTTAAAAAGAAAAAAAAAATGCTTTTTTTCTTGAAGTATTACTTTTCTATACAATCATTAAAAAAAATTTTTTTTACATGATATAAAATTAAAATCGTGTTTGGTGTATTTACTGAGGATTGTTATCTCAAGAAGCAGCAAGCCTGAATCGCTCCGATATTATATTTCTTTGATATGAGAGCGGCGTATGTACAAGTGAAGCTGGCGCCATGTCCGGCTTGGCGATTCAATTAAGTTAAGGCGACCATTGAGACTAGCATCGTCGTTGGACATTAATTTGTAAAGCATTTGAAGCATTATTAAAAATAACTGGAGAAGGTTTAAGGTGGATTACCTCCCTTTCCCTTGGCATTTGGTCATCCAGTTATAAACTGTCCGGCTTGTGGAGCCGGCTGGTCTTCTGGATGGTTAACTTTCATTTAGTCGAGGGTGCGGATGTGGGATGAAGAAGATGGGAGATGAATTGGATGGTTTTGATGCCGGTAAAATGATGCACGCTAGGAACATCGATTTTTTTATGAAGAGAAAAACGAAAAAGTGGTGCAAAAAGAGGGTGAGTGGGAATTATTACAGGATAGAATTGAAGAGGGGGTGGAGGAAAGAAAGAAAGAGAAGTAAGGGACAATTAGTACTGAAAGGAATGGAGAAAGAAAAAAAGGGAAATAAAGGGAATCGATGGATGAAATAAGACAAAAGAAGAAAAGGAAAAAGATTGAAGAAAAGTTACTGCACAAAAAAGTGAAAAAGAGAAGAAAACGAATTAGAAGCGGTAGAGATGGGGGCGTGGAGAATAGAATTGGAGAGTAAAGAAAGAAAGAAAGAAAGAGAAATGAAGCAAAGAAAGGTGGAAAGAAAGCAGGAAAAAGAAATAAAGAAGAAAAGAAAGGAGAAAAAAAACAAAACTGAACAAAAGGTGAGAAAAAAAAAAAGAAACTGCAAAATGAGATGAGGAAAAGAGAGGAAAAAGGTAGTAAGGAAAATACGAAAGGAAGAAAAGAAAAATGCGAGAAAAAAAAATAAAGAAAAGATAAAGAAAGAAAAAAGAACCGAAGAAAAGCGTAAGATAAAAAAAAAAAAAGAGAGAGAAAACAAGAAAATCCAAGATGAGAATGCAGTTTATTCTGGACAATTCTATCCCTGTCACTAGGACTAATGGAGAGGGAGGAGGGCCAGTGGTGAAGGTTATACCAACGTGAACTGATAACATGGAGATGCCATGTTCAAATTCATTGCACCACTTTTACTACAAATGATGGCAACCATCATGTGCTCTTTCCATGTAAAGACCCAATTCTAGACAGAACTGGAGCATTATCCCTCTCCCTCCCATGGCGATATGATGTGACACAAGGGCCGGTCAAAAAATAGGATTTCAAAAGCAAACACCTTAGAGGAAGAGCACTCTGGACTGCAAAAATACCTGCATAATCAGTCTGCATTCTCCTGAAGAAGCGCCTCAGGTGATTAGCAATAAACTAGCCCCTTTCTGAAAGAGTGAAAAGGCAAAGTTTGGGAGGGTGGCCTCCTAGAACCGCACAGGACAAGAAACATACATCAATTAACAAGGAATAAGCCATCTCAAGAATGGCTGAGGCTCTGTTGGTTTTGAGGCTGAGAGCAAGCCCTTGACTAAACTGGAGAAGCTAATGCAAACAACAAAATCGGTCCAAAGTTGTGCCATGTTGATTCAAACGAAATCCTTCTTAACTGGGGAAATGTAAATTTTTGTTCCATCCATAGTGACCCTTTTTGGGGTACGGGATATCCCAACAGAAAAAAAACGACCTTATTTTGCCTAATTTTGTCCTTGTGGAGAGACAAATAAATAGGGTGTCGGATTCCTGAAATTTTGAATATTCTGATGCCAACTCAAAGAATTTTCTTTGTTTCATCTTACTTTAGTTGAAGTTCTCAGGAAAAATCAAGAGGCCCCTTTCATGAGGCTAACACTGTATCTCTATGTGAGATATAGTCATTCAACTATTCCATTAAAGTTCTCCTTTACATATTAAACACCGAGTTGCTAATTACAATGCCTCCCCACGGGGCAGAATTAGACACAAGGGCCGTATTTTAACGTGGAGAAAAGGAACAAAAATAGAAATTGTCTCAGTCGTGAAGGAGTTCTTCTCCACTTACACTTCAATTTCTTTTTTCTCTGTAGCATCTGAAGAGCAGATACACTGAGTTAGGCAAGAAGTTGAGAACATAATTTTCCTCTCCCCAATTGACCATTTTAATATGTTATAGTATAACTTTTTTGCAGTCTGTTGGTTTTACTGGATTCCAGGACATGAATACATCTAGTCTGGTAGAGTATCAAGCTTAGTGCTATTACTATAGGCAGCATCACTTGAAGAATGTGCACCATTACTCGTACAACCCACTGTGGGTCATCCATACCAAAGGGATGTTATTTGGGCTGCGAATACTATGTGATTTTGAATAATTAGTCAAGATTTACTTGTAGTGAAAAAGTATCCTCATGCCAGGTTGTTCTGATAAACCTCTGTACAGAAAGATCTTAGACACTCGAGGATAGTGTCTAATAGGCATTCAAGTTTTCTCCAGTAGGCATTCAAGTTTTTTTCTATTTTGTTTCATTTTACTTCAGTCGAAGTTCTCAGAAATCAAGAGGGCCCCTTTCTTGGGGCTAACACTTGATCTCTATATGAGATACGTAGATATTCGAATGTTCCATTAAAGTTCTACTCCATCTCAAACACTGAGTAAACAATAATTTTCCTCTCCTTAATTGACCGTTTAAGTAGGTCTTTCTTGTGGTCTCTTGATCTTACTGGATTCCAGATCTAGAATTCGTCTAGTCTGGTTGAGTATCCAGCTTCGTACAGTTATTTGAAGTAACATCACTTGAAGGAGGTGAACCATTTCTCGTAAAAGCTAATGTGGGTTAGCCATAGTGACGAGATCTTATTTGGGCCGCAAATACGAAATGTAATTTTGAATATTTGGTCAGGGTTTACATCTAGGGAAAAGTATCTTCACGCCAGGTTGTTCTGGCAAACCTTTGTACTGAGAGACCTTAGACATTCGAGGATAGTGCTAGTAGACATTCAAGTTTTCTCCTATAATAATAATTATTTATATGAAGTTAAGTATGTGTATATGCGTATATATTTGTAAGTACAATATTAACTCCTAAACTAATTAACCGATTATGAATTTTGAAATACAGCTTTTAGAAGTAAGGGTTGATAATGTGAACTATATTTAGTTTTATTTCAAGACGCAAAGTGGAGTAAGCTCCTTGCAGAAATTCAGACATCTCAGATTATTTGTAAAATTTTACCAATAGGTGCTAGATATCAATTAATAAATATTCCCCAAATTTCAGTTTCTTTAGATTTTTTTTTTTTTGTCAAGGGTTTTCAAAACTGTCTTTTAATATTTTTTGAAGTCAGACGCAAATAGCAGTTAAGCGTTTGTCTATCCAGTTTTAATTTATTGTAACAAAATAACGTAACTTAACTACAATTTATTATTATTATTTTTTAATATTACTTAGTCTGGTGCTGACGATTGTTAATATAAAACATTTTTAATCACTTACATAATATATCCAGGAGATAACTTATTTTAAATTGAAGAATATATGTTATCTACCTTTTTAAGTATAAAATATGTAAACGAATAAAACTTGAAAACTAAAATGTATTCACTGCAACATGGGGTAGGTACGGCTAGTTCAATAATAAAATGATTATACATGTCAAATGCACGGAGAAACGTGGATTGGCTGATAAACAAGAAACTATAATACCTGTCCCAGGACGGGTAAATATATAAAAAAAAAAAAAGGAGAGTAGAAAGTGGGTTTTAGGTTTGTTTTCAGCAACCTTGTAACTCTCCCTTTCCTTATTTTGTCCCTTAGTCTTCACATTCGATGAGAGATGTTTCTGGCAAATGGGGAAGAATTGCTGTTTCTGAATTTGAATCTATCCATCTAACACTTATCGTCGCCTAGTTTTTAACTTTGAAATGATATTTTTTTTTATTTTCTTGCATCAAGTGGCTTCATGTCTGGTCTGGAGCGTTTTCCATTAAAAAAATATCCCCAAACAGAACAATTTTGCCTCATTTTATGTCACTTTACAAAGATTAAAATTAAGATATGATGATACTAAATCTTATGTTTAGAATCCTTTATCTAATTTGGATCCAAATCCATTATAGATTTTGTGTCAACACCATGCCCAAAATTTACGACTTAAGCTTAAGGAGTCTTAAGAAGAAATTTAAATTCAGTGAATCTTGCTTAATTGGTGTCTCTAATGATTATGGATCAAATCTAATGCAAATATAGGAATATATTGTTTCAAATGAGAGGGTGTGTCTATATAATGTCCTTTAAAAAACCCTTAAAATTAAAAATTAAAAAAAAAAAAAAATGAAATTTGAGAAATATTTATCAATTAATGCTTTCTGCCTATAGTCAAATTTTCACAAAAATCGGACGTATCGTAATTTTCACAACGGACTTCCACCTCCGTCTTTATTCCTTTTCTATAAAACTAAATTGAACTAAATATAGCGCACATTACTCACTTTTGCGTCTAGCAACTCTGTTCCAAAATTGATAATGTTCAATTCATTTTTTAGGAATGAATTCTGCACATACAAATATATAAACAGATACGCATACCTATAACGCGTGGGCCATTACTTCTAAATTCAGTTGCGCTCCGGTTTCTTCGGCATCAAAGTTAAACGTTGATTTCTGTCACGCGTCTCCGTCATATCAAAGAACCCAAAATGTTGTGTTGCATCCAGTTAATTAACGTTGATTATTAAATGAATAAAATAAATTGATTGATTTGTAAATTAATTAATTTAATTAATTGGTTAGTTTTGTGGAATGATAGAAGCAGACGATAATGGCGGGGTGGGAGCTGGAAGTAGGGAAATCATTAAACGAGAGTGACGCGTCATTAATTGTTTGCGAATCTGTCAATCAGACCGGATCCTTCATTCGGAATGAAAATGAGTGTGGTCTCTTGTGATGTAGGAGGAAGTTTTAGCTTGTTATAAATGCAATCACCCCCACCCCCCGCTTCTCTCTCTCTCTCTCTCTCTCTCTCTCGTTCTCTCTCTAACACTCTCTTTCTCTCTCTTTCTTTGGTCTACCTTTCACTACTTGTCCCTATATCTTTATGTATATACGTCTCCTTTCTTCTCCCTTTCCTCTCCCTTCCTTCCTCTATTTCTCCCCCTCCTTTCTCTATTTGTCTTTGTTTCTCTTTGGTTATTCATGCCTTTTCGTTTCCTCCTTCCTCCCTACCCCTCTCTCCGTCTCTCTGTTTGTCTGTCTTTCTCTCCTCTGTCTTTTCCTTCCTCTATTTCTTCTCTCTTTCTCTATCTCCCATTGTCTATGCTTGTTTCTCTTTGGCTGAAAGTGTCTTTCTATACCTCTCCTTTCCCTCTCTCTCTGTTTGTCCCTTTCTATCTGTTTCTCTCTCCTCCTTTCCTCCTTTTTTTTTCCATTGAATTCTACAGGATATTTCAAATGTGTTTCTGGTGCGACGAGATCAGGCTGTCTGAAGATACCATATTCCTGAACTAAAATGTGCCAAATGTTGTTGTTTTCTTTCCTTCCCCTTTGAAAAGCTCAATCATGTTCTGCAAAGAAAAAAAACAAAATCAACAATTTTCCTCTGAAACAACCAAGCCAAACACCATGAATAAATATTTGAACATATAAAAAAAAAACTTGAAGCACATCTTTTTCCAAAATTACTGAATACGGCATTAAATAATACAAAAGGGTTAATATGCCGTAAAACAAAAATAACCAAAGCAAACGCGATGAATAAGTATCTGAAGATAAAAAAAAAAAATCTGAAATGTAAAACTTTTACCAAAATGACCGGATCCGGCATTAAATAACTAAAACAATTCTTGCAAAACAAGGCAACCAAACCATATGTTTTCATACTTTTAGAACAGATTTAATCGATGAGTTCGTTTTCAGTCGCAACTACAAAGAACTTTCCTTTCTTCCAGCGTTTTGCCTTACATCAAATGGAATTTCCATAAAGTGAATTTCTCCAAAAATCTTCTGGTCTGTGGAATGCGTTACCACAGTATTGCTTCCCTAACCTTTTTTAAAACTGATTTTCACCTCAAGCAAGGTATATTGCCACTTGAAACGTAAGGGCCTAATATTTGGGATTGTGTCTAACAGAGGGCTATGGGAGTTGTTTGTTTACATTACATTTAAACTTCTGTTGGTTAGTACAGTCAGAGAAGCAGGAAACAGAAAATTCCGAAGTCTAGCAGTCTTAGGGAATAAAATATAAGAGTAGATGGCTTTCTGGCATTTAGGGACGTTACATTAAAGGGGTTGGATTTTGCTGCTTGTTGGGTTATTCGGGGGTATGTATGTCGAGGGATCGCATTTGCTATGAGTTCATCAGAGCAAATTCCATTAAGATACTTGTACAACAGGCACAGGGTTGCAGTATTTCAACGATGGGACAGGGGTTGGAGCTTGGTCGATAATGTGGGACCTATTAGATTTGAGATACTTTTATGGACCCTGTCTAAGAGTGAGGGACTAGTGGTAGATGCACTACCCAGATGTGGCAACAATACTCCATGTATGAGCGAATTGTGGCTTTGTTGAGATATAGAATGCTTTGTTGAGATATAGAATGCTTTGTTGAGATATGGAATGCTTTGTTGAGATATAGAATGCTTTGTTGAAATATGGAATGCTTTGTTGAGATATAGAATGCTTTGTTGAGATATGGAATGCTTTGTTGAGATATGGAATGCTTTGTTGAGATATAGAATGCTTTGTTGAGATATAGAATGCTTTGTTGAGATATAGAATGCTTTGTTGAGATATAGAATGCTTTGTTGAAATATGGAATGCTTTGTTGAAATATGGAATGCTTTGTTGAGATATAGAATGCTTTGTTGAAATATGGAATGCTTTGTTGAAATATGGAATGCTTTGTTGAGATATAGAATGCTTTGTTGAGATATAGAATGCTTTGTTGAGATATAGAATGCTTTGTTGAGATATGGAATGCTTTGTTGAGATATAAAATGCTTTGTTGAGATATGGAATGCTTTGTTGAGATATGGAATGCTTTGTTGAGATATAGAATGCTTTCTGGTGTAATTTTCTACATGGTAAAGTGAACCAACCTTCTTTGCAGTGTTCTCAATGTATTTGTTCCAATTCATGTTGCCCGTGAATGTTTGAGGACTTTGTACGATGAGCTCTCAAGTAAGGTGTTATTTATAATGGCAATCGGTGGTTGTCTAGTCTTACAAAGTTTGTATAAAGTTAATAGCTTAAGATTAACAAGACGCAAGAGACGTTTTAGACACTGATAAGGTTAGAACACTTAAATTTATCCAGCAATGCACCATTAGTGGTAATACTAGAAGACCCATGAGGTCAGCTGTGTGTCATACATTCGATACAAGTCCTATTAATGAGTAAAGGTATTTTTGCATCAGAAAAACTGAAGGAACCATTGATTAAATGAATCCTAACAATTGGCTTTTGGACTCCAATGTATGGAACGTACTTGAATGAGTACCGACATAACACTAACAGTCTCCATAGTCAGAATAATGTCGAATATGAACAATGACCATCATTTTAACACGTAGACAATCCATTAGATCTGATGGTGACTTCAATTAATAAAATTACGAAACGGTATATCCTTATGCTCAAAACCGTTTTTCCGTAAAACGCAATTATCTGTTTTTAAGAGTTGGTTTTGTGTATGTATAAATCTGTCCTCAAATATATTAGGAGTCAGATTTATAAAAATTTCAGATAACAGTTCACGTCTAACGTTTTGCCTAATTTCAGATTTGAAAGATTAAAAAAAAAAAAAAGAAGCCTTACCTTAACCTGACTAGAATTTGTGACTGGACGTAAGGTTAGTGGTACCGTAAGCCTATTTTCCCCTTGCCTTAGGGGTAGTTGTACCATAATATCTTTTAAAATTTCAGGAATTAGTCGAAGTTTGGATTATTAACTCCACAATCTGAAATATCCCCCCCCCACACACATTTCTATTTTTCATCCCCTTTTCTACCCCCCCTTTGATTCCACAGCTCTGTTTTCATCAGATATCACTTTTTTTTTTTTTTTAAATTTATATTTCGTTCATTAAAAACAAACCAAATATAGTGACCTTGGCCTTTTGGCTTCGAGCAGTGTCTCGTATCTGTTCTGATACTAGACTTCATCTTTCTATCCTCAGTTGGGGGAGTAGAAATCCTTCCAGACTAAGGTCATTTTCGTTTTTGTTTCTAGAGTGCTCATTTTTGGAGAGCTGGATTTTTTTTTTTTTTAACTCTACTTGTCGTGAAATTTCAAGTTAATAGGAACATATCCTTGAAAAAAAACTTGCATGTTTTCTTCAAAATCAAAATGCTATAAATAATTTAAATACATGTAAGTAAATGTAAATTTAATCTGGCTCATTTGGCATAATGGTAAGAGTATTCACTAATGAGCCAGGAGATCGGGGTTCAATCCTCAGTCAAATCATACCAAAGACTAAAAGAAAATGGTACTTGATGTCCCCTTGCGAAACACTCAGCATTATGAGGGAAAGAATTATGAGCAAGTGGAGCAATCATGGGAATGAAGGGCTCCCCCTCCCCCATTTACACTTCGGTGTAGCAGCTAATGAAAATGGAACCTTCGAATTGCCCTTGACTATTATCGGCCACTTAGCTTATAAATCAAGTAAAATATGTATTTGGGGCGAATCTTTTAAAATTCCAGGAGTTGGAATCTGTCAGAATTTGGATTACCAAACCCAAAATCTAACATATCCCCTCCCACACACACATTTCCTTTTTTTCCCTTTTCCCCTCTCCTTTATCCTCTTTTTTTATTGTTTCTTTATCTTCTAGCTCTCCTTTCTCTTCTATACCTCTCTTTCCACCACTGCTTTCTCTCTCTCCTTTCTCTTTCTACTCCATTTCTTTATTTCTCTTTCTTTTCTCTCCATCTATCTCCCTTCACTCTCTCTCTCTCTCTTTCTCCATCCTTTCCCCTTTTCTCTCTACTCCTTTCTTTCTATCCCTACCTTCACAATGCTTCCCTCTTTCTTTTAAATTAATATCCCTGCTTATTGTACAAGTTCACTTTTATTCAAATAAAAAACAAAACAAAAGCTTAAATTAATTATTATAGACATAAATTGTCAAAGTGTCGCAACAAACTGCGATTTGAACAACATGAAATATTTCATCACATGAATCGGTTGTCTCCCTTTTTTGTCGTGCAACTTTTCTTTTATGTCTGAAATTAACCAATAAAACAAGCAATAAAATGTTTTAGACTCATTTCAGATCAATAAAAAGGAATCTAAAAGAACCTTTTGAAATCAACAACAAAAAAAACTGTGACATAAACTTGATTGTTGGTGCTTGAGATATATTTTTACAAGACATGTTTCCATTTCATATAGAAATAAATATTTTCTGTTCATTTTTTTTTAATCCTTTATTTTATTTTAGTGAATTAAACTATTTTTGCCAAGAAATTTAGAATCCAAATATGATTTTTTTTTTTTTTAAAATTTACGATGTATTTAACATCGTAAATTAAACAAGAAATGATATTTGGATAATTTCGACTACTGCTCATCGAAAACGAAACATTTAAAACGCCAGCTGCATTCTTTACCTTCTAAACTATCGACAAAAATTAAAAACTAAACCACTTCAAGCTTAGAATGAGTTTACGCATGAGCAAAAGTAATAGTAATATGTGAACAAGTTAAAATGAACATTTTGCATTTCAACTTGCAGACATATTTCTGTACGTGCTATTCATCCATCCAAACATAGATTTTACTTGTTATGAACCATCCTTCGTGCATGATTACTGTTTCCTGTTATCTTTATATATAATCTGGTCCTGATACCCTTTTGTTTATTCGAATTTTCCTCGACTGATTAATTTAATATCATCCCTTAACAGCTTTTAGATTATTCATCACAACCGCACATGATTAAATTTCCTAGAAGTGTTGGCTATCATCTTTTGTTTCTATTTTAAAACTCTAGAAACAAATATATCTACTTCCTTTACTTCAGGACATTTACAAAAGACTATATCACACTTTGGATTTACCCAATCCGGTTTGATTTTTCTTCTTTTTTTTCTCCTTTTCTTCTTTCTTTATCCCTTTTGGCAAACCTTAGACAAGCATTATTCTACATTCTATGACAACCATCGTGGAATGCAGTTTCATCAAATGCTAAAACCAGCAAATTTTTACCTCTGCTCTCTATATGATTTGCTGACTAGTTTCTTTCCTCTGAAGAGAAGAATCTTATATTCTTTGAAATTCCGCAAAATGAGGATATTTTATCACCTTGATTTATTGGAGGTATTCTGTCTAAAAAATAAATTTTTACTGTAAATTTCCGGTTTACCGTTTTTATTTATGCTTATGGTATTGAGCTCTACTTACTGTCATATCGAGTTTTTTTTTTTTTTTTTTTTACTTAGTTGGGATAATATAAACATTAATACGTTTACTGGACTGAACCTTACATCTATATTTGTCCTAATAAACTTCTATTAATTATTTGTATATATATATATATATATATATATATATATATATATATATATATATATATAAGCTGAACATCTGTGTGTGTGTCTGGTCATGAATAGGCTCCTATATAGTTGACTATTATGGAAAACTGATTACATATAATGATAGAAGATGTATCGAGACACAGGAATGGGTATGTTTGATCTGCCATAATGATGATTCATTAAAATTATGGGGTCTGGATACACGCATGGTCCACAAAGTATGGGAATAAAAAATTTAAAAAAAAAAAAAACGTTTACAATAGTTTTTGATATAGATGTACATACTAATACTTTGATAAGTATGTTTTAACTTAAATAGGGATGGTATAATAAAATTGTGGGGTCTGCGTTCGCGCCTGGCCTCCATAGAATGGAAATAGGCACAAACTTTAATAAAGACTTTTCATATCTATCTGCGTAAGTATACTTTGATAATTATGTTTCAGTTTGAAGAAATGTAGTATAATAAAATTATGGGGTGCTCGTTCGCGCTTGACCTCCATAGAATGGAAATATGCCACAAAGTTTAACAAGGTTTTTTAATATAGATCCACAGAATATTGTGATAAGTGTTTCAGTGTGAACAGGTATGGTATAATAAATTATGGGGTTTATCTATTTTATTTTTACTTTCATCATATTTTGCTTTGGTTTTGATACCTCCGAATTAGAAGATATCTCTTTACAACCCTTCCTTTTCATAACCTATCATACTTTAATAAATCAGTCCATTTTCTGTAGGCTCTTTTTGAACCCAGTCAACGACGGGTATAATATATATATATATATATATATATATATATATATATATATATATATATATATATATACATATATATATATATATACATATATATATATATATATATATATATATATATATATATATATATATATATATATATATATATACATATATATATATATATACATATATATATATATATATATATATATATATACATATATATATATATATACATATATATATATACATATATATATATATACATATATATATACATACATATATATATACATACATATATATATACATACATATATATATATATATATATATATACATATATATATATATATATACATATATATATATATACATACATATATATATATATACATACATATATATATATATACATATATATATATATATATATATACATATATATATATATATACATATATATACATATATATACATGTATATATATATATATATATATATATATACAAATAATTAATAGAAGTTTATTAGGACAAATATAGATGTAAGGTTCAGTCCAGTATATATATATATATATATATATATATATATATATATATATATATATACATATATATATATATACATATATATATATATATATACATATATATATATATATATACATATATATATATATACATATATATATATATATATACATATATACATATATATATATATATACATATATATATATATCTATATTTTTATAAAGTAATAGGGTTCGTGTGTTTCTGTCTGTGTGTACAGCTCTCCATCATCAACGAAATATAAAGGAGGTAAGACGGTAGATCTCTCCTGGTAGAGAAACATTAGAACCCATTTTAGGATGTTTCTGTTATAGGAGACATAAGAATCTATGCCTAATTTCTTTATATACTAGTCTACAAACCACCCCCATATCGAATGACTTATGCTCATTTGCATATCACATTATATTAAATCTCTTTAACTAATTACCTCGACCTTATTACATATTGGAAATATTCTAATCATTTCAACTGTACTATTTACAAAATCTATTTAACATTTAATTATTTAATATAGTTTCATTTAATTTTATATTCGATTTATTTCACTTTACGTATATTATCAAAACAATTCATTGGCGAGCAAAGCTTTATGTTTTGGGATTGTATTGAAAATGTAATGGAAATTTCAATTTCGTTCCGTTTTAATCTTTTATATTTTACTTGCCAATATAATTGAAAGAATACAATTCAACTATCGTAATTTTATATAAATAAACAAAAACAAATATTTTAAAATACTTGGTATTATTATACAAACACCGTGACAGCGAATTAGTAAAATCTTTTACGTAGTATTCTGTTACGTTTCGGTGTGCTGAACACGAATCTGAAAACTGGGTTAGGGTTAGGGTTAGGGTTAGGGTACATTTTTTTCTACTAATTCGCTGTCACGGTATTTGTATAAATTTACCTAAAACTTTATTAAAAAAGAAATAATTTTATTTTTAAATGAAAAAAATCAATTTAGTAAAATAATTGTATTAAACACCCCCAGCCTTGTCAGCAAACCTGTAAACCTATAAAAGTTAACATTTCGAATGTAAACAGTGATTTTTCGATTTTGTTAGCGATTCTTGCCGCAATTAAAGACAATTAAAACGGAACTAACTTTATTTCCATTCTATTTTTTAAACAACCCCCAAAACATAACGCTCTCTTCCAGTTATAGCCAATTTTTTTTTTAATTAAATAAAACAGGTCAAAATAAACAGATAAGCGCATTTTCTTTTACATTTTTCTTACAACCAACGTTGTCATTTTAACCAACTGCAGGATATCGTTACTTTTGTGGGGTTGTTTTGAAAATGGCACGGAGATTATAATTTCGTTCCAATTTAATCTTTCTGGTCGAGCCTATTTCGAAAGCCTGTTTATCATAGATTTGAACTACAAATAATTTATTACATTTTGATTATTACTATCTTAAGACTTAAAGCTTATATTTATTTCATTTTTCTATTTATATATTGAATTAGTTATTTCCAGTCTTATTTAAACTTGGCGCTTTCTTTAAACCGGATGAACCTTTTATAAAAATATGAGTTTAACGTAATGAACACGAACAAGGTTTTATTCAACTGAATTTCTTCCAGTTTACTAACAAAATATATAAATTTAAAAGAGATATAATTAATAAAATAAAAAGGTTATGTAATTTAAAAGAAATACACGTACTCACAAAAGCAGAACTTTTTTTACACATTTTTTTCTTTAAAACCATAACAATGAGACTAACAATTACCTAGATCTTAGTAATTATTTGTTTTAATAGAACTGTTTTAATTGTACTGTTTACTTAGTTAACCTAAGTTGGTATTACATTTATTTTACATTTACTTTTTTTTTTTTTAATTATTACTTTTAGACTGTGACGTTTACACCCGGAAGTAATGAGTCACACGTAGGTCGCTTTTATTCATTCCTTTTGGTCAAGATCAAAGTGTAGTATCTGTTCTTCAGATGCTGCACTTGGGATGGTTTGTGCCGGTCAATGGAGGGGAGACCCTCTATACTGGGACAATTATTATTTTTGGTAACCAGAGTGCCCCCTTTTTGCCTACTTTAAGGGGAGCTGGTTTTTACCTCACATTAAAAACGGCCTTGTGCCTAATTTGCTCAGTGGGGGAGCAAATAAATACCATCTGTTCTTCAGATGCTGCACTTCATTTTCTTGTTCTCTTTCGGTGGAGGAGAAATCCTTCACGACTGAGACAATTTTTATTTTTGTACCTTTTCTCCACGTTAAAAAACGACTCTGGTGTTTAACTCTGTCCCGTGGGGAGGCATAGTAAATAGGTACAATATAATTGTTTATAATTGTACTATTCAGAAATATTATTTATAGTTCGTCCATTTCAGTTAGTATACATTTCCTTTACGCTTAATTAATTTACAATCATTAATATCGTTAAACAATTCCGTTTAAAACCGAAATTATGCCACCCAAACGAAGTAGAAACGAAAGTGAGGAAGAAAGAATGGAAAGATTGGAAGCTAATAGACTAAGAGTTGCTGCAATTCGCTCCAATGAAAACAATTCAGATAGAGAAAGACGTCTAGAACTTAACAGGATACGTCAAAGAGAAAGGAGAGCAAGACTGTCAGATTTGGAAAGAGAAACCCAACGTGAAGCTGACAGAACTAGACATGCTGTAAGGCGGTTAAATTCATCACAAGATGAAATTCAAGAAAGGCAAAGATATGCACTGGAAAGAGAAGCAATATTACGATCGAATGAATTATATGAGGTAAGTAGACGTACACAAGGTCAGTTGAGAGTGGCTCAACGACATCAGAATGAATCGGAAACCCAACGAAGCTTTCGCCTATACCAAGGGCAACAACGAGAGGCTGCATGGAGAGAGAGTATGACTTTGCCCCAGCAATTGACAGAAAACGAGGCAGCTAGACAACGAATGACTGCTTTGAGACACCATGAAATAGAACACTGCAATAGAAAAGGATTGCTCTACAACAAAAATGACTCTCTCACTACAGCTGATATAGGAAAAATGGACAAAGTATGTCAACATTGCTCAGCTGTAAAATTTAAAGGAGAAACCCCTGGTTGTTGTTGTTCTTCTGGCAAAGTTGTGCTTGATAGCTTTCCACCACTGCCTCAGTTGCTTCAAGATTTGCTCTCCGGCAATGGTCCCATCTCTAAAGATTTTCTGCAAAATCTACGCTGTTATAACAATTGTTTTGCAATGACATCATTTGGTCACAAAATTGCGGCAGTACATGGGTGGAATCCTTCTTTTAGAATTCGAGGCCAGGTTTGCCACCAGATTGGGAGTCTTTTACCACCTGAAGATGAAACAGCAAAGTTTATTCAAGTCTACTTCTTGGATAGTCTGGAAGAGGAACTACATAATCGGGGACGTGACAGTAGACTCAATAGAGACATTCTCCAAAGTCTGACTGAATTTTTACATGAGAACAACAGCTTTATTTGTCAGCTGAAAACAACAAAGGAGAGGATTGAAGAAGAACACTTGGTAGAACATAAAGTTGTCATAAGGGAAGACCGAAGGTCGCAAGAAGAGTATCCACGGCGATTCAATGCTCCAACAACAACGTATGAGATTGGAATATTAATGGAGAATGAACCAACAGCTAACCGGGATATTGTCTTGCGTTTTAGAAATGATACATTAAAATGGATCTCCGAACTACATCCCCTCTACGATACTTTAATGTACCCGTTAATGTACCCCTATGGTTCTCCATCTTACAACATCTACATGAAGGCATCCAATGGGCGAAAAGTTACCCAACAGCAATTTTATTCGTACCATTTAATGACTCGGCCTGGAAACTATTTTCTCTGGTACCGAAGGCTATTTCAACAATGGCTGGTGGATGTGTACTGCAAGATTGAAACAGAACGTTTACAGTTCCTGAGGCGTGAGCAACAGACCCTGAGAGCTGACAATTATAGCAACTTGAGAGATTCAATTCTTAGGGAGGATGGGAATCCAGAACAGTTTGGTCAACGAGTTGTACTTCCGGCAACTTATACAGGAGGCCCTCGATACATGTTTGAGCGTCAAAGTGATGCCATGGCATATGTTCGGCGAATGGGCCGAGCCGACCTCTTCATCACGTTCACAACAAATCCAAAGTGGACAGAAATTACAGAAAATTGTCTTCAAGGGCAAGACCCTCAGGATCGTCCAGATATTGTTGCCAGGGTTTTCAGGCAGAAGCTAAAAAAGTTACTTGAATTTATTAAAAAGGGAGGATTTGGCAGGCTGAGGGCTTTCCTGTACAGTATTGAATATCAAAAAAGAGGACTGCCGCATGCACACATCCTCACCTGGCAGGCCCCAGAGGACAAACTTCTACCAGAAAAAATGGATCTCTGCATATCTGCAGAGATCCCTGACAAAGAGGAAGATCCTGATCTTCATGCTAAAGTGATGGCACATATGGTGCATGGACCTTGTGGACCATTTAATCCAAATTGTCCATGTATGATTGACAACAAATGTTCCAAAAAATACCCAAAAGAATTTCTTCAGTGTACCGAGCAAGGCCAAGACTCTTACCCCAAGTACAGGCGAAGAAAACCAGAAGATGGAGGCCAGACTGATACAATAAGGATGAAGAGAAATGGTCGGTATGTTAATCAAGAAATAACAAACCAGTGGATTGTTCCGTACAACAAGGTCCTCCTTCAGCAGTTCAACGCTCACATTAACGTAGAAATTTGCAGCTCGATCCAAAGCATCAAATATGTCCTCAAATACGTGAATAAAGGATGTGATCAAGCAGTGTTTGAACTACAAAGAACTGATGGAGCAGCTAACCAACAAGGCCAAGTACAAAGTCACATTGTGGATGAGATCCAGCAGTTCCAGAATGCAAGGTATGTCGGCAGTTCAGAGGCGGCCTGGAGGATATTGGAACATCCCATCCATGAACATTTCCCCCCAATTGTACAACTTTCTGTTCATCTTGAAAATGGGCAGCGTGTCATGTTCTCAGCTGATACTGCTCTGGAACGAGCCCAAGGTCCACCGCCTGCCACAACTTTGACAGCATTTTTTCAACTCTGCCATGAGGATGACTTTGCAAGGGGTCTCAAATACGTAGAAGTCCCTGAGTTTTACACTTGGAACAAATCGACAAAGAAATGGATGAGAAGAATGCGTGGGGTACAAGTTGAAGGTACTGAAAATGATGATGTATGGAAGGCACCATGCATTGGGAGAATCTACACGATTAGTCCAAAAGCAGGGGAGTGTTATTTCTTACGCCTGTTGCTCAATGAGGTTGCTGGTCCAACTTCATTTCAAAATTTGCGAGCATACAATGGTCAGGTGTTTGAAACATACAGAGCAGCGTGCCTTGCTCGAGGCCTTCTAGAAAATGACCATCACTTGCATCAAGCAGTAGGAGAGGCAAGTGCCACTCAATCACCTTCAAATTTGCGAAGCCTATTTGTGATAATTTTAACAGCCTGTGAGCCAAGAAATCCTCTTGAGATCTGGATGGCTTTTCGTGATGTAATATCTGAAGACATTCTTCACAGATACAGGCAAGAAGTTAACAATCCAGAAGCAGATTTTAATGAGGACATCTACAATAAAACTCTTTCTAATTGAAGAAAAAGTTCTCCTTATGTGCGGTCAACCATTGGCAAGCTATGGATTACCTGCACCAATGCAAGGGAGAGATGAAAGACTCGCGAGAGAGTATCAACGTGAAGTTACTTATAATCTTGAAGAACTTTCCCTACAAGCAGAAAATATGCAAGAAAAACTGACCGATTCTCAAAGAGAAGTTTACAATTCATTCATGGCAATGTTGGAAGCACAAGGTGAAATGAACAAAAACATGATGTTTCTTGATGCTCCAGGTGGTACGGGCAAGACTTTTGTAATCAATTTGATCCTTGCAAAGATTAGATCCATGAGAAAGATTGTGCTTGCAACAGCATTCAGTGGCATTGCTGCTAC
>NC_136483.1:101753000-101763000 GCF_053919585.1 Euprymna scolopes | reverse complement strand
TTGGATCGAGCTGCAAATTTCTACGTTAATGTGAGCGTTGAACTGCTGAAGGAGGACCTTGTTGTACGGAACAATCCACTGGTTTGTTATTTCTTGATTAACATACCGACCATTTCTCTTCATCCTTATTGTATCAGTCTGGCCTCCATCTTCTGGTTTTCTTCGCCTGTACTTGGGGTAAGAGTCTTGGCCTTGCTCGGTACACTGAAGAAATTCTTTTGGGTATTTTTTGGAACATTTGTTGTCAATCATACATGGACAATTTGGATTAAATGGTCCACAAGGTCCATGCACCATATGTGCCATCACTTTAGCATGAAGATCAGGATCTTCCTCTTTGTCAGGGATCTCTGCAGATATGCAGAGATCCATTTTTTCTGGTAGAAGTTTGTCCTCTGGGGCCTGCCAGGTGAGGATGTGTGCATGCGGCAGTCCTCTTTTTTGATATTCAATACTGTACAGGAAAGCCCTCAGCCTGCCAAATCCTCCCTTTTTAATAAATTCAAGTAACTTTTTTAGCTTCTGCCTGAAAACCCTGGCAACAATATCTGGACGATCCTGAGGGTCTTGCCCTTGAAGACAATTTTCTGTAATTTCTGTCCACTTTGGATTTGTTGTGAACGTGATGAAGAGGTCGGCTCGGCCCATTCGCCGAACATATGCCATGGCATCACTTTGACGCTCAAACATGTATCGAGGGCCTCCTGTATAAGTTGCCGGAAGTACAACTCGTTGACCAAACTGTTCTGGATTCCCATCCTCCCTAAGAATTGAATCTCTCAAGTTGCTATAATTGTCAGCTCTCAGGGTCTGTTGCTCACGCCTCAGGAACTGTAAACGTTCTGTTTCAATCTTGCAGTACACATCCACCAGCCATTGTTGAAATAGCCTTCGGTACCAGAGAAAATAGTTTCCAGGCCGAGTCATTAAATGGTACGAATAAAATTGCTGTTGGGTAACTTTTCGCCCATTGGATGCCTTCATGTAGATGTTGTAAGATGGAGAACCATAGGGGTACATTAACGGGTACATTAAAGTATCGTAGAGGGGATGTAGTTCGGAGATCCATTTTAATGTATCATTTCTAAAACGCAAGACAATATCCCGGTTAGCTGTTGGTTCATTCTCCATTAATATTCCAATCTCATACGTTGTTGTTGGAGCATTGAATCGCCGTGGATACTCTTCTTGCGACCTTCGGTCTTCCCTTATGACAACTTTATGTTCTACCAAGTGTTCTTCTTCAATCCTCTCCTTTGTTGTTTTCAGCTGACAAATAAAGCTGTTGTTCTCATGTAAAAATTCAGTCAGACTTTGGAGAATGTCTCTATTGAGTCTACTGTCACGTCCCCGATTATGTAGTTCCTCTTCCAGACTATCCAAGAAGTAGACTTGAATAAACTTTGCTGTTTCATCTTCAGGTGGTAAAAGACTCCCAATCTGGTGGCAAACCTGGCCTCGAATTCTAAAAGAAGGATTCCACCCATGTACTGCCGCAATTTTGTGACCAAATGATGTCATTGCAAAACAATTGTTATAACAGCGTAGATTTTGCAGAAAATCTTTAGAGATGGGACCATTGCCGGAGAGCAAATCTTGAAGCAACTGAGGCAGTGGTGGAAAGCTATCAAGCACAACTTTGCCAGAAGAACAACAACAACCAGGGGTTTCTCCTTTAAATTTTACAGCTGAGCAATGTTGACATACTTTGTCCATTTTTCCTATATCAGCTGTAGTGAGAGAGTCATTTTTGTTGTAGAGCAATCCTTTTCTATTGCAGTGTTCTATTTCATGGTGTCTCAAAGCAGTCATTCGTTGTCTAGCTGCCTCGTTTTCTGTCAATTGCTGGGGCAAAGTCATACTCTCTCTCCATGCAGCCTCTCGTTGTTGCCCTTGGTATAGGCGAAAGCTTCGTTGGGTTTCCGATTCATTCTGATGTCGTTGAGCCACTCTCAACTGACCTTGTGTACGTCTACTTACCTCATATAATTCATTCGATCGTAATATTGCTTCTCTTTCCAGTGCATATCTTTGCCTTTCTTGAATTTCATCTTGTGATGAATTTAACCGCCTTACAGCATGTCTAGTTCTGTCAGCTTCACGTTGGGTTTCTCTTTCCAAATCTGACAGTTTTGCTCTCCTTTCTCTTTGACGTATCCTGTTAAGTTCTAGACGTCTTTCTCTATCTGAATTGTTTTCATTGGAGCGAATTGCAGCAACTCTTAGTCTATTAGCTTCCAATCTTTCCATTCTTTCTTCCTCACTTTCGTTTCTACTTCGTTTGGGTGGCATAATTTCGGTTTTAAACGGAATTGTTTAACGATATTAATGATTGTAAATTAATTAAGCGTAAAGGAAATGTATACTAACTGAAATGGACGAACTATAAATAATATTTCTGAATAGTACAATTATAAACAATTATATTGTACCTATTTACTATGCCTCCCCACGGGACAGAGTTAAACACCAGAGTCGTTTTTTAACGTGGAGAAAAGGTACAAAAATAAAAATTGTCTCAGTCGTGAAGGATTTCTCCTCCACCGAAAGAGAACAAGAAAATGAAGTGCAGCATCTGAAGAACAGATGGTATTTATTTGCTCCCCCACTGAGCAAATTAGGCACAAGGCCGTTTTTAATGTGAGGTAAAAACCAGCTCCCCTTAAAGTAGGCAAAAAGGGGGCACTCTGGTTACCAAAAATAATAATTGTCCCAGTATAGAGGGTCTCCCCTCCATTGACCGGCACAAACCATCCCAAGTGCAGCATCTGAAGAACAGATACTACACTTTGATCTTGACCAAAAGGAATGAATAAAAGCGACCTACGTGTGACTCATTACTTCCGGGTGTAAACGTCACAGTCTAAAAGTAATAATTAAAAAAAAAAAAGTAAATGTAAAATAAATGTAATACCAACTTAGGTTAACTAAGTAAACAGTACAATTAAAACAGTTCTATTAAAACAAATAATTACTAAGATCTAGGTAATTGTTAGTCTCATTGTTATGGTTTTAAAGAAAAAAATGTGTAAAAAAAGTTCTGCTTTTGTGAGTACGTGTATTTCTTTTAAATTACATAACCTTTTTATTTTATTAATTATATCTCTTTTAAATTTATATATTTTGTTAGTAAACTGGAAGAAATTCAGTTGAATAAAACCTTGTTCGTGTTCATTACGTTAAACTCATATTTTTATAAAAGGTTCATCCGGTTTAAAGAAAGCGCCAAGTTTAAATAAGACTGGAAATAACTAATTCAATATATAAATAGAAAAATGAAATAAATATAAGCTTTAAGTCTTAAGATAGTAATAATCAAAATGTAATAAATTATTTGTAGTTCAAATCTATGATAAACAGGCTTTCGAAATAGGCTCGACCAGAAAGATTAAATTGGAACGAAATTATAATCTCCGTGCCATTTTCAAAACAACCCCACAAAAGTAACGATATCCTGCAGTTGGTTAAAATGACAACGTTGGTTGTAAGAAAAATGTAAAAGAAAATGCGCTTATCTGTTTATTTTGACCTGTTTTATTTAATTAAAAAAAAAATTGGCTATAACTGGAAGAGAGCGTTATGTTTTGGGGGTTGTTTAAAAAATAGAATGGAAATAAAGTTAGTTCCGTTTTAATTGTCTTTAATTGCGGCAAGAATCGCTAACAAAATCGAAAAATCACTGTTTACATTCGAAATGTTAACTTTTATAGGTTTACAGGTTTGCTGACAAGGCTGGGGGTGTTTAATACAATTATTTTACTAAATTGATTTTTTTCATTTAAAAATAAAATTATTTCTTTTTTAATAAAGTTTTAGGTAAATTTATACAAATACCGTGACAGCGAATTAGTAGAAAAAAATGTACCCTAACCCTAACCCTAACCCTAACCCTAACCCAGTTTTCAGATTCGTGTTCAGCACACCGAAACGTAACAGAATACTACGTAAAAGATTTTACTAATTCGCTGTCACGGTGTTTGTATAATAATACCAAGTATTTTAAAATATTTGTTTTTGTTTATTTATATAAAATTACGATAGTTGAATTGTATTCTTTCAATTATATTGGCAAGTAAAATATAAAAGATTAAAACGGAACGAAATTGAAATTTCCATTACATTTTCAATACAATCCCAAAACATAAAGCTTTGCTCGCCAATGAATTGTTTTGATAATATACGTAAAGTGAAATAAATCGAATATAAAATTAAATGAAACTATATTAAATAATTAAATGTTAAATAGATTTTGTAAATAGTACAGTTGAAATGATTAGAATATTTCCAATATGTAATAAGGTCGAGGTAATTAGTTAAAGAGATTTAATATAATGTGATATGCAAATGAGCATAAGTCATTCGATATGGGGGTGGTTTGTAGACTAGTATATAAAGAAATTAGGCATAGATTCTTATGTCTCCTATAACAGAAACATCCTAAAATGGGTTCTAATGTTTCTCTACCAGGAGAGATCTACCGTCTTACCTCCTTTATATTTCGTTGATGATGGAGAGCTGTACACACAGACAGAAACACACGAACCCTATTACTTTATAAAAATATAGATATATATATATATATACATATATATATATACATATATATATATACATATACATATATACATATATATACATATATATATATATATATACATATATATATACATATATATATATACATATATATATATATATATATATACATATACATATATATATATATATATATATATATATTATATAGGTTAAATGTGCAGACATTTTCTCAAGTGTAAAATGGACTTGTGTGGGTTTGATGTGTCGATTTTAGTTTTGGTGGTAGTTTAAAAGCAATAAATATTTATCATTTCATCATTACTATAAGCAGCAGAAGGTTTTGTTTTAAACAAAATCAAATAGAAAAAAAACCAATGAAAAGAATCGTTTTTGGCATCAGGAAATAGATACAGTTTTTTTTTTCTGATTCAGATACCGATTCTGCTACTCTCAAAAGTTCCGATTTCAATTGATAATCCCCACACTATTATTTATACTTTTCATTTTCTCTCCCTTCCCTCACTTTTTTTTGTTTGTTTTTTTTTTAATTTTTTCATTCCATCTCTTTTTTCCTGATAATTTTTTTTACCATTTTTACATTTTATACAGAAATTGATGTTTTTTTTTGTTTTGTTTTTAAAAATTTCTTTTTTAAATGAATTGATTTTGTTTTGTTTCCAAATCTGTTAAAAATTACTTTAAAAAAAAATCAAAACATATATGTTTAATTGTTGGGTGCGTGAGTATATATGTTGGGGTGTACTGTTTAAATTTAATCTAAATTGACTCCATATGGGAGATAATTTTGCTAAAAATGATCTCCCACGGGCACGGAAGGTATGCAGGCAGGTAACCTTCCTCCCCAATGAAAAGGAAGATAATTTTAAATGATATTGTTCTGGATAAAAAGGGGAAAAAATCGGCATGGAGTACCATTCTGTGTTAAATTTAAACAACCGACTCTACCCACGCCTATAAACGAATTAAGATGTTTAACTATGAAAATGAAAAAAAAAAAAAATGTGAAGCGTTTGGAAGTAAACTTCAAGTGATTAAAAAAAAAATAAAATTTTATATGAAATGGAGACTGGTAAAAAAAATCGTTTATTTTGTCTTTTTCTTTTTTCTCTGTCTTTCCTTTTTTCTTTTTTTCTTTTCTCTTACGTTCTCTTTTTCTTTCTCTTTTCCGGCTTCTATTTTTACTTCCGCTTTTTTCTTTTTTTTTTCTTTTAGGTTTTTCCCCTCCTATTCCTTCTTCGTTCTTTATTTTCGTTTTCCTTTCCTTTCTGCTTTCGTTGCTTCTTTTTTTAGCCTCTTTTTCGCTTTTTCCTTTCTCTTCCCTTTCTCATACTTTTTCTTGTTCTTTTTCTTCTTGTTCTTTTCTTCTTTCCTTTCCTTTTTCTGTTCCTCTTTTTTCTTTCTATGTTCTTCTCTTTCCATCCTCTTACCTTCCCCATTTCTTTTTTTCTTTCATATTTCCCTCTCTTTTCTTCTCTTTTTTTACTTTCCTTTTTTCCACTTCTCTTTCTTTTTCCTTTTCCGTTCCTAATTTTTCCTCTCCCTTTTCCGTTTTTTTTCCCTCTTTTCTTTTCCCTTCATTTCTGTTGCTATTTTCTTACTTCTGCCTTTCCTTCCAATTTTATTTTTACTCTTTTCCTTTGCAATTATTTCCCTCCTAATCTTCCCTCCATTGCCTTCTCTCAGCCTCTCTCTGTTTCTTTTATTTAACCTCTTTTCTCCTCCCCTTCCATTCCCCCCTCTCTCCTCTCTCGACCTCTCCTTTTCAATCTTTTTAGTATCAAATTAATTTGCTCCTTAACTGATATCTCTTGTCGTTCCATCGACTTGAATCCAATCTTTGAACAAGACGCTCGCCTGCAATTGCATTACCATTCCATCAGAGTCGACAAATTATCTCCAAGACAATTTGACTCTTCTTATTTAATTGAATGGACATGACTTTTCATTTTTTTTTTTTTTTTTTTTCAACTGGCAATAATACAAGGTGTTGCCCAGGAAAAATAACTTGTCATAACATAAAACCTCACCCTCGAAATATTTCTCTCCTTTTATGTCTCCCTCGTCAAACCACTGCCAGAGTAAGGTCTCTACTCCATAGCCAATATGTGATATCCAGCATATGGAGAGAATTCAAAGACTGGCTACTCAAATGATGCAAAGTTTATCGGACCCGCCCTATGAAAGTCAACTAAAAGAGTTTCACCTTTTCTTCCTCAAATGTCAATGATTACATGGTGATCTTATTTTGCCCGACAACCTCCTCAATGGACGTTATGATACCTATTATTGATATTATATGATATTATGATACCTGTTATTAATATTATATGATACTAGTATGGGTGGCCGGCGTTGCCCGGGTATTTGGAGGTGTGTGTTAAGCAAAAAAAAAAAAAAAAGTGGTAGTAGGAAGGCAGACTCGAACCCGTACTGCAAAGGAGGAAAATGATGGGGAAAAAACGTGACGTCTTTGCTGTCACGACCACCGCCAAACCGGAACTGACGTAGGTTTAAATTAAGGCTAGATAATTGAAAAGAGGAGATGACTTTCGAAAATATCGGCAAAAAAAGCGATCCATCCCTGTTGAAAAGTGCCCAGTTGAGGGTGAATAAATTAATGTTTTTAGCAAATTTTTCGGTATTTGTCGTCTGAAGGGTCGAGCTTCAAAACGATACTAATCTTGTGAAAATCCGTCGCCTCTGTCGAAAGTTTTACGCAGATATGCAAACATACATACATACATACATTTATATATTGGTAGCTTAAATTTTCAACCCAAACCGATTAAAAAGCTTGCCCTATCACTGAATACCCTTTATGTAAAATTTCAAATGTTTAGACCAGAAATTGTCTGAGTAATTTGGTAGAGACCGCAGAGGTAAATTTTTTTTTTTTAAACTTTGACCCCTATCATGACCCCTTAACATTTATTGTTTTGAGCTCAAATCAAGTTATTAAGTTAGATTCATGTCCAAGGAACCTATATCTAAAATTTCAAGTGTTTAGACCCAAAATTGTCGGAGGAGTTTGGTAGAGTTCTCAAAGGTCAAATCGTTGAACTTTGACCCCTTAACAGCCAAATCTTTGGCCGAAACCCGATTACAAAGATTTTCCCAAATCTCAGTACCTTGTATATCAAATTTTGAGTCTCTAGACTGAAAATTAAGAGTTATTGCATAGGGGAATGTACACAGCAGACAGACAGACAGACACACACACACACACACACACACACACACACACACTTTCACTTTTATACATATACTAGCATGGGTGCCCGGTGTTGACCGGGTGTTTGGAGGTGTATGTTGAGCAAAAAAAAAAAGGTCAATTTTTTTAACTTTGACCCCTATTATGATCCATTGACATTTATTGTTTTTGGCTCAAATCCAGTTATTAAGTTAGATCCATATCCAAGGAACCTATATCTAAAATTTTAAGTGTTTAGACCCCCAAATTGGCGGAGGAGTTTGGTAGAGTTCTCAAAGGTCAAATCGTTGAACTTTGACCCTTTAATAGCCAAAATTCTGGCCGTCACATAGATTTTCCTAAATCTCAGTACTCTGTATATCTAATTTCGAGTCTGTAGACTAAACATTGACAGTTATTGCGTAGGGACATGTACACGGACAGACAGACACGTTCACTTTTATAGATATATATATAGATAGATAGATTATGATACCTATTATTGATATCATATGATACTGTGATACCTATTATTGATATCATATGATATTATGATACCTATTATTGATATTATATTAGCCTGGGTTCCGGGCGCTGCCCGGGTGTTTTGAGGTGTATGTTGAGCAAAAAAAAAAAAATGTGGGAGTAGGCAGGCAGGCTCGAACCCGTACCGTGAAGGAGGTAAAGTGCCCAGTTGAGGGTGAAAAAATTAATGTTTCTGGCCAATTTTTTAATATTTGTCACCGGAAGGGGCGAGCTTCAAAACGATCCTGATCTCGTGAAAATCCGTCGGCTCTGTCAAAAGTTTTTGGCTGACATACAAGCCTACATATGTAGATTTAAACAGACAGATGGGATTTATATTATAGACTAGCCTGGGTACCTGGCGTTGCCCGGGTCTTTGGAGGTGTGTGTTGAGCAAAAAAAAGAAAAAAAAAAAAACAAGGAAAATTGCGAACGCAAAAAAAAAAAAAAAAAAAAATAGGAGTAGTAGGCAGGCTCAAACCCGTAACGTGCAAGAGGAAAAAGAGGTGAAAACAAAAACAAGTCTTACCGATGCGTCTACCATAATTGTGATGTCACAGGCGGTTGAAATAACGCCTTTTAAGCGACATTGTGAACGCGAGGGTTGAATGACTTGCAAAAAATGTCAGCGAAAAAATCGACCCTCCCTGTAGAAAAGTGCCCAGTTGAGGGTGAGGGAATTAATGTTTTTGGCCAATCTTTTGATATTTGTCGTCCGAAGGATCGAGCTTCAAACCGATACTAATCTTGTGAAAATCCGTCACCTCTGTCAAGTTTTAGGCATATATACATACATTTAAACAGAAATATGAGATTTATATTATAGATGATACCTATTATTGATATTATGTCATATTATATGATAACTATTATACCGCTGATTTTTATTGAACCGAAGGAAGGCTGGCTTTTTCAATAAGGATGCTTGGTTCTTGGAATAGACTTTCAAATGAGGTCCTAAAGGCATCAGTAACACAACAATTCAAGATGAATTTGAACAGATGCTGGGCTACTGTGTCCTCTTTGTTGTAAATTTCTACCACCACATGGCAATTGAAGCACAATTGTTACCAAATAAATTGAATTGAAAAAAAAAAATAAAATAAAATGAAAACAATTCTAATTTTACATTTGGATTATTCAGATTACTATTGACATCGTAATTGTTATTCTTGAAACATTTTGGCCGATGTATCCTCTAACGTTCTTCAGTAACAAGTAGTAATGCTACACATGTAAAAAAAAACAAAACAAAAAAAAAACGTCCAACAAGGAAAAGCTTCCTCAGCCATGTCAAACCCCTAACAAAATCTAAGGAAGAGAACTGACTTATAGCTGTGGACCAGCGGCTAGAGAATGACCTCCATCCTACTGACGTGGGAATTTCCCTTTCCTATGCCCCCCCCCCGCTTCCAAAGTACCCTCCCTTCCGCCCAGTTCCAAAGTACCTTGACTCCAGTGAAAAGCATTCAATCGGTCCAGAACAAGAGGCAATCAAAGTTGATAATGCTAGCTTGGTCAACAAAACTGACCCAACCATCTGTGAATGTGGAGAAGACCGTACGATGCAATAGTCTTGTGTGCCCCTACATTTCAACCGGTGCAGCTTGCAGAATACAACAATAATGCAAAAGACTAAGAAAGTGGGATGACAGTCCAACGAAAAATACTATTTCAAACATTAGTGTGACAAATAATGCTATTTCAAACATTAGTGTGACAAAT
>NC_136483.1:101733000-101740500 GCF_053919585.1 Euprymna scolopes | reverse complement strand
CTTGAGATGTTCAAAAGTAGGAACTAATGAATACAACGAGGTTGTTAGATAGTGCTCAATAACAAGAGCAAAATATTTTTTTATTATTATTTATTCGAAGGATAAACAGTTACATTTGGTCGCTACAAGCAGCCATCTGTTTCAGTCAATGAGACTTCGTCAGGCGACCCTGAACCATCCGACGCTATAGAAAAAAAGAAAGAGAAAAACTGAGCTCTTCAAAAAAAAAAAGAAGACTATAAAAGTTGCGAGCTCTCTAAAGAAGGATAAAAATGAAGTCGTATTTCAAATGTTTTTGAAAATCGTTAAAAAAAATTACAACAGCTGTTTTTTTTTTTTTTTTTTAGACAATATATATTTGAAAATATTAAAATGGGGCGTATTTTACCAGAACAGTAGGTTGTGTTAATGGGCGCGTGGGGGGTGGGGGTAAACTGAACATCGAGTGTGTTTGTTTATAAGCTAATTTTTGCGAGTCGAAAAAAGGGTTTGCAAATGTATAACTGAAGCCCTATCTCTGATGAAGAATAAAACGTTAATTATGCTGTTAATTTAATCACATTATTATATGCGTTGTATAAGGTGTTAATTATACTTGTTATTTATTGAGGTAATAGTGATTAAAATTACATTATTTTAACGGAGTGAGGTGATGTGATGTGCATATATTACTCCCCCACCCGTTTTCCGCCATATTCAATTCGTTATTAATGCCATTAACTCTATTTCGCTTTTCTTTCTTTTTTTTTTTTTCTTATTAAACCCTCTCTCCCTCCCTAGCCCTTCAACTTTTTCTGACACGCGCTTTGTGGCTCAACGAATATATTTGCAAACGGTTTTTACTACACGCAAAAATTAGCTTATAAACAGACAAGCTTAATGACACTCGAAGTTCAGTTTAACTCCCCCCACCCATTTACTAACACAACTTACTGGTTCTGGTAAAATACGCCATACTTTAATAATTTCAAATTTATATTGTCTATAAATCCAGCGCTGGTAATTTTGGAACGATTTTCCAAAAAAATTTGAAATACGGCTACTCCATTTTTATCCTTCTTTTTTAGAGAGCTCGCAACTTTTATAGTCTTTTTTTTCTTTTTTTTTTTTTTAAAGAGTTCAGTTTTTTTTGTTTTTTTTTTTTCCTATAGCATCGAATGGTTTAGGGTCGCCTGACGAAATCTCATTGAAATAGATATCTGTTTGTAGCGACCAAATGGAACTGTTTATCTTCGAATAAATTATATATATCTCATTTATGTGCGCTCCCAAGAATTCAACATAAACAAAAATTGTGTACAATCGTTTCTGTGACGATGTGGGTGTTTATGTATATCAGCTTTTATCATCAACACAGGAAGCTAACACCAAGTTCAAAATTATAATAGAACGTCATGGCCAGTGTTAAGATATCATACAGTCAGACAACAAATCGAGAGGTAGAGAGAGAGAGAGAGGATGACAACAGAGTCATTACAACTCAATTAGAACCAGCATAAGGAGGTAAGTGATGATAAAACCCTGTACTATTTGTTGGTTTCCAGTGCTTGTTAAATGATACGCTTCATGCAAATACGATTCAAGGATTTGCGAAAAAACAAACAACAAAAAAAAAAATAAAAATAAAAAAAAATAACAACCCAAGAGAATATTTCTTAGGTTTTTCTATATAATGTTTTTATTAGTTTGTATTTTTTAAATTTTTTTTTTTTTTTTTTTGGGGGGGGGGTTCTCCGTTGAATTCGTTAAATACAACACTTCATTCTGACAGAAATGGTACATGTCAGAAAGACAATAGGAGATTTGGTTACAAAGGCGGAAAGAAGTTTTCCGACTCGTGCTGACTTATCAGTTTTTGATACCATCTTCAACTGACGGAACAATGTGCATGCCTCATGTGGAGAACCAGTTGCGCTTGTTGACTCCAACATCGTATCCAGCTGTGATAAGGAATCGGACAGTACCAATGGTTCATGGCACACCAGGGTTGCAGGGTTGGAACGTATAAGGTCCGACTCTGGTTCCTAGAATTCCAAAATATCCCACTCTGACCCCTTCTTCTAAAGTCCGTCAATATTTAGATTTTCTGTTAAATAATTATGAACGCTGATTCTTAGCATTTTTGCGAGTTTGACTCGAACTCCTTTTAAAATTTCTGACTCCCTTTCACTCTGACTTTGCATACCTTTTTATGACGAAACTAGTCTTGCCTGGGTGTATTTGGAATAACATAACATACAAGTGTAACGATATTGGACGTGGTTGTGCAAAAATAAGGTACTTGTCCAGTTTACGACTCAATATCTGGCAACTTTACATCTCCATCTTCCAGTAGGTTAAGTAAGTAACTCGAAAATGCCGAAGCGATCAGCCAATCAGCTGTCAGAAATGACAAATTGCAATGAAAACATGAAAAAAAAAAAAAATGAAGCTAAAAAAAGAATTTCAGCATGCTATTACTATGTGATATCATCATTCTTTCCCCATATTAAGAATGGATTTGTAAATATAAAAACTATTTTTTAACATGGAGGAAGGGGAAGACGACGTGTATTGAATTGATCGTTTTGCAGTCTTCACTTTGGCATCTTTACTTACTTGTTTCGGCTATCACCATTGATTGGTTGAGCCGGTTCTACCCATTGCGTTAGTCACATCTTGAATTGAGGCTGACCACACCTAACGATCCAATGCCGGGGCAGCCATGAGCATAAGCCATTTGTGGTTTTAGTGACAGACTGTAAAGCAGAGGACCCAGAAACAACTTGGTCCAAATCTTCAGCTGTCCACCGCAACGTTTCTTCCAGCCTTGCATTGGGGCAGGGTTGATGGCCTCACAGATGACATCACCCGGTTGATGATAAAGGGCATGACCAAACCAGCGTAGACACCTCCTGAGGATAGATTTTGCAAGAGAATATATCTTGCAGCGTGTGTGGACCAGTGTTGGAGACAAAATCCTACCAGCAAACCTGGAGGATGCGGTGTAGACACTGATGATCAAACACCAAGTTTACACTGATCAGAGACCTGCATAGGCCACGTTTCGCAACCATACAGGAGAATGGTATGAACAAGGGCATGGTAGATCCTGATCTTCGTTCTCAAAGTGATTTTGTGTCTGACCATAGACAGGTGTAAAGGCGGTTGAAGACAAGACGAGTGTTGTTGATGCGGTTAAGGATAACTTCCTCACCTTGGCAGTGATTTGGCATCTTTATGCTACTTACACAACCTGTCGGAAAATGTTCACGTGAATTTGCTGGAGATCAGGTCGTAAACTGAATAAGTACAAAAATAGTATTAATTCTTGGAGCGCACATAAATTATATATATATATATATATATATATATATATATATATATATATATATAATTTATTCGAAGCTAAACAGTTACATTTGGTCGCTACAAACAACCATCTATTTCAGTCAATGAAACTTCGTTAGGCAACCCTGAACCATTCGACACTATAGAAAAAAAAAACTCAGCTCTTAAAAAAAAAAAAAAAAAAAAAAAAATTTAATTGTATTTCCCACATAAATTTAGATTAAGTAGGATGTCTCAGAAATTGATGTCACACAGAGACCGGATGACATATTGTAGTCAAGCTGAAAAAAAAAGCAGAAGTGAATAATCAAGATTAGAATAACTATAGGGGATGGGTTGGAGATATATATATATATATATATATATACTAGCAAAAGTACCCGTCGTTGACTGGGTTCAAAAACAGCCTACAGAAAATGGACTCTGATTTATGAAAGTATGATAGGTTATGAAAAGGAAGGGCTGTAAAGAGATAGCTTCGAATTTGGGGGTATCAAAACCAAAGCAAAATATGATGAAAGTAAAAATAAAATAGATAAACTCCATAATTTATTATACCATACCTGTTCACACTGAAACACTTATCACAATATTCTGTGAATCTATATTAAAAAACCCTGTTAAACTTTGTGACATATTTCTATTCTATGGAGGTTAGGCACGAACGAATACCCAATAATTTTATTATACCATATTTCTTCAAACTGAAACATAATTATCAAAGTATACTTACGCAGATAATGAAAAGTCTTTATTAAAGTTTGTGCCTATTTCCATTCTATGGAGGCCAGGCACGAACGCAGACCCCACAATTTTATTATACCATCCCTATTTAAGTTAGGAATACTTTGATAAGTATGTTTTATGTACATCTATATCGAAAACACTTGTAAACGTTTTTTTTTAATTTTTAAATTTTTTATTTCCATACTTTGTGGACCAGGCGCGAATGCAGACCCCACAATTTTTATGAACCACCGTTCTGCAAGATCAAACATGCCATTCCTGTGTCTCGATACATCTATCATTATATGAGATCAGTTTTTTAAAATAGTCAACCATATTCGTGATCACACACACACACACACACAGCTTTATATTATAGATATATACTGTATGCTGGCAATCTATAACTATAAAAACAAAAATGTGTGTATGTATGTATGTATGTATGTATGTGTGTTTGTATGTTTGTATGTGTGTCCGCTAAAAACTTTCGATGGACACGACAAAAATTCACAAGCTCGGTATCATATTGAAGCTCCATTTTTCACTCGAAAAATTGGCCAAAAACGTTCATTTTTTTCAATATATGATTAAAAAAGATGTGCAGCTTTAAATTCTTCATCACTTTCCGAAATATAGGGACATATAAACGAATAAAGCTAAGGGCCTCTCTTAATGTAAGAAGCAAAATAGTCACAAACCTGAGACAAACTTTACTGCTATAGGATACAACATATGAATATAGTGCATTGAAACACTTAACGAAACCTTTTGATTGGGCCAATGTAGAAGGACTGGATGCGGACATATAAAGATTGTGTTCCAAACTATATTTTCCACGTGAAGTTAGATTAAGCAGAAAAGTAAAAAAAAATTCATTAGATGTTAAAAGATTGGAATTAGTTATGTGTTAGAATATTGGCATCACAGAGAGGTCGAGTGGCACATGGCGGTTAATCTGAGAAAAAAAAGCATTCGAGATTTGAACAATATATTCTGCTAATATAGAAGAAAATGAAAGCTTTGAAACGCGTGGACTGTTTCGCACGTAAGGTAAAATATTCTTTTGCTCGAAATAGCAAATGATACATAGACATTAATAATTGCTCTATCCTAAGAATAACAAATATGTTCAAAATCAACGTCAATTTTCTCATTGTTTATACGATTCTGAGCAACGCCAGGTAGTCATGCTAGTCTATAATATAAATTTCACCTGTCTGTTTAAATGTATGTCTATTTCGATAGAGGCGACGGATTTTCACGAAATTGGTATCATTTTGAAGCTCGATCCTTCAGATGACAAACATCGAAAAATTGGCCAAAAACATTAATTCCTTCACCCTCAACTGGCCACTTCTCTACAGGGGGAGGGGGTAGCTTTTTTCGCCGATATTTTCGAAAGTCATCCCTCTTTCCGGTTGACTAGCCTTAATTTAAACCTACATCGCTTCCGGTTTCGTGATGGGCGCAACAGCAAAGATACCAGGTTTTTTTTTTTGTTTCTTTTTCACGTTCTTTGCCTCCTTCGCAGTATGGGTTCAAACCTGCCTGTCTACTACCACTTTTTTTTTTTTTTTTTGCTCAACACACACTTCTAGTTATATATAAAAAATAATTTTATGAAATCAATCGTAGGTTCTCTACAATGCAATTTAGACTACAATATATTGTGAACTAAGTCACTGCAAGAGGCATTTAAGCTTTCTCCCAGTGCGCCGTGATGGGTCCCCAACTAGAGCAGGCAATCAATCGATTTGATAGAAAAATGGGCGATTTCACCGATTTCGATGACATTAAAAATATGGGATTGTGAAACATTCGATGATCATCATTTAATCCCGGGCAACGTCAGGTCGCACTGCTAGTTTTGTATATAGCAAAGACGAAATATCTAACCACATCTATTTGAATGCCTAAATTGCATAACTGATCTTTTTGGTTGATTTGTTGTTTTTGTTTTACGGCATATCAATCCTTTTCAGGTTATTTAATGCCGAATCCGAAGATTTTGAAGAAAAATTTTTAATAGAATATTTGTTGTTTTCAAGTCAGTTTCTATTTAATCTATAGTTGGGACCCTAACAGGTACTACCACTCCGGGTCAGAGTGGACGTGAGAGCAATGGGATTTAAAGGGTGGCTCCACTCTCCCCAAAGCCCGCAAGCTGGGGCCTCACAACTGGATATAGTTTAAGGTCATATCCAGGACCTGATTTTTTTAAACAGTTCATAATAAATTAATGTTAATTAGTACGTCACATCAAAGAGAGGTAATTCACCCCAACTCAACTCTATAGTAGTAGTATTTCTACAGCTTTCTTTGTATATCTAAATAAGAAGCAGATATGTTTCGGGATTTCAAGGTTAGGATTGATTATTTGTATCATTTGACTCGTGATGTCGACATGGATAAAGGTGTTAAGTGGCAGTCTCCTGTAGGTTTTAAAGTTCAATACTCACTACAGAAAATACTATATATGACATGATTATGTTGACACATCAGTTTTTGGTAAACCGCTGAAGTTAAGCAACGTTGAATTTGGTTAGTATCAGATTGGTGACCATTTGGGAATACCAGGTGTTGTATGGTGGAGGGCGTCGTCACTCCCTGCAAGAACTGCAAAATGTTGTCATCTCCCATGTATGGGGATATACAAGCGACTGGAGACCACTTCTGAATTTTATCTTTCTATGACACTTCCTCTTTTAGAGGAAACTGGTTCAACTCGCCTAGGGTTAGTATATTAATCCAGAATCGTAAATCTCGTATGTAATTTGATCCAAAAGAATCGAGAAAACTTCAACTCCTCTTCAGTACCCCCCCACACACACTACCCCCCCCCAAAAAAAAAGAGATAGTTGATCAATTTTATTTGCTTGAAAGCAACTTATATTTTTTTATATTAATTCTACAAACTTTGAGTGACTTCGTTCTTATTTTAAAAAGCTTAGTACAACAAACAACCCCCCCCCCCTAAACAAAAAAAAAAAAAATAGTCACAAGTACTCAAATCGGGTGAACGAGAGGGCCAAGGGATATTTCCGTCTGAGAAATAACACTGGAAATAAAGCATTAAGAACATCAATGGAAATTCTTGCCGTGCGACTTGTAGCTCCATCTTGTTGGAAAAGAGGTTGCTCATCCACTACAAAACAGGCAAGTTGAGGAGTGAAGAAGTTATTTATCATCTCAACATAATGCTGAGCATTTACAGTGACTGCATTACCAGCCTCATTTTCATAAAAAATGGACCGATAATGCCTCTTGCAGACACAACGCACTATACCGTTACTACATGAAACAAACAAGGGTTTTCCTTCATCCAATAGCTGATGCTCACCCGCCCATTGCTCCATGATAATTGATGTCTGAAAGTAAGGTTCCTCCCATCACAATGCTACATCCATTGCTTCTTCATTAAAAAAAAAAATAGTAAAGAAT